>NC_051161.1:62252439-62572438 GCF_013339745.2 Dermacentor silvarum
AGGCAGGATATAAGGAAGCATGAGCGACGCCCCTGTGCTAAACATCGTTTTCTAAATGGAGTCCTCCGGTGCCATTTATTGGCTCGATTCGGGCGATAGAGCAAGAAGCTCATCGAGCGGCTTTTTTTTTTAAGAATGCCGTTTCCTCCAAAGAAGAGATGGCGTGAGAGACGAAAATAAGGAACCGAGTGAACGACATTATGATTTCTTTCGCCATACATTTTCTGGTAAGAGCCCACGGCTCTGTCCCATCGTAAAAGGGGCCACGTTTAAAGGAACCTGCTCACCTGACAAGCGTGCTCGCAAAAGGGCTGATTGTGCCTCTTCGTATATATATCAAATTGTGCGCGCGTAAGTGCCTGCGTGTGACGGGGAGATACGCAAAGGTAGAGCTGATGCAATGTAGGGGTCGTACAAAGATGAATGTCTAAGTGGCTTCACAGATTTGATTTGAAGATCCCCGCCAGTAGCATTTGTGAATTCGAGTGCTGTTCTTTGAGCAGAATATTGAATTTCAACAGAGGAAGCCACCTCATGGAGTGTACGGCGCTCGTTTGAGTGATAACTGATAAAAAAAAATCAGAAAATCTTGAAATTGGCTCTCGGGAACATCAGTGTGTCTGTAAAAGAAAAGAAAAGCAAACACGTGAGAGACATAACAAAAAACAACTCAATGCATAGGAATCGACAGAGTATAAGAATACTGCACCAAAAAGAAAAAAAAAAAAACAAGTGGACTTTTCTCCCAGTGGGCAAATCTATATATCTATTGTTGCTCAAATTTTCACGACAGCGCCTTCACGAGGCCTAAGTATACTATATTGATTTGTCTTTTCTCTAGCAATGCTTCTTGATGGAATAGCAACGTTCCTTGATGGAGCAGAGAGAGAAGGAGAAACAAGCGTTAATGCTATTCTGGATACGTTAGCCTAGCTGGTCGCCTGGTATGGTACTCTAGGTGCTGGGAAATAATTATTATCTACACAGTGATCACATAAACACAGACCACACAAAGTCAGACTAACACACACACACACACCCACCCACCCCCTTTTGGAAAACTATAGAAAAGGTAGAGAAACTTAATAGGAAATCTAGAGAATACATCTTTGCAGATTATGGATGATTAGTATTCGCTTGTGCCGTTGTGTTACCAGATGCAAGGGGCTTCAGACCCAATGGCACTTGACAAGTGTGGGCGCTCGGGCCGAGCAATTGCCGGCAGCCTTTGCAAGGGACAGCTAGCAACAGTGCTCCTTCTCCTCCACCTGGGTCGTGAAATTAATTTTATTGCTATGCCTGGCACCTACTCTGCTCAGCCAGCAAATGTTTGTCGGAAGCAGCCTTCGAAAAATTGACGCATCTTCCCCCAACACTCGTTCTCAGCAAATTTAAGCTTCCCGTGAAGACAACTGTAACAATTTGCGCTTACTATTGCAGGTCGGCCTTCATATTTCTCGCTTTTCCTCTTGTGTGACACTTTCGGGTCTTCATCGTATCTCACGGCCTGCGGTACGTTAGGACAAGAAGGCCTTCTTTATGGCCACCGCTCGGCAAGCGAAGGGATAAAAAGCACAGTGCTATCTGGTTCTCTGGCCTGCTATTGGCGGCCTCATAAATCGTTCTTTGCAAATGGCATCGTCCTGGCACTCTTCTTTTATCGCCGTTCAGACCGTTCTTTCCGTCCATCGGACTCTTTGCTTCCGCTCTCGGCGACCCATGCTTCCCTCTGTCTTGCTTTCTCATCTACCTCTCCTTAGACTCCATCATCTGACCGCGCAGGCTAATTGAGGTTTGTGAGCTGACTCGTCTGTTGACCTCCTTATTCCTGACGTCCGGGCTTCTCGTGGCTTTCAGCTGCGTTCTGGGCTGTGAGGCACTCCTGTGCGTCTACCTCCACTTCTGTTTGCCTCCCTTATTTTTTTTCTTGCCGACCCGGACCTTACTTCCTATAGATCGCATATTCTCGTCACCTCTTTCTTCAAACCGTCCTCACTGTTGCCCACTCACCTACTATTTTCCTGCTTATTCGGTCGGAATTAGGTTGTCATGTTTGACCGCCTTAACTATTCTTTTATTTGGCTCATGCAAAGTCATGATGGTTTCTTTTGGAATTCTTTAGTGCCTCGATCTGTTTGCGTTTATGTAGGGTAAATTTCCTTTCATTTTCTCTCTTCGATCCGCTAGCGCAGTTGGCCGATCGGGCGTTATACACTGTAAGATAAATCGGTTTCGCTTCATCTCGTTCAATGCGGAGCGAGGTTCCAGGCTCTGGCAAGTTCGATCCCTTCAGGTCGCGTATGAGGGTTTATTGGTCAGCTGCCTGCACCCTAACGCTCGCGTACTACGCGGCGTCTATAACCCAACTTAAGATATGAGTGATTGACTGCACGTTTCGTATACGAGAGCTTTTGGAAACAAGGATTGTCCTAAACATTTTCAGCCATCTCTTCCAGAAATTACAGAGCACATTTATAAACGCACGGCAATGTATCATTGCATGCGTTTACTATGAGACTGTGAGCGTCAAAGATATAAGATGAACATAGTGAAACTCAACCGAGGACCATCGAATTTGAAGCAGATGCTGGGGTCCCTAGCCTGGACCATCAAAACCGCACAATATCCTGAACTTCTTGTTTCTTGCGCGCCGAATCAATAGGCTTGCACTGTGGACGGTTTCCCACCCATTTCATCACACCAATACTGTTTTTTGCTCTTTTTTTGTTTCCATTAACCGTCAATATTTACCAAGATTACGTGCCTTCATAACCTACAGAGCACGTAATCTGTTGCCGATAAAATATCAGGCCCCTGTACCTTTCTTAAGGCGCTAGCACCTAGCGACATTATGTTTTCAAGGAGCACATCGCAAGTCGGCCTCAGGCAACCGAAGTTTGAGGTGTCTTCGAAATCGTGAGAATTATACCAGCCGATCTACAAGGAGGTTATGGTCAAGTTAAGAGTTGTATAGGATAAATATGATGTAGGCTCTTAAGTTTAGTTAACGAAAGGGCTAATTAGCCATCACGACGTTTTCATCATTATGATGGTTGACTGTCTTCATCAACAATGGCTCGAGCGTCGTCTTCTTCCACAGCTGGCTCGTTGGCGCCCCTCAGCGCAACCGCGCGATCGCGCCCGTGCGACTGCTCACGCGTTCGTCGTCTTCTTCCGCAGCTGGCTCCGTTGCCACTCATCATTCCAGCGTAGACTTTCACTTCTTTTAGGGGCGAAGCTCCTTATAGCGGCACCCGTTCGTCCCCGTCGTAGTAGGTAGCCACGTCTAGTTTTACGAATTGCTCAATAGATGGCGTTGTGTGTCCGTATATGTATGTATACCCATATATACATATATATGTATAGTATAACCGGAAGCCGACTTCCGATTCTGTTTCCACTTCCGGTTCCGCTTCCACTTCCGCTTCCGGTTCCGGAAGCCAGCTTCCCGCTTGTGGAGAACGCTTCCGGCGTTTTATGAAAAAAAAAATTCCGAAAGTTGTGTCCGTAGCGCGGAATCGAACCAGGGACCCCTCGCTTCCGAGCGCGCGGCGTTAGCCCACTACGCCACGAAGCGGACATGGACACACGCACCACGATGGCAATAAATACCCAACATTAACGAAAGGCCGCGTTTCTAGCGCGTTTCTAACGCGTTTGTGCTAGCGCGTTACGGCCCGTGTAAGAAGCTGGTGTAAGACGCTCTGGCCTCTCCGCCTTACCTTCAACGCGTTTCGAACGCGCTGCCCAAAGCGGTGGCAAGTCAAGTTCAAGTCGAGGAGCGTTTATGAATACGGGGGGTATACTCTCTCAGCAGTCATGTGATGGCGTCGGCAAACGCGGTGCACGTTCCGGCATGTGTAAATGGCTGCGTAAGACGCTGTGGCCGCTCCCCCTTACTAGAGAGTACTGCAAGTTTCTAACGCGTTTGTGCTAGCGTCCCCTTAAGCGGGAGATCCGATGATTCCCTCCGGAGCTTCGCCCACCCATCATCATTCACCCCGTGGATATGCTGTGATTTTTTTTCTGTCGTCGTAATGGGCGAGGCCGCGGGTGCATGAGCCATTCATTGTTCGTGTCCAAACGCGCGCTCCGCCGGCGAGTTAGGACACGTTGTATGTTGCTCCTCTGGGTGTGGTAGGAGAAGGACGTGCGCTAACCAAAGGTCTAGGGGCTGGCGCCATTAAACACACTTAAAAGGAACATCAAGGTCACGTAAACGTTTTTTTTTTTCATTCTTTCTGCCCACCTTCTTCTAGGACCCTTCTTCCCCTCCGCCACATTTCCTGCAGAGTATAGACATGTAGGCGAATGACCGTAGCTAACCAGTCTGCTTTTTAATAAAATACTTTCTCTTTATGACATCTCGTGGCGACGACCAACTTTGGCCAATGTGATCATGCCAGGGTGTATGCGCCTCTTATCATTAAATGATTGCTAAAACCTCGCTCTCACAAGCCTGTGTTATCCGCGCGTTCCTTGCCCGCGCAAGCTCTCGTCTGCGTTCTAACTTCGCCTCGGTAATCACTATAAATAAATTATTGTATATAAAAACAGAATAAATTCGAAAGAAAATATGTTGGCGGTATTGGACTTTTGAACCTACGACCACGCGCTCTGAAGCCGAGTGTCTTGCCCGCTGGGCTAAAACAGAACCTCCTTAAGATAGCAGGCCGGTGCCTTCTGCTTTATGAGATCATGCTACCTGAACCGAAAACTCCATTGTCAAGCCCGGCGTGAAGAAAGCGGTGACGTCAAAATTACCGCGGCTTACTCGGGAGCGTCCCCATTAGGTTCTAAGACAGTCGGTCAGGGTAGCATAACGTCAGGGATCGAAGTGCACCGGCTTTGTGCTATCTAGGAGATGTTGGCAAAACCTCTCAACGCGTTCGCTTGCCCGCGAGGAGTTCATACTCCGAAAGGCCGCTCAGCGGCGTTCAGTTTGGCTATAATGCTTTCGCATTCACAGCTCATAAGTTCTTTAGGTGTCCTCGGAGTTTTTTTTTCTTTTTATTCTACGCTGACGTTTTCTGATCAGCAGCCTCTTTGCACCTTGTGTTTAAGTCGACAAGCACCGAGTAAGAAAGAAATGGCGCCCCGTCTCACCACGCTTTCCGAGCACTGTCTTCCTGCGCAATCGACATCGATACGAGGAAGAAGCAGAAGACCTAGAGAAAGCAACACAAACACAAACAGTGGTATATACCCCGCCAAAGCGCTTCCGGATAAGCTGTTTAATGGATCGGCAAGAGCTCTCTTTTGATGGTCCTGTGCCAAGCACCGTTATACGAGTGCAGAGGACATGTACTAATCTGTGTACTCTACTTGTTCCTCTTCGCGACTGCGAGCCACAGCAGAAAGAGAAGTTTTGCACGAAGAGAGATGTGCGGCCAATAGCTTTTGCTTGATGCTATATTTGAGTCGCATGCGTCAGTTGCGCCTGCCTTTCTCCTTAACACGAGTCACAAAAACACTTCGAGTGCTGCAGAGTGGGATATCAGGAAAGCGATCTGATTTTATTTTTTGTAGGCTTTACTATTTTATCCATCAAACGCTGCTGGCGATTGCTCGATTATATTTACGGCTGCCGATCACAAAAGTGCCTTTTCGTATGATTTTTTTCTTTTTTTTTTGTCGTTTTCTTTTTCTTTATTTTAGACCAGCAGTAATTCGAAGAAAGCTTCGTGCAGAAAGCTTTTGCACTTCTGTCGCCTTTACATTTCCGGTCACTCTCCGTTATATAAACATTGTATTTTACAATTCAGGCTGCCACGCCCGCATCCAGATGGCACTAGAAAGGGTAAACTCTCGTGTAGCGAACTTTGAATGTACACTACAGAATTCAAGGCGCTCATAATTAGTGTGCACTCTTGAGCTCACCCGGTTGGCACGTTTTAAACGGCAGCTTGAAGCGAGAATGAACTACAGAGTGCATTCTAAGGTTTACTTTAATGCCGCGGCCCTTATAAAACATCGTCTGCTACAGTGGCGTGAACACTTTTTTTTTTACAATTTCTTTCTTTAATTTCCTCACCCCATTTCCTTCATGCAGGGTAACCAAACGAGGGTCCTTCTAATTAAGCTCGCCCACCATTCCTTTTTCTATCTTTCTCTCTAGCGCTCTCTTTACGGTGATTTTTCATTTAACGCTTCTCTCGCTGTCACCCCTAACTTCTGGATTAGAGTGCACGCTGGCGGGGGCACAGCGTTTTGTTTGTAGACATTAGGGCGCGCCCTGGCTTGCTTCGTAGTTGACCCGTTGGTTGAGTCTGTGATAACGTACACTGTTGTTGTCCCACCTCGTCAGGTTCTGGTAACCATCCGTGATCCCCTACTCGTCCGTGTGTGTTTTGGACACTTTCATTTCCGTTTGATCGATGGTACTTTGTTTCTGTCTTTGAACGACCTTTTCAAGTCAGTTTCTTTTCTCCTACGTAACACAGAGATCCCGTGCGGAAAATGCTGTGTACGGCGAACGGGAACATGCATAGACTAAACACGAAAGTTTGGAGGACCGCTCAGCGAACATTCTAGTGGCGTCAAGTACATGGCTGTTCTTTTAAGTGCCCACAGTGGACGTGATGTACGCCTTGGTCGTGGGATGAAGTGAGGCCGACGGCTTTGCTGCCATCGTAAACAACGAATAAGCTTCTCGTTCACAGCAAGCCTGACAAGAGTTAGTCGGCACGTGACTCAAGTAGGCTTCACTGTGAGCAAGGAACTTGTAATCGCTCAAGAGTAGTGGTTTCGATGGATTGGTTATGCATGATTCGCAGTAGATAGCGCCCAGGACTGAACGTTCGCTACGTCTCTCTCTCTATTTGTACACGTTTATGGGGTGCTCTACAATGATTCTTAAGTAATGCGCAGACAAAATTAGGCACAAGAAAAGACAACATAGAAGACGCAGACAGGACAAATAGCCAACTTCAACTGTTATCTGTGCGGCTGCTGTCTAAAAACAAATATAACAGCATTATTATTCCTGTTAATGTCAAACACCTCCCGTAATATTTTCTTCCCCATAATTTCGCCTCAGCCTTTGAAAATGCCCCCAACGCCCAAGTGCCTTCATTTACTGCGAAAATTGTCCGAAAAGCCAATAAATCGTCTGTTTTTTTTTCTCGCTGACTTTGTCAGTCATTGCAATTACTGTCGCAGCAAACCATGACTCATGGTACATTATTATGGAAATGGAAGCATGACATCTCCATGTTTAGTGCGTTTGCCTTGGACGGTTGGGAAATTTTACAAATAGACACTGTTATCTGCACTGCGGCGAACCTTTACGAAATTCGAGCGTCCCCCTCACCCTCAAAAAAAGAAACAATAAACAAAACAAGGTTGCGGGGCCAGCTTCCCCATCATTAATTGCCAACACCAGCATGGCCGCTTCTGCACACATGTCGACAGTCATAAATGATGTTCACAGGTTGGACCTTTCTTTGCTGGCTTCATTTTCTCTGTGTTGTTTCGTGGCTTGCTGGCTCTGTTTGGAAGTCATTCCGATTTGTGTGTAGCTATAAAAAGGAAGGATGCGGGGCTTTATCTTTTACACGGTTTGTGAACGACACCGTTTTAGAAAAAAGGCTCGATGTTGTGGCTACGACCTATAAGCAACTGTCTGGCATCACATTTGCTACCTTGTTAACTGCTGTCAATAACTGTATAGTAAGTAACATTTATTAACTAGAGTGAATATTAACCTAACCTAACAGAACTCAATTACCAACCGAGAAGTGTAGCAATCATTAACAACGCATCGAATTATCATAATCAGCAATACATTGAGCCCTATTTCGTATATATGCATCACTTCCATGGCTCCATGGTCAAGTCCTTTCTATAACTTACTGGACGCACATAACTGCGCCACCAGCCGAAGCATTACTGTTAATTATACATATAAAGATGTAAACTATAGCTGATATAAATGTTTCAGCAAGATTACCGCCACAAACCACAGCAGACCTCGGGCAGGACCTCGGCAGTAGCATTTAATAATTTGTTCGCTACGCAGTTCTGGGCCTATTGCTTTAGTAAATAGGTCTTAGTAAAACGTAGTAACACACCGTGAGACGTAAGAACTTCTGCGGTTGTTTTCTATTTACTAGCCTTTATTTCTGTTTTTTAGGGGTATGTCACACGCGTTTCTTTAAATTTAGACCTGCCACCATATAAACCGCTTCAATTTCGGGTAACCTCGGTGGTAGCATCAGGTTACAGGTTCCTTCGCATTTATACGATGGGCCGGTATGACCATAGTGCTTCTAAAAATTAAAACCATGCCATGGAGCCGGGTGTTGCCACTACAATTCAAAAATGCCTCTTTGATACGTGCTCATTAATGATTATCTTGAATTTTTGACGTAGTGAAGCAAGCTCATCTGATTATCTCTCATGTTTTCTTTGAGTGACAAAACACGATGCAACGACCATGTTAACTCAACTGTCTGTATAGTGTCCTGCTCCCTAGAGCCAAAGTCTCATTTTGAATTATCAACCGCTACCACGCATCCGACAGAGCAAATAAAACTTCGTCTGTTAAAACGCTTTCATGCACTAAGAACATTGCGTATTCGAGATTGTGTCTAGCCCAGAACTGTACCACTATGCTGCAAGGGACACTCGGCCCAAGGGGGAGCCTTCACTGCATTATTCTTACCGCTGTTCACCTAACCTCCCTGAATACTAGTGTTGCTTGCCTAACGTCATCACATTGAAAGGAGTAGGACGAACTTTAAGGTTACAAAATCTTTTTTTTTTAAACTGTCTCGCCTGATTAAGTTCGTGTAGCGACACCAATCGGGCACACTGAGCTGGTTTCGAGAAGCGGCTCTTGAAGAGTATGTGCGTTTAGTGCAAATTCCATTCAAAACAAAGGTAACACAAGTTCATAACAAGAAAGGGCGTGCCTTTGGTCTTTCTCGCGTTGTCATTCTAAACATTGTGAGCTGCGCTCGTTAACACAAGGGCTCCGATCATTTTCTTTGTATACAGACCAGTAGAAACACGTATCGAGGAGGTACTTCGCAAAAAGGTCGCCTGCTGATTGAGTTGGAGCAATCGCACCACTAATTTTCAGGAATGTTCAATATCAGATATGGGCACGCGTTAAAGTTTTTGTGACCATCGCAGGCTCCATGCAAAAGAAATGATGAGACGTGTCATTAGGCACACAGGCCGGTCTTGCATGGCTCTTACTGTGCTATTAACACCGACAAAAGTTTGCTCACTTACGTTAGTATCGTCTGAATTGTAGAGCACAGCTAGCCTCTTTCCCAAAGTTCTGCCGAGTGCTGCCGAACATACAGACATTTTTAATTGCCGACCGATTTACATTGCCGACCTACACTGCTGTCAGCTCAAAGAAGAACATAATTCCAGAGCAATTGTGCAGTCGCAGCAGAACGTATGATCTACGATTCCACCCTTGTATAGGTAAACCAAGATGACCATGCTTCCCTGTGCTCGAAGAATAACAAAACTTTATTTCCACAAAAGAGTTCGTTTCCCCGAAAACGGGGCAATGCCGTGTGGTCGGGCCTCTATTCCAAGGCACCGCTGGCCCACGCCATCCTTTCAGCCCTCCGGGCCAGCCTGAGCTGGTCCCCGAGGGCAGAGCTGGATAGCAATGCCTCCCACCTCTCTCTCGTCTTATTCTGTTCTTGCTCTTCGGTGTGAGCCGTGCATTTCTATGTGATGTGGTAGAGTGTCGGCGTGCTCCCACACCACGGGCATGTGTCTTTGAATGCTGTTGGGTAGTGTATGTGCAATCTATCGAGGTTTGTATATGTATTCGTTTGGAGCCGACGTAACGTCACAGAGTCCACGGCTGAAAGGTTCTTGTGCGGTGCTGGTTAGTCTTCTCGATTCCCTGTAGTATTGCAAGATTGCTTTATAACTGGGATCGATTGGTGTCGGGTCCTCCACGGTGTTGTCATCGGCAGCTAATTCGTGAAACCTCGAGCCACCTCATCTGCATGGTGGTTCCCAGTAACACCCTCGTGTCCCGGGGCCCAAGTTATCGTTTGGGTATACCTGTCGTTGATTTCTTTGCTGATTTCGGTAAGTATCCGCTGTGCCTTCGCGCCGACTTTTCTCCTCTGATAGTTC
The DNA here is from genome assembly GCF_013339745.2 of Dermacentor silvarum. Taxonomy (NCBI): domain Eukaryota; kingdom Metazoa; phylum Arthropoda; class Arachnida; order Ixodida; family Ixodidae; genus Dermacentor; species Dermacentor silvarum. The sequence continues at coordinate 62,262,556 of NC_051161.1, forward strand.
CTACATGCGGCCTGAGAACCTGATTATTGTCAGTGGAGCATTGCGCTCCATGCCTTGTCTTATAGTTAAGGCAATGGCTATCTCTTCGGCTTCATGGTTGCTCGGGAAACCGAAGCACAGGTCGTGATATTACTTTTTCGGTTTACAACTATTGCCACCATATTCTTTGCGTTGGCCCAATATGGTGAAGCATCCGCGAATCTTGCAGTCACTAAGTACTTCGCTGTTTTGTATATGTATTCTGCTCTAGCCTTTCTCCTTCCTGCGTGTATTGTTGGATCTATGTTTTGTGGTATTGGTGATACCCCATACAGCTTTCTGATCTGGCAGGGTAGCTCTTTGGTGTTTTGGTGTGCTTGTATGCATTCCACAAGGCCTACACTACGAAGAAGAGCTCTGCCGGCTGGCGTTTGCGCCAATCGACTCCTCTGCGCTATGGGTTGGGCCTCAGCCAGCCTATCAAATGTATTGTGGGGGCCGAGGTCTAGAAGCTTCTCATTTGAAGTCTTGCTTGGCAGCCTCAGGGCTGTCTTATATGCCATCCTTATTATTTCATCAGCGTTTTATTTTCGTCCCTATTCATGTCATGGTAAGGTAGGGAGTATATTAGTTTGCTAATGACCAGGCTTTTCACCAGTCTGAGGATGTCTTGTTCCCCCATCCCTGTCCAATTATGAGCCACACGGGATGTGATTCGGTTAATCGGTTGCGTTGTTTTTCTTATCGTATTTAAAGTGTGGAGACATCTGTCATTCGATTGTAGCAACTTCCCGAACACTAACTATTGACCTCTCCGGAATAATTTTCCCTTCCAGCGTGATCTCGAGTTTGAGACTCGGGTTAGTTCTTTTTTTGTGTGTGTGGCGAATGAGTTCTCATTTCTCTGCCGAAAGCTGGAGGCCTCTTTGTTTGGTATATTTTGGCTGCCCGTTGGAGCTTCTGCTTCTTTTCTCCTAAGCTGCCGTTGGTTATCCATATTGTTATATCATCCGCGTATAGGGATATGACGGATGTCGTGATTTTCTTGGAGTTTTCTGGCTAGTCGAATCGTGGCTATGTTGAAGAGTTGTTGATACAGCTAGATCAAAAACTAGAAGTTCTGGGCAAGAAAATCCAGGCACAACAAATAGAATTCACGAAAGCGTTGCGAAAGCATGCTGCAGGCAATAACATAACAGAAAAAGCCGAGAAAGTACACAACAGGTCAGGCCTGACGGCCATGACCTAGGCGACAAACAATGACTAAACATCAAAAGCACGCATCATCATCATCATATCAGCCTATATTTATGTCCACTGCAGGATGAAGGCCTCTCCCTGCGATCTCCAATTACCCCTGTCTTGCTCTAGCGTATTCAACTTGCTCCTGCGAATTTCCTAACTTCATCATCCCACCTGGTTTTCTGCCGTCCTCGACTGCACTTACCCTTCTCTTGGTATCCATTCTGTAACCCTAATGGTCCACCGGTTATCCATCCTACGCATTACATGGCCTGCCCAGCTCCCCTTTTTCCACTTAATGTCACCTAAAATATCGGCTATCCCCGTTTGTTCTCTGATCCACACCGCTCTCTTCCTGTCTCTTAACGTTAGTCCTAAGATTTTTCGTTCCACCGCTCTTTGTGCGGTCCTTAACTTGTTCTCGAGCCTCTTTGTTAACCTCCAAGTTTCTGCCCCATATGTTAGCACCGGTAGAATGCAATGATTGTACACTTTTCCTTTCAGCGACAGTGGTAAGCTCCCAGTCAGGATTTGGCAATGCCTGCTGTATGCACTCCAACCCAATTTTATTCTTCTGTAAATTTCTTTCTCGTGATCAGGGTCCCCTGTGAGTAATTGACCTAGATAAACGTACACCTTTACAGACTCTAGAGGCTGACTGGCGATCCTGAATTCTTGTTCCCTTGCCAGGCTATTGAACATTATCTTTGTCTTCTGCATATTCATCTTCAACCCAATTCTTACACTTTCTCGATTAAAGTCCTCTATCAAAGCACGCATCAGAAGAGCGTGAAATATGGCAGTGGAACTGCCGCGGGTGTCGGCGTAAAATTGGACAACTGTCGCAGCTGGTGATGACACAACAAAGGTTGCCAGCTATCATAGCATCACAAGAAGCCGGAACAAATACAAAAATTACAGGGATACGAAACCTTCTGTACCGAAGATGAAAACTGGAAGGTCGCAAAATTGGTGGACAAGAAAGTTACAGCAATATGTCACAAACCCATAGAAGGAAGGGGCATTCCGCATATAATAACAGAAATCACATATAAAGGCACCAGAGGAAAGAGTGCCTTCATAATTAATATCTACAGCTCCGGAGTCACAAAAGAGCAACGTTCGACAAATTATTTTAAGAAACATCAAAAATGGCCAAGCGGAGCTTTCTAGTGATAGTTGGGGATTTTAACGCCAGGCATTTAAGCTGGGAGTATCCAACCCAGGATAATAAAGGCAAGAATATCACAGGACAAAAAGAAGCACTCAGCATGACACTTCTAACAGACCCTGCAATCCGAACATAGTATCTCCTCGGACACAAGTCCAGACCTAACCATAACCAAAATGTGTCCAAATGCGGAGTGGTGCAGCACCCTCGAAAATCTAGGAAGTGACCATTACGTTATAAGCACCACAATCCGCACGGGCATAATCCATAAACAAATAGGTACAGCTAAAATAACAGACTGGCGGGCATATAGAGAATCGCTTAAAGAACAAACCACTGACATAAATGATTTAGGTATGTGGTGCGAAGCCATACGCAATCTAAAACAGAAACATACCAAAATCGTCACCAGGGCGGAGAAAAAAGAAGTTGTCGCAGTTTCACCTGAAAGGCGAAGCATCAATGGCGATAGCAAACTTGTAGAGAGCTATACGGAGTAATGATATTAGCTTTATCAGCTGTATAAACTTGGACATGCAGCAGCATCGGCAACACGCAGAACTGTTGTCGACGCCATCGGCGTTTTGCCCGGGTTCGCTCAAAATGCGTGCCGGGTTGGTGACTTGCCGGAGCCTCTGATATAAATAGGCACTTGGTGCCGCAGCTAAACGTCGCCTCCCTTCCCTCCCCCTCCCCCACGGCCTCTCGCGCGTCGGAAGAAGGCGCGTTTGCTCTACATATATGGTGATTGTAAAGAGAAATGAGACGCCTACTTCTGCAGCCCTTAAGCGAGCACGGCGCAGAACGCGCGTTTGTTCTCCGCCGTGCGTTCACTCCCCGTGAAAGACGCGCCCCTCGCGCCCTTTCACTCGCACATACAGCGTTCGGCGCGAGGCGACGATCATATCTCCAAATGACGTCATACGGAACCTCACGGCGACGGCGACGGCGACGCCGACGGCAGAAATCTGCCTTTGAGTGTCCATAAAAATAAAAAAAAAAACACCGGAAGTGGACCCTCACCTACTGCACCTGTGGGATGCAAAAGAAGCCTGACCAAAAGATAGAAGTGACCGAAACGCAACAGGAAGCTCAAAATGAAAAAAAAAAACTAATACAGCAGGCCGAGGAATACGCTAATCAACTTGCAACAGCCAACTGGGAAGGCTTCTGCGGATCACTAAATGGCACACTAGGGAGAGAAAAAAAATGTCACAGTTTGCCCTAAGGGCGAAGCAATGAATGCGATAGCACACAGCAAGTCATACGAAGTAAGGTGAGCGGCTTTTGGTAGCAACAACACGCAGAAATGGGTCGACCGCCATGTTTTGCCCGCGTTAGCTCAAAAATGCGGGCGGCGTTGGTGACTGTTGCTGGAGCCTCTGAGATACAATAGGCACTTGGGTGCCGCAGCTAAACGTCACTCTCCCTTCCCTCCCCTCCCCCACGGCCTCTCGCGCGTCCGAAGAAGGCGCGTTGCTCTAAATATATGGGATTGTAAAGGAGAAAGAGGACGCCTACTCTGCAGCCCTTAAGCGAGCACGGCGCAGAACGCGCGTTTGTCTCCGCCGCGGCGTTCACTCCCCGTGAAAGACGCGCCCTTTTAATCGCACATACAGCGTCGGCGCGCGGCGACGATTTCATCTCCAAATGACGTCATACGGAACCTCACGGCGACGGCGACGGCGACGGCGACGGCGACGGCGACGCCGACGGCGACGGCGACGCCGACGGCAGAAATCTGCTTTTGAGTGTCCATATAATTGCTATCGCAATAAAAACGAGCAACATTCTCAGAGGAATGATTGACCCACGCAAAACCAGACGCGAAGGACAAAGGAACTTGGAGAGATTGATACACTCGTACCCAGGCAGAAAATAACTCCTTCAGGCAGTCCATAGCAAATGCTTCGGTGACAAAACCCTGATAGCCCCCTACCAACTGACTACAGCGGACACCCACACCCAGGAATGGATGAACTCACGGAAGCAGTAGTTAGAGCAGCAATCGCCAGTACAAAACCGAACACAGCGGCAGGGGCAGACCAAATATTAAATGTGATGATTAGAAATACGAATGAGGAAGCCATAAAAGCCCTCACTAGCTTTATAAACGACCATTGGGTCAAAGGAACAACACCACAGCAATGGAAACACGCTGTGATAATCATGATCCCCAAAACCAGGAAGTTTCATGTCTAGGAAATCTGTTAGAGAGATAAGTAAACACTAGACTCCAACGGTCATCTTGAAGAAAATAACTTAAAGCTTGACTCCATGTTTGGCTTCAGATCACATCTTTCGACACAGGTCATTCTCCTGCTTTTAAAAGAGGAAGTATTAACCAATGTCCCCAAAGCAGGAGAAAACATTGTCATGGCTGTCGACATAAAAGGGGCCTTTGACAGCGTTAAGTCCCAAAGGAATACTGGATTGACTAGCAGAGACCAAATGCTGTAAAAGGACGTACCATACATCCGAAGCTTCCTCTATACCAGAGAACAGCAGTTATCAATGTAGGGGATGATGAATCCAATGTTATCCATCCTCCTAACAATGGAACGTCACAGGGTGCGGTAATCTCGCCTATTCTAGAACTTATGGTTATTATACGTGAAAGCACGCCGAATCGCAAGAGGTATTTCTCGTAAAATCCTTGCCGAAGAAATGAACAAAAGAATTAAGCTTCGATTCGAGCTGCGCTTGAAGACTGCGTTGCGAGATTTTTAAGAATTCTGTTTCCACTTGCGTAAACACAGCTTCCCTTCGGAGTAACGTGTGCGCCCGTCTGGTGCACGCCTAAGCGCGCGCTCACCGCTTGCGAAAAGTAAACGAACCGAAGTACTAAAGAAATATAGTCGGTTAGAAGACATGTAGGAGCTCAGTGGCCGGCTCCCACAGAATTGTCTCCAGTCTCGGCAATATATTTGTAAAAATGTCGAAGAAAAGCAAGGAAAACACAACATGATCCTGGATCAACGCAATTTTCCTTTTCAAATCTCGATGAAAGTTGCAGCTGCTGAGAATCCGGAGCGGCGCGGGCGTAATAACAAACACGGTGCGATAGAGGTTTCCCGCTTTATATATATATATATATATATATATATATATATATATACGATTGTTTATTTTCCTCCAGGCATAACTTCGTCGCTGGGAACTTCATCCCAGAAGCGCAAACGTATAGGCTCTGCCAACCGCAGGCTTTTGTGAACAACGTGTTGCCGGTAAACAGGTGTGTGTCGCACTGTTTTATGTTTTCTTGCGCTTCGGAAAAAAAAAGTAACGAACACTTTTCTTAAAGCTGAGTTTCTTTGCCTAACGGATATACCGGGTCTTTCAGCGAGCACTTTGCAAAAAATTTAAAGGTTGCCTGTGTCAGATGGCACAACTCTATAGTTCATGAGCTGGTCTACTCGAAGAGGCGGACATGACTTGCACAAAAAATTGAAATGCATAAACGAATAATTAAAAACAATTCATTGTTTAGGTTTTTAACTAATTGCCTTATGGACCCGTATTGGAATTTACAAATTCTAGCCCTGAAGTTCGCAAGGCGGATCCACTTGGAACGAATTCTGAGGATGGTACCGGTCTCGAGATATTAATTCCCGTACTTCGCGGATAAATGCATTGGCGTTCTAGTTACTTTCGTGCTTCAATGCACAAAACGACGTTTTGTTAAGAAAGTAAATGGAACACCAATGAATTTCTCCGCAATGTTCGGGAATTCATATCTCGAAAGTGGTGTCATCCTGAGAATTCCTTCCAAATGGATCCACCTTGCGAACTCCACGGCTAGAATTTGCATATTTCAATATGGGCCGTAAGATAATTAGTTAGAAAACTAATTAGTGAATTATTGTTAATTAAACGGTCATGCATTTTAATTTTCTTGTTCAAGTAATGCCCACCCCTTCGAGTAGACCAGCTCATGCACTAGAATTGTGCTATCTGCCACAGGCAACCTTAAAAATTGTTTAGTGTTCGCTGCAACACGGTCTGCGTCTGCGTCTGTGTGTGTGTGTGTGTTAGTGTGTGTTTGTGTTTGTGTTCAACAAACCTAATAAAAATAGGTTGTATAGGAATGTTTATTTGTCCTTTTCAGTCTATTGTGCGCAAACCATGCGTAATCCGTGTGAATCCAGTTAATGCGAAAGCCAACTGTTACCCTCTGCCCATAGCTTCTTGAACAATTTTTCGAATCGCTTTATTTATGGTCATTTCAGAAAGCACAATAAATACTTAAAATTTGCTTCAAGTCTTTCCTGTTCCGTGCCAAACATCGAATGTATAGCGGTCATTTTATTAACTGTTGCAAGTTTCAATAAAGGCTGGAAAATGAATTTTCTTGACTCTATACCCAACACCACTCAATGGTTTATCCTTCAGACTCATGTTAGACTTTTGCCAGAAATGTCATGCTTAAATTACAGGTGCACTTTAAGTTCCTCAATGCTGCTCCCTATAGAGGAGTGTAATTCTGTCATTTGCCGATATTTCGTTGTTCGTAATCCACCAGATAAGAGTAAGCTCCAAACACTACGTGCCGTTTTAACAATGGGACATAAAACTCAATCAACTAATATGTTCCTCGCAAGCCGGCCTGTTAATTCAACTTCAGCGAGAACAAACCACGTCGCCTTCTCCCGTTGCCAATCAAACATGCTATTCTAAATAATCTGCGCCCACATTGCGAATTGAACGCCGCTGCTCGATCGTGGCCTTGAATAAAGCCTACAAATTAGGCGCCATTGTGATCCTCTGCGAGCGCTTGGAAGGAAGCTTCCGAGAAGTCGGGCGAACTGTGTAACAATACATCCCGTTTAAAGTTTTAATGAGACTCGCACTTTAAGGGTACTTGCAGATTCGCTTCCTCTATGCATTCAAATGTCGACTTTTTTTATTTAAGTCCTCCATTGACCCTTTATTGCCGACGACATTATACTCGTAGATAACTTTCTGTGCCAACGAAGGGAAAGGTGCAGGGGCAAACCGCGCTCAAGAAAGATCGCTCCCAGAAAAAGTTCCACATTCTGATGGTCATCATAATTAAAGCTGGAGAGATAAAACAAACATTTTAGTCACATTAAAAGAAAGAAACAATGCATCATTGAGTGCTAAATGTAGCTTATTTTTCAGGTTCTCCCTTCCGTGTTTGGGCAAATGCGAAACCGTTGCACGTGGAAGCTACTCTGGTCCCCCCTCCCCCAGTGTCTGTTCCAAGAATCCAAAAGCGCTGTGAAACGCTGCATGCCGGACTACTTGGCGCAGTAAGACATTTGTAGAATCTCCACCCCTGTGCCCTTCTCTACACTGCCACAGAAAGTTGTCCGCGAGCTTTTCAATCGAATACTATATGGTAATCGGTGACGATGTAGTAAATGTGAAGGTGTCTCAAAAAACTCTTACTTCAAGTTTCTTTGCACCAGACGGTTTGTTTCCAGCATTCCTCCTCACAGTATCGAAGTAACGGCAACAAATTGAATGGCAGGGGTCGGTCGGATCAGCGATCGGTCGCTGATCTTGCGGCGCCTAGGACCGACGACAAGAGGAAAAGCGAGAACGCACTGGAAAAGGTGAACGTAAATCGCGCAACATCTGTCCAAAAGACAGCGCACTGACAAATACGAAATTTTCGGAAAGCGGGCTACGGAGCATTTGATCGGAGAGAGCAGTTGCAATTCTTCGTTACGGCCACTAACCACCAACAACAGTAAACTGCAGTTTCTCATTAGGCGAAATTCAGCCGACATCAAATTCGCAACACCCTCTTCATCCTAACATTTTCCCATCAAAGAGAGTCGCGAGAGCCAGGGGGTGGTTACGCATTTCCCATTGCGTACTTGCAACGGAACCGCTGTGTACAGCGGGCCGAGATAAGTTCGATTGTGCCCGTGCCCGCATATACTAAGTGACGCTGCGCCATTTACACAGACACGCGCAACGGTCTCGCAATTTCCATTTGCCCACCATTGGGTGCTGAAAGCTATCGAAGATTGAAACATCTCACTGCACCCCGCGCTTTTCGATAGTTCAGGATAGCGAACCCCTATTGCATGGGAACCCGGCTTTCGTAGGGAACTTCCAATTAATGGGCGGACATCCAAGTGTATTAGGTCAACGCTAGCCTGCACGAACTTGCGGGCTTGTAGGCTTAATCGACAGCCCATTCAAACCCTCGGTTAGTGTTTAGAAGAAAATGGGTTCAGGAATGAAGATGTTCCAATTTCAGTCCAGCCAAAACGCTGGTTGAATCAGAGGGTAAGGGCAGGTGCTTTCGCTCGTTCGGCTGGTTCCGGCTGTTATATAGATGGAATACTCTATTTTGTGTACATTCTTTTACTTTGTGCCATTATAAAAGCTGTTTGAAGGGTGAATTACACGTTGTGAGAGACTATGCTGGCTGCCGGAATTCAGAGCAACAACAACAACTGCAACAACGACAACTAAGCGAGCACAGTGACATATCACCATGCAACAATAAAAAATGTCCATCACGAAAAAAAATCTTCACCCTGATTAGAATGTACTGTATCTACACGGCGCATGAGTTAATGACAAGTTAGAGCAGTCTAATATTAGCCGAAAGGCCGAGAAATCATGTACCACCTTCGTACAAGTTATCCATGAATTTTGCATTGTACTATTTATTATATTATTTATTACATACCTGAATCAATAAAACCTGTGCAGAGTAGCCAACCGGACACTTAATCTGGTTAACCTCCCTTCCTTTTACCTTTTGTTTTCGTCCTCCGTCCTCCTCCTGCCGGTGCAAGGTTCCTCGGGAGTACTTTCGTAACCGCTGATAAGCCCCCTTGTGTCTGAGGTACGTTTACCTTGCGAGAACTAATCCTAAACGCTCGCTTTCACCAGCACTTGGAACTGGCCACAGCTCCGCAGGACGCAATGTCTCCAAACTGTCCCTTCTAGTGATGGAAATGGACGCTAGCCAAGAAACAGCGAACTTCTCCAGCTTTACAACCGGAATACTTGCGCATTCTCCCAGCCGGCCTTCTCTATAATGCCATATCACACTGTTATCGTTGGCTAAGTGGTAAGAGATACCACAAAGCCCTCCTTGAATCAATACGTAACACAACACAACACATACGGCATACAAAGAAAACATTACGTGTAACGCAAGCTGTCGTCTAAATAAGTAAAAAAAGGAGAGTTGAATATGCACGCTGGGATAACTCCGACGCTTCAGTGGAGCTCATTGACCCATTGGTGGCTTGGCGGCAGGTGTTGCGCCGGTAAGCGCGAGGTCGCGGGTTGTATTCACAGCCGCGGCGGCCGCATTCTTATAGGGGCGAATTGCACGAACGCCCGTGCACGGTAAATAACGCCGGGTGGGAAAAATTATTCCGGAATCTCCCATTACGGCATGCCTCATAATCATATCGTGGTTATCGCAAGTAAAATGGGTTTACTGAATATTAAGTGGAGCGTATTATTACAGAATGTCCTTGTCACACGCCCCGTGAACGAGGCGCCAACGCTGGGCCAAATTTCAAGGTGTTCCGAAAATAACCCCACGAAAGCTGGGAGAAATAATATAATGCCGTCTGGTGCGCCAGCGAACGCTGCGTTGTGGTCGAAAGACCGAGTCAGAGCCCATAGTTGTCAAAACAGAACAAAATATATTCTTAAAACAAGGCAGTCACATACACACTTTGGCTAGGCACATCACAATGCAATTCAGGCGGATGTTAAGAAATCTCGGAAATACGAGTACTTGAAGACAAGCACCAAGAGTTCAACACGTAGACTACAGAATGAACAGGAACACAGTGTCCCCTCATATTCACCCATGCTGGTCTTCAGCCGGAGGAACTCGGCGTAGAAGGAGCTCGTCGAAGGACCCGCCGCGGTGGCTTAGTCAGCTAAGGCGTTGCGCTGCTGAGCACGGAATCGCGGGATCGAATCCCGGCCGCGGCGGCCGCATTTCGGTGAAGGCGAAATGCGAAAACGCCTGTGTGCTTGCGTTGTAGTGCACTTTAAAGAACCCCAAGTCGTCCAAATAATTCCGGAGCCCTTCACTACGGCGTGCCTCATAATCAAAACTGGTTTTTGCACGTAAAACCCCAGAATCAATCACTCAATCAGCTCGTCGAAGGAGCTTCTTCCGGAAATGCAGACGTTCGAGGAACTCGTCGGTTAGCTTGCCGGGGAATCCCATTCTTACGCAGACGGCGGGCTTCACGAAACATGTTTCACTGGCGCGGTCTTATCCCCCTACGGATTCCCGCACGGCGCTTTTATCGCCTTCGCCGGCGTTTCTAGAACTTTCTGACGGAGTTGTGCTCCGATAGCTTGAACAAAGCCTGGGAGTCTTCTAGACCTTTCTCGCGTTCTCGGCCGCGGCGCCGAAGCGTCTCCGAGCAGGGTGGTGACTCATCCGTTGGCGCCCACGGGGTTGTCGTCCTCCTTCTCTCTCTGCTCGCCATGCATCGGAGTCTGAGAGGGTGTTTCGGCGCGCACCCACTCTCTCTCCTCTCTCTCGATACCGTAACCTTCGCGTATCTTGTCGAAGTTTCTAGTCTCCGTTGATCGTGTCGGCTGTCGGTGGCGTATGTGCTCTCTCCCTCTGTCGACGCTGCCGCGGAGCCAACGTGCTCCTTCACTGGCTTGTGCGACACGCGGCGCGCGCTTTGATTTAGCGCACTTTTGTGACAGTCCTCAATATGATCAACAGCGGGTTTCTCTGCGTGATGGTTTGAACATCCTTGAGCGCCGTCCACTCATAATGCACAAAGTGCTTGGACCATGGTCATGCCCTTAAAAGCATAGGCGGGCCGTGAGTGCCCTTCGCGAATTTAACAGCGAAGCTGTTTAAGCCGGTAGATGCGCCGATAGGTGTGCGGAGAAAACCCTCCGCCTGCCGATGACGTCACATGCGTTGCCTAGCAACGGCTCGCCCGCTGCGCCGAGCCTCGCCACGGCTGTGGGAGCCGAGTCATGACGTCATCAAGCGCGCCGCATCGCTTCGCCTTAGCTTTGCCTTGCCATGACGTCACCACGCCGGGCGGATTGGTCGCCGCAGCTGCGCAGTGGCGGAGCTAAGCCGTGACGCCAGGGTCCCGCGGGGTATATATAGCTGTGTGCCACCGCCGCGTTGACATCGCTGCGGAGGGGAAGGGGGCGACCGAAGAAGATAGTAACTTCCGAGGAAGAGGAAGCATGGCGTCAAACACAGCCCGCCGCTACTCGCGCCGGCGAATCGATGATTAAACGACAGCGAATGGCAGAAGATCTACAGTTTCGAGCCCGCGATAGAGAGCAAACCCGTTTGAGCAACCAGAAGCGTCGCCAAAACGATCCGGGCCTGCGAAGTTCTGGATAATTTCCAGCGGCAAGTGGGGAGAGCCACGGGAGGTGCCGGCGGACGGTTTGCCCGCGAGTTTCTGAACATTGAGTTTGGACACAGTTGCGGAGTGTGCGATAGACTGTGGTACGACACGAACTTGTTTACGCTGAGCTTTTTGCGCGACTGCGGAAAGCGAGAGACTGTGGTGCGGATCGTACGAGAAGCATTTCCCGACGAAGCTATAGGTGGGGCCGCCAGCTTCGCTGTTTGCCCAATCTTCGCGGCACTAGTGCGAAAATGCCCCAATTCTTTTAGTGGAGAATAACCCAATAGACTGCTCTATAAGTTACATTGCCACTTTGTCTTCTTAGACATTGTGCTTGTTTTTGAACGCGCTGATCTCGCGGTCGTTTTGCTATTATGTGTATATGAAGAGGCTTGCGCAGACTCCTCCCCTCCTTAGTAATGAGTGACCATACTAAACATACTGGGCTGTGCTTTAGGTGATGGTGCTGCAGACGCGACAATCTTTGTGCGCATGTGTTCATATGTGTGTATCCTGCGGTTTGGTAACCTTTCTTCTTTCTTTTCATTTTTTATTGTTGCTTAAAATCACTAATTTGAGATTTCGAGACAATAGGTCTAACGTAGCCTACCTTTCTGTTTCGACACCTTAAAAAAAAGTCAGAAGAAGAAAGACCCTAAATTCTGGTGGTACTTCAGACTGCATTACGCCAAATCTAACTACTTGTCAATAGTTTTGCATTTATGAAAATTTTTTCATCAACATCATGAACACTTGGAACCTCAATTGTGAGGTGAAGGCCACAGACAAATCATGCCGACATTTCCAGCCTCATCAACATGCATCCATTAGAATGAGGCAAGATGGCGGTGAATCACTGAAGATCACCGCGATGAAAAAACGAGAAAGTTCCGTATAATTGAGATAGGTAAAGAAGGAAATAAAGATAAAATTATTGCACAAATGAGGGACAAGTAGCTGTGTCATGCATTGTCTACTAGGAAAACAAATCAGTTGTACGGTTATGGAAACACGCAGCAAGGACATCACGTAACACGGTTTCTGAGATGAATGACGTATAGCTGGAACTTTGGGTAACCTTAAAAGGTAAGAAGGGAAGTCAGAAAGGCTGGCAGGAGACCGATCACGCGTAGAAGCTGATGCCGGCATTTACACATGTCGTACTAAACAGCGCAATTAGAGCAGAATAATCAGTGCCTTTCGCTCAGAGCACAATAACCCACAACACGAACGTTACCCAGCTCTAGCCTCAGTGTTCCAAACATCCCGGGCATCCACCGTGTAAGTGGATCGTTCGGAGCGCACTTGTGCGCGGCTTATCCCGATCCCCTCTTCTCTCTGAGTGCCCCGCTGTAAGCCAGTGACCGGACAACAGAATTGCTAGTTGAGCAGCGCAGCACCACGGCTGAAATCGCGATTCACTGACGGGGAAAAGCTGCGCCGGTTAATCTCTCTCTCTCGGACTCCCGGCGTCTCCTTGAAGAAGGCAGGCGCGGTGTTTCGACCACTGTCTCCCTCTTTCTATAGTTCGCGTATACGTCGTTATTTGATCCGCTTTTGCTATTCGTTTGCCCATCTCCTGTTTCTCATGACTCGTGCCTTCTGGCAACACGCTCTCTGTCATCTCGCTGATCCCCAATTTATGCCGGTCCTCCCGTTACATCTTATTACAATGTCCCCGGCGTCGCGGAACCGAGATAAGGCGCATTGGCTTTACCGCTGGAAATGCGGCCCTCATTTCTTTCAGCTTGTCCCGCTTCGAGCTGTTTATCTGAATCCGAGATCGCGGCCCTGTCCCGCCTCCTTTATTCTCTGTACTGCGGTCGATTTGTCTTGCGGAGGAGAAGCGAGGGAAGTCAGTCGGAGCGGAATTCATAGTTGGGCATCGAATGCGCTTTCCAGCACAGGAGTAGGAGCCTGAGGCGAAAAGCCTAATCTCTTGTCGACGTGGCGGTTTCACCCCTGGCTAGGACGAGTTCCCCGTCTTAGCCTTTATTGCAACATCAACAAGAAACTGCAAACTTTCTTCCAGGTGCATTCTTATATACAGCGACGTCGTAAGACCTAGTGCCACTTAGTTGCAATACATGATTTGTTTTGCCGACGTGCTCCGATTGCTCTGTCGAGAACTCGTTATCATTCCCACGGTTTTTTTTTTAATGCGAAGCATTTCTTGGCGAACATTTGCCACTTTGACAGTATCTATCTATCTAGCCGCTTACGTCTTGGTGTTCTCATGGCCGCTTCGTTAACTTGGTATGTACCAAAATTGGCATAGTATGACAAGAGTGTATGACGAACATAAATGATGGGTCAAGACATGAATATCATGACATGCGTGTCATGTAGGTCATGAAACAGCCTCCTAGAGCGACAATGACCCAGCGAAAGAAGACTAACACTGAAAAACCACTGAAATTGGTTCGGACGTGGCCACTAAATGAAGGAAACACTAAAGGTTAATGGTCGAAGTCATAGTCATGACCATGACTCAGCGAAAAAAGATTAACACTAAAAAAATGTCGCAGTTTCGCCCGAAAGGCGAAGCATCGATTGCGATAGCAAATTAGTAGAGGGCAATTCGGAGTAGGGATAGTAGTTTTATCGGCTGCATAAACTTATACACATTGGCTTACAAACTGAATTAACAATCGTGGTGTCAGCGCGCACAAGCAAGCATGAATAGATCCCACTGAATGACCGCAGCCAACGACTGTCAAAACGCTGGCAGGAAGCGCAGGTTCGCGCGGTCTATCGCTTCAACGGAAACTGAGCGGCGAATGCACAGAGCATACAGAGGTCAGAGCCGTGTGGAGATAAGAGACGGTGCGGGCGACCGGCACCGCCGGGCAAAGGAGAAGTTGATGGCAGAAGAGAAGCTGCCCCTTCCCCCCCCCCCCCCCTCTTCCCGTTTCTTGCTTTCGCGTGGGAGATTGAGTGGCAAGATACGCCTTTGGTGCCGGAGCACAGCGCCGCCCCGCCTCCCTCCCTCCCATACCCCCACAGCCTTTCGGGCGACGGTTGCGTTTGCTTTCCACCGTGCGTTCGCTCTCCGTGATAGCACGCGGGGGAGTTCGCCCTCCGTGATAGCGCGCGTCCCCCGCACTCTTTCGCTCGCGCATACGGCGCGCGGCGACGATTTTATCGCCCTTGGAAACTATACGGAACCTCACGGCGACGGCGACGGCAGAACTCCGGTTGAAGTGTCCATATAATTGCTATCGCAATAAAACTACTGAAATGGGTTCTGACGTGGGTAATGAGTGAAGGAAACACTAATGGGGATGATGGTAGAAGTCATAGACATGAGCATGACTAAGGCTTTTGCCTTAAGGTTTCTTAGGCGTTGCTAAATGGACTCGTGACATGAATGTCATGACATGCGTGTAATGTAAGTTATGAAATATCCGCCTACGTCTTGGGGCTCTCATGGTCGTTTCGTTAACTTTTTAGGCTCCCCGCACACTGCTTCGCGTAACATCGCTTCCCACAGCGCGTGGGATCTGCCGGCTTTTTATCTTCCCTTGTGTAGCTTATTCTCGCCGGTAACATGTGCTAGATCCTCCTCGTTATACATAACATGTCATTATAATGACATTTTATATATAGCATGTCATTATTGTGCAAGTCAAGGCGCCTGGAATATTGCGCAGGTTGTACCGCAGCAAGAATTGTGTTCTGGCAAAAAAGGTCCTAGTATAAAAGTGTAAAGATTTCAAACATTTTTGGGCATATTACAATTTGGTGGTTGTTGTTTTTATTATAGTGCTACGTGTTGTGTGAGCCTGGCAGACTTAGCCGCCAGTTGGTACACTTTAACCATGTATACATCACCATGTGTAATCATTTAATGCATTCTCTCACAGAAATGTAAGTCTTCCTAATTACCACTATAGTATAGGGGAAGGGCGACTTGCTATATTTACCCTCCCCCTCTATCTGACACGGACATTAATAAGGTAGCAGAGGGATCTCTAATTTTCCTTCTTTCCTTTTGAAAAAACGTGAATACTATCGCATCAGAAATTCCATCTCCTCATTGACATCGAGATCTCCTGTGAGATCGTTCATTGGAATTGACCTTACCTTTTGCATTTCTGGGAGGGCTACTCACTTCAATAGACGCCCAATATTAACTTTTGAGAGTGGTTGACCCAGCTTCTTCCAGGTTTTACCAGGCTTGGCTAAGTTTTGCTAAGAAATCATAAGTGCTGCTAGGCACGGTATTCCGAATCGGCTCGCCGCCGACGCGCAGATTATTGCTTGGCCGCGCGACACGCTTCAGGATGAGCGGCTTCTTCTTCGCGTCCGGATATTCTTTGGTCGTCCCATGTCAAGGCTATTGTACGCGCCACAGAGTCAACGAGAGTTCTGCCGCCGTCGCGGCGGCTCCGAGCTTTATCCCCCCGGTATGACGTCCCGGCCAAACTGCGCCTCCACAATTGCCGGGGCGTGGCTGGTCGAAACGCGCCGTGCGACCGCCAGAGGCACCTGCTGCAGTCACGGATACCGCACGCGTTCGTTGCGAACGCGGGGAAACGGGGAAACGCGAATGGCGTCGGGAGCTGCTCTGCTCGTTGCCTCGTTGGTGCTGCTATACAATTTCTTTCTATCTCTCTCTCGCTCTCATTTTCTCTTTCTCTTACCCGAGCATAGCCCCGCCCGCGTGCATGCTCTCCTTCCCTCTCCTTAACGTCCCATGTCAGGTCAACGTGTGTACGGCACGGAGAGCAGGTGAAGCACACGCTGCTCTGCGAGGTGGTTGCTAAGCAACGCGCGGTGACGTCATCGCCAGGAGCAGTTTTTGTTCGCACTACGCGGCGCAACCAAGAGCTTAAACAGCTGAGCTTTTAAAAATTCTGGAGTGGCCTCACCCGCTAATGTTTACCAGCAGGAGTGAAGCCAGCACTTGCCCTGACTTCACCTCTGAAAGAGTGCCGCGCAGGCGGCAGTCCACGCACACCTTAAGTGCTTTTGCTTTGGGAATGTAAACGCTAGGGTAATTGTGCAACCAAGAGCTTAAACAGCTAGCTCCGCTGAAGTTTTTTTTAAAACCTCATTGGATGAATTGATCTGTAATAAAACCTATGAAAAAGGATTAACGAATCAATGCAAATGTCGGGATGATAGCGTTTTTGAGGCAGACTTTGCTTTTAGTAGTGATACGCTGGTGTTATAAGAATAC
Organism: Dermacentor silvarum; assembly: GCF_013339745.2. Taxonomy (NCBI): domain Eukaryota; kingdom Metazoa; phylum Arthropoda; class Arachnida; order Ixodida; family Ixodidae; genus Dermacentor; species Dermacentor silvarum. Next base: position 62,279,495 of record NC_051161.1, read on the forward strand.
GATGAATGAATGAACCTTGCGGCACCATTTTGAATTCTTTCGAGTGCATTGATAAAGTAAGTTTGATGTGGCGACCAGATGGGGGATGCGTATTCAAGCTTCGGACGTACGAGGCCGGACCCTTAGTGAGCCCGAGAAACACAGAGGACGGCGGCGTCAACAATCAGCATCAGCGGTGACGAGGAGCGGCGTAAGGGCGAAGGTGAGTGGTGTCTGGTGGTGCGCTAACCATTCAATGTCTCGGTCGTTGCAGCCGGAGAAGTGGAACGGCGCGGAGGGGAAGCGTAACGCAGGCTTTGGTAAGAGGCCCCACCAGAATACGCATCGCGTTCACACATGTCGTACCTGCGACGCCCGTCTTATTGGCGCTTCCGGCAAAAACGTGATATATAGCCGCGATAACCACAGTACTAACAAATAGGACGAGACGGTCGCCAAGGCGGGCATTATGGGCGCTCGGTGCGCTGTGAGATAGTGCGGTCAGATGGGGCGATGAAGGCTCAAGTGTAATGAGTGGACATCGACCGGAGGAGTGACACGAACGTGCGCGTATGTGGGTGAGGCAACGTTGAATGTACACTGGTTGTAGGCGCGGTAGCAACCTGCGCGTATGTTGGTAGAGGCCGAGGAGCAGGAGGGTCCCCAAGCGTAGAGCAGGTGATGAACGCAAGTTCCTCCTTGATGACGTCTCTCAACGCTGCACCAGAAGGTTGAGCAGGAAGGACCAACGGAGATGACAATCCAAGAGATTTGAGTTCTTTGGTTATGATCACTCGGATCATCACACGCAAATCAGGGTCTGCCGTAGAACGGCGTTCGCTGAAGTGCGGCTGCAAACATACGGACTCGAGCTCGTCCATGCGCTGGCAGGTCAAGACGATGTCAGCGAAGCTAGCCGGGTTCTTGATGGCGAGCGCGTTGAAGGCCACAGTCCCAATGCCTTTAAGAATGTAGCGTATCCTGTCCGACTCAGTTATTGCATCATTGACACGGCGACCGAGTGCAAGCACATCCTCGTTGTACGATGTGTAGGACTCGCCAGAGTATTGTATGCGAGCGTCGTCAGTTTTCTTCGCAAGGGCGGAGCGAACCGCCGGCGTGTCAAATACGTGCCGAAGCAACTGCTTGAAGTTCGTTCAATCGGAGAAATCAATATCATGGTTGAAAAACCAGGTCTTCGCCGCACCCGTCAGATAAAACGAGATATGACGGAGCTTGCGGAGATCATCCCACCGATTAGCAGAGCTTACGCGCTCATAATCGTCCAGCCAGTCCTAAGCATCTTCCCCGCCAAGCCCAGCGAACAGATGGGGATCACGCTGGTGGCCGCTTATGATCACAGAAGGTGTGGCTTGTGGAGGCGGGATGGTTAGGGTAGAAGCGCCAGGCTGCTCGTCGTGCGACATGCTGGCGGACAGTGGGCACGAGCGGCGACCTGAACGAAGCTCCAGGGAGTAGGCCAGGCGTGCAGAGGACGGGGAACCAAGAAGCACCTCCACCACTTGTGAGGTCACAGTAAGGGCGGACCTTTATTGAGCCCGAGATACACGGCGATAAACGGCGGCATCAACAACCTTCGGCATAGTCCACGCTGATGATGCCCCACACCCGCGATGAAGATCATGGGCGCACACATGATGATGATAACATACAGATGATGAAGCAGGGCACTATAAATGCCCACAATATACATTAATTCAGTTTGTAGGCACACGTAATTTCCCCTATCTTATCCTTGATGTCTGTATTTTTTGGTGTCCTGTATGATGATTACACACACACACAAACACACACACACACACACATATATATATATATATAAATATATATATATAAATATATATATATATATATATATATATATAATATGTGGGTATGATAAATATATAATATCTTTATGTGTTGCTCAAATAGGAATGTAGAAGTTCATGCATGTATGATTCTGTGTAACTAATAGACAGTGCATGTACCTTCCCTGCAATAATCTCTGACAAGATCGGCAGTATTCATAATGTGTGTGTGTGTGTGTGTGAAACAAGGAAACCGAGGCGCCCAATTACTCTTTGTCAAATCATAATTAAGATGTCAACAAACAATGACACCAAGGACAGCATAGGGGGAATAATTTGTAGTGCTTATTTTATTGAAAGAAACGATAAATAGATGGAAACGAAAGTGGAGGGAAAAAAAATTACTGGCCGCAGGCGGGGTACGAACCCACGTCTTCGCATTACGCTTGCGATGCTCTTAAGGCCCGACCACATTTGTCGTTTTCCCGGTGTTTCCTGGCGTTTCGTCACCCGGCGTCGCTCAGCGTCGACGCTGAGGAAGGCGCCAAGCCGAAACGTCGTGCTCAAGCCACACCACATCTCGGTGCCGGCGCCGCCGCCGGAAGCGGCTCGATGAGCGCCAACATGGCGCCGACCAATCAGCGTGTGACCACGGCCGCGCTGCTGGCAACTTTTGCAAGCGACTTCCGCAGCAACCAATTCGCGTGCGTGCCACCATGTGGCGCCAGTGTCTCGTCGGCGAGGCGGCGCCGTCTGAGAAAGCAGCCGCTCCTAGCTTCGAGCGCGCTGCCGTGAATGTTTTTGTGTTTTGTGTATGTGTATATGTGTGCCGCAGATTTATAAACAGGGCTTAAAAACCTTAATCGGGAACATTTCGCATAGTTCACTTGAATGACATTGCACATTGCTTCTGGTTAAATCTGTCTGGTATTGTGCGACGCTGGACTGGCGCTATTTGCGTGCGTGTCATGTGGCTGGGTGACCTCTCCGGCGCCGTTGATGCAACGACGCCGAGAGACGCAACGGCTGGAGACGCCGGTGAAAACGCTGAATGTGGGCCGGGCTCTACCAATTGAGCTACCACGGCGCCGTTTTCGCCTCCACTTTGTGGGGTATTTTATGTCAGTCTATTAGAACTAACCCTAGCCAGCGCGCCACCACTCATGGCCATGGTAGTGGATGGTAGTGGACGCACACAAACCCTCAGAAAGGTTTGGGTGCGTGCTAGTTGATATGGGTAATTTATTCAAGCCTGCGCAAATATGCACTATTCTCAACGAGCTGAAAGAGAGAAAAAAAGAAGAAAGGGGAGGCGAGTCATCGTCTGTCAACTCTTGCTGCGCATGCGTCAAAAAGATAAAACTATACAAATATACCAATACACATTGTGGACACAGGCCAAAGTGATTCACTTCTAATGAACTGAAGTTCCTTATCGCAAAGAGCTCTAGAAGTGGCACTTTAACAAGTGGCTCCTAACTGATATATTGAAAACACCTCAAAGATTTCCCTTGCCATCTGATCGCTGTACATTCTCAACACACGTGTGTCATCTAGGAGGGTCGAACAGCCACACTTTGCACAATGAACAGTCAGATTGCTACCAGTCTTAATCTTGACACAGTACGTATGCTCACGCTAACGTTTATTAAGACAACGACCCGTTTGACCTATGTAAGTGCAATGTATGTATGCAAGTGCTGTGTAAGTGCTGTATGTATGCATGTGCTATGTAAGTGCTATGTATGCAATAAAGATGTTGTTGGCAGTTCATTTGTTGGCAGTTCGCAGTTCAAAACAGCGCCACAGAACACGGACAAATGAACATCCTATCTATCGCAGACATCACGTAGTACGTGAACCTTTTTTGGGTAAATCCAACTGGTCAATAAACCCACACATGCTGCCTGAAGGCACAATTAAAGGAGTCGGATTCAAGACGCTCGCTACGTAATGAACGAGAAGAAAGGAAACTGAGGGGCGCGATTATTATTAGTCAAATCATAAGATATCCGGCATGACGGTGACTGGTGTGCCCCTGCCTCCTTTTATGGTACGTACTTCGGCAGATTAGCTTTCCCTGAATGTCCGTGGCTTGTATATGTATACGCATCGCTGATGGGCCGTTTAGTTCTAAGAATTTCTTTCCTTGCTTAGCTTTCTATGTAGGCAATCCAAACGCCAGGTACGAGAACATAAACTATGTCATAGCGCACTCAGAACTAGCATACTCGGAAAGCACCTATCCAGCCACTTGAAAAATATGTCTGATGTAAAATATTGCGAAAAACAATGATGGAAATGATAAAGGTGTAACAGTGTGATTGCTGTCAGAGCCTGATTGCTGGCGTGCTGGCAGAAAATGTCTCTGACAAACAATTGTGGTTAAGGCTTTGTATGGGGATGTATTCTGTGAGTGAAAGACCTAATTCTCTGCAGGATGTAAATATCCGATGTTTTGGAATGATAAAATGCAGGAAAAAAAGAACACTTGGCGTAGAGAGGCCACGAAATAATTAAAGTGCGATATCTACATCTGATATACTCAGAATGCTCTGTATTCTACTTAAAACATCTACTAAATATCGTTATTCACTTCGTGCTTAAGATAGATACATTTGTAAAGCCCTGGTGTAACGCATTCAAAATTTAGAACGATCCACTGGAACCAAAAGCTAAAGTGAATGGCCCAAGCAAGACTTCTATTGTAACGTTATAATGACAGAGTATCGCATCATTAATTCTCGACGATGCAAACCGTATTTAAGATATTCGAAAATAGCATCGTTTGTTAACATCAATGCTTGAGTGCATTAACCAAGTGCTGTTTTCCTTTGAATGTTCAGATATAATTTTTGATAGTTGACGTTTAAGTTTCCTTACTAAAAATGGCACCTTATTACCGTCTCCCAATTTTTTTCTTTTTTTGAGCCTCAAGCGAATACCAGCGTCACTAGGTTAAACACATAACGATACAGGTGAGACGTTGGGTAGAAAGCCTCCACATTTTCGCGTCACCGTCGCACAAGGAGTGATGAAGGATACCATCATTGAAGGCAATAGTATTCCGACTAGTCACAGGTCGACCGGCAGTCGAACATCGCAGTAGGTGCCAGGTTGCATGAAGAAGTGCGGTAAACAAGGAACTGGAGCAAACGGTCGAGCCACCATGGCTAAATAAGCAGCGAAGTATGTAAAAGCGCGACATACAGATAGAAAATATACATGAGGGGATCGAACGCGGCCAGCCAGCGGGAAGTATCGGACGTCGCCTCGCGTCCACGTCCCATCTGGTCCTCCAACAACACACGTACACCGCAAAAAAGCCCACTTCGATCTTTCCGATGCGCCACTCGAATTCGCTAGACTGGAACACATCGTGACTCTGCTACTATCATAGCGACGTGGAAAGTGTTCGTATGGGGAGGGGGGAGCCAAGCAAGTCCTCCGTGTCGGTAGTCGGAGGTGGTGGTGGTGGCGGGAGATCCTGCCGCGAAACGCGCCAGCCCATCGACTGCGCTCTGGTGGTGCGTTGGATAACGATTCACTGGGTGGGCGGACTGGCCTGCGCTCTCCTTGCGCGCATGTGTGTCTGTCCGTGTGTGCGGGGCCGGCGGCGATCGGTCGGGACGCGTACCGACCTACTGGCCGAGCGTTTTGACCAAAGCCGAGAACTGTCGGAAACATGTGCCAACGGGTTTGTCCAGCCGTGTCAAAAAGAGGCGGCGGCTCGCGCCCGCGCGACTGGGAGGATGGCGCCCTGTGTGGTGTGTCGTTATCGATGTTGGGTTATTACCGAAATTCCTGGCGCCTATGAAAGATCTAACGGGTGTGAGTGCCCCCTTTCCCAAATCCTCGTTGCCAACTCGTATCGGTGGTTTCTCGTTCAAATATAAGGCGCATGGGCGCTGTCGATAAAGGTAGTGCCTCCGGCGACACTTTCATCCCAGGCGTGGGGAGATGTCTCCAGCGTGACGTTGACTGGTGTGCCTGCCTCCTTTTATGCTGGGTACATTGTCGGGCTAGCTTTCGCTGCATGCCTGTGGCTTGTATACTTATACACGTCACTGATGGGCAGTTTAGCTTTGAGAATGTATTTCCTTGCTTAGCTTTCTATATATACATTTCCGACAATCACTGCGGCGTCCTCGCACTTGATGGTCGACGTGTTTCTTGTGGGCCAAGTTTGACCGTTTTCACTCTGTCGGCCATCAACACCATCTACCGTATATATTCTGTAACATGTGCACGAAAGACGGAAATCTGACGGCGAGAGTCGAAGGCCATTCTGATAAATACGACAGCTAATGTTATGCGACGGGAGCAATCCGGGCGGCCATTTTTACGCTGCTACAGAAGAAATAGAACGTAGCCCTCACGCTCTCTCTGCTTATTTTTTTCTGCGCTTATATATATAATTTGGCAGCTTATCACTCGCGGTGCTGCGCGGCCGATATATTGTTAAGCCTTGTTGAAATCTGAGTGCTCAACAAGCACTTTGTCGCAGTAGGTGAGCTCTTACTTAGTATGCAATCTTAGACGCTCCTACTTAGCCACTTGCGGGCAGTGCAGGCTATTTTAACGTTAAGGGCCCCGTGTCACAGAAAATCCGGCATCGGCGTGGATGTCGGCGTCCGTGGGGTAAAAATCAACCCCAACCAGCCCGACCACGCAGGCCCTCCGCATGGCGCAAGGTGTTAGTGAAGAAGAAAATCATCCCGAACCACCCCGACCGCGCAGGCCCTCCACGTGGTGCAGGGTGTTCGTGAACAAAAATTGAATTTCTCACGATAAAATCAGTCAGAAAAGTTGTAAAGTACGACTGAACCACAACCTACCGACATGGTGGCGTCGGATTGTAATTTGAATGTACGAGAAAACATAATTCTGTTGCATAACTCAAACACAAACCTGTTTTCCAGCATTTCTACCATACCAACACAACGCCCTCGGGCAATTTACTTGCGAAATTGCTATCCACATGGCGCTCCCTTCCTCGGCAGGTCAAATTTGGACTTCGTCTGCCTAATGCGTTTCGGACACGCGCGCGCGTCGGGGCAATAGCAAAGAAATAATAAAATAATAAAGAAATGTGCTAGGGCCTTCACATTTTAATATAAGACGACTTATATTGCCCCTGCAAAAACGAATTCCGAGCAACGCACTTCTGTTTAAAAGTGAAGCCGACTTTAAGGGGATCGGTGTAAGCTTGGTCTTTGTAAGCTGGCTTTTCCACGTTCTGTGTTGAGGTGAAGCCCACTGAAACAAGAATGCGATGCGAACGGGGCCCGACAACGCTATTGCGTTCTACTCTTAAAGACGAAGCTTAACCGTCCTCGAATTTTTGATTGAAAACCACGTACCAGGTAAATGACAGTGTAAATAGGCAATCGGGAGTCATAAAAGAGAAAATGAGAGAAACAGAGATGGTAAATTGGATACAATGAATTGAAACAAAAAAGACCACGGATATTTACAAAAATCGAAAGAAAGACATTAGGAGGGGAAATGTGCATGATAACGAAAGGCAGATACAAAGGCAGATGCTGTTTGATGCCCGAGCTGGCTGCCTGAGGACAAGAACTTACGGGAGCAAATATGCGCCACATGATAAGGCATGTGCGTACTGGACAAACAAAGAAGAAAGAAAAGAGAAAAAATAACCTAAGAAAGATGAAAAACAAGAAAAAAAAGAGTCGCGGGAATGACTGGGCACATCGTCATGCAATGCCAAGATATTCACCCAACGAGACCCATGGGGAGGGTCCACCTTGCAGAAACGTTGGGGTTTAAAGAAGATGTAGGGATTGACTGATCACCTGTCGAGATAAGAGATAATTATAGTAATGGCAAAAAAGCAGGGAAGAGATAAGATAGAACCGGAGTCATTGCAAGCGTCGGTAATTGTACAATATAAGGATAGCGGTTTTAAATTCGAAAGTGAAAATTGAGGTCACATAGAGCAAAATGCCAGATGGTGATAGATGTAGCAAAATCTGGATAAATCAACCAGGGTAGATGACTGTTCGTCGCCACCCCGTTTCAAGGAAAATGCCAATAAACATCATCATTATCGTCATCATCAACAGTGGTGAGTGTTAATACCTTCTTCGAGGAGGAGATGGGTTTACCTTGAGAGTGCTGTTAGTGTACACAGATTTTTCGACCGTTTGCTTCTTCAATGCCCTACACATTGGTTTTGACGAGGCACTCAAGCTACTTCTTTCTGTGCATGCTTGTACGTGTTAGGTGTGTGTGTACTCTTACACTTTTTTAATGCGAAAGCATATATTTCACGAAACAGTAAAGACGGCGTTATGCCCGCAACGAGTGGTACCAAAAATCAATTTGACGCCATCAGCGTCTTGAATGACGTAAGTAGTAATACAGAAGATAGTGAATGGTTTAAAATGTTAATTAGTAGTAATTATGTCTAATTATCGTGTATTAAAGAGAATTAAAGAGAAATAATGTGAGAAAAGTTAGAACAAGCTAGAGTAAAGTGGCTTAAGGCGTAATAAAGGGAATTAAGGTGAAGTACAGTGAATGAAGGTGAATTAAAGTGGATAGTGGATTAAAGTTTGTGCAATTTCGAGCAAGGTGGATTGAGGTGGATTAAAGTGAATTAAAGTGCATTAAGGTTGGTACTATTTACAGAAAGGTGGATTAGGGTGGATTAAGGTAGAGTTGTGAAGGGCATGTGACAATGTATGACGTCACGCACGTATCATGGATGTAACCAATTAATTAGAGAAGTCATAATGCGTTCGCATTCAAAACACGTAAGGATACTTAAGTGACTGTCAATGTTATTACCACGGGCTTAATTAACCCTTTGGTGCCCACTGTTGCCCAGGAGCAACAGCCTAAAAACAATTTTTTTTCTTGAACGCACCCTGCTGAACGATATCGCTGGCGCCATGTATGTAATGTACCAAGACTAGCGAGCCTCGCATGCTTGAAGTAAATACGTAGAGATGGCAGCACCGCTCCTTTGCTGTCGTTTTTCTTTACTGTTTTGAGAGGTGCCAGCGCAAGGACCGCACACGCGAGTAAATTTGTTCAGCTATGGCGGTATAGGACACTACTATGACAACTGCCATACTTAGAATAGCTCATAGGACCTTGTACGACATTTATGAGGAGGCTAAACGGTGTGGCCGCAATTGGTACAACAAACTTTTACTCGCCAAAAGTGGTGTTGCCCAGGAGCAACAACGGGCATATGCGGAGGCGTGATCACATGTAGGGAGATATCGCTTGTGGCAGTTTTTTGCTGTGCTGAAGGTAAAGCAAAGCTATAGCTAGAGTGTTCATTCTACCGAATAGAATAAGGGTTCGTCATAAGGTCATATTTTTTGTCTGTCATATATACATGGTGATGTCAAAAGAAAAAAAGCGCCTGACTGATGAAGAAATTCAGGAGCTTATCTTTCTTCCGGACGGTAAATTGTCCGACGCTGACTTCGACAGCTACCGGATGACCCCGGCTATGATCCGAGAGATGCTCGAAAATTGAATGATACCTGTCCGCCAATCTTCGCGATAAAGAGCCATGCGTAGAGGATGACGATGGAATGTCAAGCGATAATGTTGAAGCTTTGCCGGTTACTTCTCGTGCCCACTCGGTGGCTCAGCGCAAGAAAAAGAAAGGAAACGTTCGCAGAACATGGAGGAAAGAAGACCTTTCGGTTGATGACACTGACTGGAATAAATAATAATGGAATAGGAAATAATAATTTAAAAAATAGTAAAGATAATAATAATAAGAACAGTAACAAAATAAATAATAATTATAAAATAATAGTGAAATAATAGTGGAATAATAAATAGTGACCTATGTCTCCTTCCAAGCCGCAACTGCTTCAAGGCATTCCATGTGAAGTAGGACCACAGATGCCCAACGTTGCTCTGGAGCAACACCTCATTATGCAGCCATGAATAAATATAATTTTTTTCTGACAGCATAATTCGCATATTTGGTCCGTCCTTTGTGCATGCTAGAGTTCCTGTGATGCTCCTTATAAAAATAAAGTTTTGGGCATCAAAGGGTTAAATTCAAGGCTGTGAGTGGGCCCTTCAGACACGAACTTCTATATACAATTGTATCCTACTGCATATGCTCACCATCCCCTCCATACCTCTCTTGTTAGCCCTTTCCCTCTAAGCAGAGTAGCAGGCTAGATGACTGTGTCCTTGGCACTGCCCCCATTCTTCAAATAAACTCTCCTCTCTAGACAACAGGAGTGCAGCTGTGACAAAACCGGTTGATTGGACCACCTAAAAGAATACACTCACTTTCGTTCGCCGAGCTTTCTGCTCTGCCTGAGTGCGTGTTGTTTTCGCTCTTCTCTCACGGGCAGTGTAGATTGAGCCGAGCAGTTTTATGTTTACACGACACATAATAGGCTACAAGGTAGAATATTTGCATCATGATTAATGCGTCTTCATGATTAATGCCCAACTTTAAAGTCTGCTCTATATTGATGTGGCATCTCCTTTGAGATGCACCTTGTACTTTGATATTGGAGCAGCGCTGGTAGTGCTTTGCGAGCAATGAATCTGCTCTTAGCCTTCCTCAAAGACGCTAATTACTTGTACTAAAAATTGTTATCAAGCTTTCTTAGCTGCTAATTGTTGTAGGCAGTATGGGGACAACTGTTATCAAAAATGCCACTTGCGAGAGAGAGAGAGAGGGAAGGGAGGAAGGAAAGGCAGGGAGGTTGACCAGACTTTGTCCAATTTGCTACCCTACACGTGGGATGGGTAGCAATGGGTAGCTAAAAAAATGTGGTTGATCCCTCTTATATAGGAATCGGTATAGAACACGAAAGTGAAACGTGTCTTCACAGAAGTAGTGTAATGTTTATTGCACATTGATATATAATGTCTATTGGTGTTTTGTGGCTAAAGCGCCCTTAGGCGTTGATGCACCCACGCTGACGCCTGGTGGCACGTCTTCTCCATCACGACTACCAACGTCGATGACCATGAGCAACCGTCGTGCATATGGAAGCTGCACTACGCTGCACACGCTAGCACAACGCGAAAGACGAAGCACGTAACTGACACACTAATACAACGCGCAAGACAAAGCACGTAACTGAATCGTCACCGAGTCAAATCAGCGCGTACAGCGCGTCGTAATTGCAGCCTCCGCGATCAACTTCAGAAACATTTTCAGAGCTAATTGCGGAGGCCACGCTCCGCTGTGCTGAGTACGGTGAACGCCACCTAGGTGGCGTTGGTAGTGCTTCTTGATGCCAGCGTCCCTTCGAATGCTGGCATCGAGGCGTCGTAGTGCTGAGACCACCGAAGCGTTCACTGTCGGTGCGCGTTAGTGTCATAATGCAGTACTTCTCTTTTCTGCTCGTAGGCGGCGGCACCGCCCCGAGCAAGAGCGCGGGTACACGGAGGAGTGTTAGATATATAAGGCGCGTCTGTGTAGCTCTCTGCAAATGCGTTTGTGGCGCAATGGGTTAAACGCTCGGCGATCTATCGTCGCGGACCGAGAGGTCGTGGGTTAGATTTCCAAATTTTGCATGTTTGTGGAACTTTTTCTTCTGGTTTCTTTCTTTGTATTATGTTCTATGACGTATTTCCGTGACGGAAATACGTCAGTGAAGTCTTGGTGGACCCCGGCATAAAACACTTTCGTGTTAAAAGAGAGAGAGAGAGAAGAAAGGAAATTCGATCGCCCTTTCACATGCAATAAGCCAGGTACAGTATATCTAAAGTCGGACACTCAAGTCTGTCGCCTTCAGGTACTGCAGAAGAGCTCGAATGACCTTCTGGGCTGATGAGCTGTGAGGCCAGGCTCCCAAGACCTTTGCTTCTGTGAATGGCCTATCGTCCAGTCTATTCAAGGCACACTGTAGAGTGTGGCGTTGTTTATCGAAGCGAGAACAGTGGCACAGAAGATGATTGATGGTCTCTTCCCACTTGCACTTAGCGCCCGTTGGTGAGTCCACCATTCCAATGCGATAGCTTTAGGAGTTTGTGAAGGCTACTCCTACCCACAGCCAACACAGCAGTGTTGCGTCACGTCGTGAAAGGTTTCTTGGTAATTGCAGTTTCAGTGAGTGGTCGAGGCTGTATAATCGACGCTTAGAGTTCTGTGGAGTATATCCGTAACTCAACGTGATAGTACGCACGAGATTGCGAAGCTCTCTTGCAGCATATACTCTCGATAAGGTTTAAAGAGTGTCGGCGCTCCAGCTTGGGTATGTCGGGCAGCGTGATCGGTGATGTGATTACCAACGATTCCATGTTTGCGGTAATAATGGCTGCCCACTCTAGAGTCATCGTACTTACAGTATTCTTCATACAGCGGGCACTGGCCCAAAGCTGGCATTAATAATGGCAAAATGTGGCCCAGCGCTTGGTCCTACGCTGACAGCTGCGCTAAGCCGATGTTCACATCACCTTTGTGATGCGGAGTAGCACGTTAAGCTGTTACTCTTCATGAGCCCGCCTGGCTGAAACCAGGTGGACTCATCAAGAGTAACAGTTTAACGTGCTTGGGCGATGTTCCCGTTTATGTGGCGTGTAAGATGCAGTTTGAAAAATTAAGTCTTTTATCATGTTAGCCCAGGGTTTCACATCGAGAAGCAGGTCGTCACCGCAACCTTTCAGCGCCTCTGTTGTTGAATTGAAGAAGGTGTAAAAACAGTGCGGAGAACACAAGCAAGAACACTCGTGCGAGAATTGTGGCAGTGGCAACTCCGCGGTACGAGAGGAGATTCGGATATTTTATCACCAACTCACGCGCATAACAATAACCTGACGCCGATGCGCCAGCGCCATTATCCCCGACGGTTATAAACTTTAACGGGCGCCTCGCTCAGGAGTGGAGTAACGATGCACATGTGCCTCAAGCCTAAAATATGTACGCAATGCAAGATAAAACTGTATGGAACACTATGCGCGCCTCAACTCCACCTTTCTATCAACGAACGCGCATTTCCTCTTTTCGCCCCCTTTTGAGATTCGCTCCTTTCTTACTTGTAACGCTCGTCATACCAGTGCGCTTGTGTGACGCCCGCCGAGTGGAGATATTTGGAAAAGAACACCTTTGTTCTACAAGAGTAAAGAAATACACCTTAAAATGACAAAAAACACAACACACAGGTTAATTTATAGGTACACTCGTGGCGTTTGTGTGTATTTGTAGGCTTAACAGCGCTGAGCGAATGAACGAGAGCTGTACTATTTACGACCCGGGATACCTTCCGTTGTTCGCTGGCCTTATATGGCCTATCCCCTCCCCTCCCCCCATAAATCGCCCGCTCGCAAAGCCCTCGTTGGTTCTCGACTGCATAACGTTCTCCCTTTCTCTTTTCTTTTTCTTTATTGGAGGTTGGGGGGGGGGGGGGGGGAGGAGTCTGCGTGTCTCTAGGCGCACCACCCAACTTTACTGTATCAACTTGTCGCAAAGTGTCGGTTTTTAGGCGCACGCTTCGATAATGACCTTTGTTTATGTAGTGAACCTCCTGGACGGCACACATGCTGGCCGCCACACGTGCATGCGTAGCGATAATACCATCTTTCACGACGACAGTGCGGAGGACGTTATCGCCGCGTTTCTTCTCTGGTCTCGTAGTTTGCTGCGTCAGCACATCGCGTCGTCGTATACGGCTCCTCGCGAGACGGTCGTCTTGCTTTATGGCGTGGTGGGCGGCCACTGACGATAGCCGTCTCTGGCAAGGGAGGCTTGAGCCCGTTATTCGAAGAAAGCGTCATTCGCAGTGCTTTCCGTACCGAGTTAAAATATGTGACTGCGTTCTTTCCGTTAGTAAGCTAATAAGGATGGCTCGGTTAGGCGCTTTAAGGCGTAGTATACCGCGTGTTTCAGCTAAGGCATCATAAAATGCCCAAAACACGGGGCAGGGGAGGTATCTCGCAGGCTTCGATATGGCGGGATAACTTCAATCGTATAGCCGAACATTAAAAAAAAAAGTTGTCGCAGTTTCACCTGAAAGGCGAAGCATCAATTGCGATAGCAAATTTGTAGAAAGCTATACGGAGTAATGATATTAACTTTATCAGCTGTATAAACTTGGACATGCAGCAGCACCGGCAACACGCAGAACTGTTGTCGACGCCGTCGGCGTTTTGCCCGCGTTCGCTCAAAATGCGAGCGGCGTTGGTGACTGTTGCCGGAGCCTCTGATATAAATAGGCACTTGGTGCCGCAGCTAAACGTCGCCTCCCTTCCCTCCCCCTCCCCCCCTCCCCCACGGCCTCTCGCGTGTCGGAAGAAGGCGCGTTTGCTCTACATATATGGTGATTGTAAAGGAGGAAAGAGACGCCTACTTCTGCAGCCCTTAAGGGAGCACGGCGCAGAACGCGCGTTTGTTCTCCGCCGTGCGTTCACTCCCCGTGAAAGCGCGCGCCCCTCGCGCCCTTTCACTCGCACATACAGCGTTCAGCGCGCGGCGACGATTTCATTCCACTGACGTCATACGGAACCTCACGGCGACGGCGACGGCGACGCCGACGGCAGAAATCTGCTTTTGAGTGTCCATATAATTGCTATCGCAATAAAATAAGTTGAGGTTTGTATAGACAATTTTATCACAAAAGAATAATGCACATTTGCCGCTCTCTATTCACACGAAGGGAGGAAAGAAAATGGGTGTTTGAGACAGGCCCAATATTGTCTGCAGTTTCACGCTTATCACATGAAGCGGCCTTCGTACGTCGTTTCCGTCAGTCTCCAAGAAAAGCAGTCAGAAGTTTTTTTCCCCGGCATAAATGAATCACCACGACGTCCCGCTTAGCAAAGAAAAGTAACTGCAATGTTTCAACCGGGATCAGGGGAAAGGTAACAGGAAGTCCATAAGTTCATACCAAAATTCTTTGTGATTTCTTGCTCTTCCATTACGCGACCTGCTCGGCTTGAAAATTTCGCTGCACATAGCATCAAAAAAGCATAGGCTTACGCTGCTGAATTATGATAAGCGCCAAACTTTTGTGTTATGGGCTACTTTCCGGGATGACAGTTTATTTTCATTTCGCAGTTTAGATTGGGAACAAGGCCAGCCCACAAGGGCATTGTGCATGTCTTATTATTAATATATATTTTTTTACCTCCAACGTAAACCGTGCGCACCTCAGTGCGCACCTTGCTTGCTCATTCACATCTGCGCCTTATCTTTTACCCCCTTTCATAAGAGGCGTTGTATTAAAGGCGCTCGGTATAATCATATTCAAAACAAACATTTTCTCTCGTTGACTCTGGGCAATAAACGGATCCTTAAAGTCTTAAGGCTTGGTGTTTAATGTTCTGAAAAAACAACGCGAAATTGCCCCGACATTGCGGCAACGTTTAGAACTTTTCGAAGTGATAAGCCGGGCGTCGTACAAACTTTTATATTATTTTTTTTTCTTTCATCGTGTTGCGAGGTAACTGTCGGCAAAAAAGGCGCCACAAATAGGCCTACGCTGCACCAAGATAGTGTGTTCAGTGAAAGCAAGATGGCCTAATGGTATTCGTACTATTCCCTAACAAACGATCGTATATAGAAGCGTTCATTTTTTATTTCAATATAACGCCTTTCAACAGCGAGATCCTAAGCAAACAATCGAAGGTTGTAAAGAGCAAAGGAAAACAAGTTCAACATGCAGCTAAACGAGAGCGCGTGTGCTAGTTTACGGGTTTTCCCTTTTTTTAATTTTTTATATTCATGCTGCCTAAAGTTATCTGAGTTTGTCTGGCTCGAAGTAAAGATAATAGATTTTCTCTCACCAAACTCACCAGACTTGCTAAAATGAGGAAAAATATCCGGAATAACTGTGTACTGTCTTTCCCCAACTATAGAAGTTATGTTGCTGGGATTATTTAAATACAGACTTCGTGATAAAAACCTCTGGCGACTTCCTCGAAGGCGCCTTTCGACAAAGCGCTGCGTAGCAAAATTCTTGCTTTAATTAAAGGGCCCAGTACTACAATACATTTGCATATTTATTCATCAAACCATAAACTTCAAAGCATTATTCCCACAGCAAAACAGCGAAAACGTATAACGAATGTGCATATTTATTATATTCATATTATTCATGTTCATATTCCAATTATCATATGTTTATTATATTCTATTTCTCAGGAGAAAAACGCGGATTAGAGCGCCGGTATAGAGCACATTATTTGAGTAAACACCGATGCATAATTGCAGTTAAAATATAATATAGGTAAATTTCACCACTGCATGACTATAAACGGTCACTCAGCCAAGTTCACTTGAAAAACCGCAGTGGAAAAGCCCACATTACGCGTCAGTAAATGGTGGCTTCCGTTACATTCTTAAGAAGAAGCTTGAGCTCGGGTGTTCCTATCTAAATAAATAGGAAAGGAGAAATGTGTTTTTCTCGGCAACCACTGCACCATAGGTGATGAGGTTTGTTTCATTTAAAAGAGAAAGATAAGATCTAGTGACTGTTGCAAGCGAATTTTCAATTTAGGTCATCAAGTTTATAATAAAAATCGTTAGGAATCGCATATTTTCTAAAAACGAAACTATCAAGTTTACAGCTCTGAAACTGAGCAATGAGAAAGGATATCATAATTTTTTAAATTGCATCTAATAGTACATCTAAAGTGGATAAAATTGATGCGTTCTTAATAGCTATCTAATAGACAACTAATATGTGAGTAAGACTTGAGCAAAACTCTCGTAGACAACGTAAGAAATTCCCGTAAGGTATAAATTGATACATCAAATTTGTCCACTTTGAATGCTCTAACGGTGGCAGTTTTCAGAACTGTTGTTATATCTGTCTGGCGCAGAACTACTAAATTGTAAACTTCGTGCTTCTATTTTTTTTTTCAATCTTCCGAACTTTTGAAAATTGCGTTTAAACAATTCAGGCCTTAAAAAAAATCCCATTTCCAAAAGTCACTAGAATTTAACTTTCTCTCTCATTTTCAGCAAATTGCATAAAAAACGGCCCAGTGCATATCGCCGAAAAACGTTTCGGAGTGTTACATGTATTTGCATAGGCGTCATAGGAGTTGCGCCCGGGCTAAAGCTTCCTCTTAAATTATGTTCTTTCAGACCTGATTCGTGGGTACTTGCCTGTGTTGTCATTTTGTGCAGAGCGTGGTGGATTTGCTATTTCAGGATTTTTATTTATTTCATGCAACCACGTCTTGTGGCCAATAGAATCCCAGGATTCCACTGGGAACAGGACGCCTTGCGCATACTGCAATGCCTCGTGTGGCCCATGCGGTAGTCAACGCAAAAAAAAAAAAAAAATACAGTAGACAAAAACAATTCATCACTAAAAAACACTTCAATGGACATTAAAAAGACCAATTAACATACGGAAAGCAACGTGGTCACAATATTTGACTAAATACCATTCTTCGTGAGCTTATTCTTAGCGCTGTGTGCGCAGACTATCAGCAGCCTCGTTACCTGCTACGCCGATATAGGAAGGAACCCACTGGAACACGACGAGGAATCCGAGTTTCTGCAACTCTTTAACAGCACGTGATGCACGCTGAATGCACTCGTCGAGGGGACTCCCACGCAGTAATAGTTGCTGAGCAGCCTTGCTGTCTGAAAAGACAACCACAGGCTGGGGCTGACAGGAACTCAGTTTCCGCAAGGCTGCTTGCTGCAATGGCGACACTTTCGCATGACGCGTAGAAGACACGACGTGGTCTTTTGAACTTAGTTCTGTTAGTTGTACTGCAAAGTGTTTCAGGCCGTATCGCGGTTGATGGCTGGCGTTCAGGCGGAGCAATTGCCGGCAACTATCGCAAGGTTAGGCCGGCCTGCAGCATGTAACACCGCTCCTTCACCTCCCAAATGCCAAACAATATGTTCAAGTAGCATATACAACTTACACACAGCCTACATTCAAACTCCATGTTCTCTTTACAAAGTTCCGCGGTTGTGTATTTTAGCTCAATACGTCTTGCTGATTAGATTTAAAATAGGAATTGCTACCTTAATTAGGTCGCGGATTCTCTCGTTTTCGTGTGCTGGGTATTTAACACAACAGCGTTTTAATATTTATCCAAGAAGCACTGCAGGCGAACAGGTTTTTACATGTGCAGTAATAAAATCCAGGCCATTCTGTAAGGTCCAGCTCTGCTCTCCACCATTACCAATCGTCCACCAGAGGGAAATGTCGTCCGCATAGATGGCGTGATTATAGGAATGAAGGCATTGCCCTGCTCACGCGGTAATTCTGGCATAGCGAAGTTAAACGGCACAGGTGAAATTAGTGCACTTTGCCCTTTTCCAGGGCGAAACAAAAATGCGTCAGAAGAGGTCCTGCCATGAGCACGTTCAGTGGCACTGGAAGGCATGTCATTTCCCATATTTTCCACAACGGACGAAATCGCTGCTACAGGGTTTTATCGGTTTGTCACCAGGATTCAGGGCTATCAGGAATGCTATGAAAAATCAAATTGTTGAGTCCTCCTTTTTTATGTATAAAAAAAGATTAAGTAAAAATGCTATTCAAACACTTTGCTATCGCTGTCAGTGCTTATGCACAAGCTGTGAAAACAACTACAAAACCGATGTTTTGTTCTTTTTTTCTTTTTTTTTTCGACTCGTACGTACGTGCGTGCGTATCTATATATATTTTTCTTTTATATATAGTATGATGGTGAGCCACCGTGAAAAGCAATTATTTTCCGTGACTGAACTAATTCTTAGCGTATACGTCCTGTCGTTCTCTGTTCATCTCTTCGTTGTTTTGCTCCGCTTATTTTTCTTTTCTGCGTAAACTACCAACTCGCTCGCAAATATATTGAAAAAAAAAATGCCTTCTCCGATTGACCCTCCATGGTATATTGACCGCCGCCGTGGCGGCGGCATTCCAATGCAGGCGGAATGCAAAAAATAAAGAAAATAAAATTAGAATAAATAAATAAATAAATAAATAAATAAATAAATAAATAAATAAATAAATAAATAAATAAATAAATAAATAAATAAATAAATCAAAAGCCTGTAAAAAAAGTCAAGAAAAAGCCGCTGGTGTACCGTGCATTAGGGTGCACATTAAAGAACCCCATGTGGTCAAAATTAATCCGGAGTCCTCCACTAAAGCGTGCCTCATAATATTGGGATCGTGGTTCTGGCGCGTAAATATATTTATTGCTATAAATACGAGAACAAGAACACACTTGCGCCGTTCACGCTGGTTGACATCGCCGGTAATGGTTGCGTACTTTTTTTTTCTTTTTTTTTTCTTTTTTTTTATAGCAGCTACACTCCAGGCGAATTTTCGCCGTCGGCGTTCCCGTGGCGCTCCGCATATATGTTTTACTGCATGCTGTCTTTTTCAGCCGCCTTGTGACCCACTAAAGTGAACTACTTGGGCACGAACGTACAAGCAGTCGAACTTACTCGATCGCAGGTATTGGCATTTTAAACAGATGGGAGTATTTTTTTTTTTTTGGGGGGGGGGGGGGGAGTCAGAACTTTCTTACCTTTTCTCTGGTGAAATCTAATCGCACTTTGCCTCATTTTTTCCTTTTTTTAGTTTTTCTCGCTCTCTGTCTCACTTATTTTATTTTTCGTCTTATTACTCGCACGCCCAACCGCGAGCGGTTTTAATTACCTCCCGGTTTCTCACACTAGTCTGACTGACAGGCCGACTTTAATTAAAACACACCCCCCGAGAACCATGCGCAGTGCAAGACTTCGTCTCTAATTGCTTTCCTCGTGGATTTCGAGCATCTCCAGTCAACGCCCGTCTTCTCTTGCGCTTATTTCCTCTGCTCTTACGTAATATCGCCAGCCTTACCTGCTTTTTTTCCCCCGTGTTCTTCATTCACCGCGGACGGTCCTGATTCAGTGGTATACCTCATTTTTTTTCTCTCTCTCCCACACACACACACAAGAAGGAGACTCTGAAAATCAGGTTACGCATTGGGCATTGAGCTGTGCCAATTAATTATTTCTGCCTGCTACATTGTTATGACCAGTACGGCGTGCCTGATAATGAGATCGTGGTTTCGGCAAGTGAAACCCGAGGATTTAGAAGCTGCTGTAGATTACGTCCAATTTCAGGAGTAAGTTGACAGATTGAAGCCACGCTATGACGAAAAATTGGAGCGCGTGAGAAGCCAAGTTTCAGATAGTGCAGATATAAAGAAATCTCCGTGAAAAAATAGTATCCTTGAAGATACGAGTGGATACAGTGGCGTTACAAATCGGGGGGAGGTGGTTGCTCGCTGAGAGTGGTTGCCCGCTGAGAGTGTTCAGCCCTCTGAGTCGTGGGGGTACAACCCACTCAGCGGCTGCTCTTCTGCGGCCCAAGCTCGAGCCTATGTTTTCTCCGTGGCTTGTAACCGAATGTGGTAAACGTATGCGCCCGGGTAGCGGAATGGGCTGGGGAAGAGAATGGGCTCAAGAAGAGGAGTGCTGACGTAACAGCGTGGCTGTTTTAAGCTTTCAGGCACTTTCATACGTAGGTTGCGAGACTTAATGACGCCATCAGTGCGACGAGAAGCGACGCTCACGCGTGACTTAGAGTTGCTGTTCGTCGTGTGATGGTTTTAAACACCCTCCGATCTTCCTGCTTATGATAAACGAATAGCATAGGAGAGAATAGAGAGAGCTGGCTCGTCTCCCACTTTCTAAATAAGCGACGTTCACCGTCAAGAGTATCGTCTCTTTCTTTTAGGTCGCTCCGTGGCTCCGAAAATTGCACACACATGCTCAACGTTGTGCTTCCATAAGCAGAGATGGCTTGAAGCCCAGAAAGATGGAAGGTTGTGTTCGCTACTAAAACTCTGAAAAATGGCTACTCCAATTCCAAAGGTACGAATGGCGGGTCATAAGACGGGGAGGGGGGGGGGGCATTGATGAGACGCGGAGAAGCCGCATCGGCAAACCCAGTGACGCCACTGGATGAATCACGGAAAGCTCGCACAAAGTGATTATTTTTCATACTAAAACTAAAAAAAGAAGCCATTATCACTCACCGGAAGTGACGCACGACCCAGAATGTAGAGGTATCGCGACTCCCCATCATGACCTCCCAGATCAGCAGGCGCATGTGGCTGCCCATGGCGCACTAGAACATTTCGGAGGTGACGTGCGCTAGGATTTTCGTCATGCCTGCTAACCACCAGGCGCCCTCTTTGACTACTTATGTGTTATTTAAAGGTTGCAAATGAGAAAAAACTAGATAATTATAGGCCCGCAGCTTAGCCAATATTGCTTCAACAGCGTATGCTATACTCATAACAAGTTAAGCGAAATTGAAATGTATTTGCACTTGGCTTTTAAGCTGATTTCACTGCAGAATCAGCACTCCGGAATGGTTTCCTCAAGTCATTTGGTTACTTTTCCTTACACGTAGACATTTACTTACAGGCGTCTAATGCAAAAAGAAAAAAAAATGCCGTGGTTGGACATGGTTAAACTGAGTTCGTCGAGTGGTAGCACGGTTTTTCTTGGTTTGGGAAAGGACACAGACATTGCTCGGCGGCGTCAGCAAGTACCGCATCTACAACTGCACCACAAGACAACACACATACGCTGCTCGGCGGAGCAGCAGCAGGGAGCGAATTGATCGTCATGCTGCGTCTCACTTCAACGCGAACTAAGTGTCGAAAGCACAGCGCATACGAAGCTACCAGCACTAAGCGCACTTTGTACACATCGCAGATCGCTTTGAAGATGAGGCCCGCGCGACCGCGCCCTTTGTCCACATCGTAGGTTGCTTTGACGATATGGGTGCCCACGCGGCGTACGCCCTAGCCACCGGTGGTGATAGGGTAAGTCCCAGTTTGACCTTGGCTGAGCTTGAAGGTCAGATTTACGGAACCAAGCGTTTTCTCGGTTTGTGCCTGGAGTAGTAGAGCTATCGCTCTAAAAGAAGTTACAGTGACGTTTCGCTTCGTGATCGCGGGTGACGGGCAAGCGTACGGGTGCTATAACGCACACGAAGCAATCGGGCTCTCGGTGCGCCTACACGCCTACACTGTCCACGGCGCAGATCGCTTCCGATATAGGGCTCGCGCGGCCGCGCCATATGCAGCATCCGTACTTTCCCCGGTGCACGATTCTCTTGTCCACCTCCAGGCACCTTTCTCCTCCGGCGCTCGCTTCCTTAGCGGCTTCAAACATACCTTCGCCTATATCATAGGCGGGGCATGTACGCTTGCGCATACGAGGAACCAACGTGGAATAATATGAGCAGTGCCCGAAGTCCACTTGAAAGTGCAGTATGACAGTAGAAAAGCTTAGTTGTGAAGTGGTATGTATGTATGTATGTATGTATGTATGTATGTATGTATGTATGTATGTATGTATGTATGTATGTATGTATGTATGTATGTATGTATGTATGTATGTATGTATGTATGTATGTATGTATGTATGTATGTATGTATGTATGTATGTATGTATGTATGTATGTATGTATGTATGTATGTATGTATGTATGTATGTATGTATGTATGTATGTATGTATGTATGTATGTATGTATGTATGTATGTATGTATGTATGTATGTATGTATGTATGTATGTATGTATGTATGTATGTATGTATGTATGTATGTATGTATGTATGTATGTATGTATGTATGTATGTATGTATGTATGTATGTATGTGCATGCATGCATGCATGCGTGTGTATGTGTGTGTATGTATGTATGTCCACGCATAATCTGTCTCACGCTAACTTGGGTCACTGGGCAGTCCATGCTTAATTGATTAGAGCATCATGCTGAAGTGCTGATGAAAGCGGGTTCGAAACCAACCGTCGGACCAACCTTGGTTATTGGATATGTATCGCTCTTCAATGAACCTACTTTACGCCAACTTGCTTCACTGGGTATGTGCTACTGGATATGTGCCGCGGTTCAGTACCGCTCTTTCACGCCAACTTGAGTCAACGGGTACTTGCCACTGCAAATGTGCTGCTTCTCGTAATAATCATCATATAAAACATATCATCACCAATCACGCACTCATTCCCAGTCAAATTATTATTATTAGCCCTTCCCAAAAATTATTATCCTTTCCCCTGTCGAGGAAATGGCAGTAAGCGAAGCTTGTCGTTTGTTTCTTCGGTGTTCCTCCGAACGACTTGCACTAAGGAGTACCACGTTGTGCTCGAAGCACAACCGGTCACACGCACTGCAGCTGGCTCCGAAGTTCCGGTTAATAGACTCGCATTGAAACCTGGCCCATGCACCGGGGAAATTGGCGCTAGCTTGCTGATGCACGCAACAACTTTTGACCGCTTCCTGGAGGGCTTGACGACGCTGACATGTGGCCTCAGCATCGCGTTCGCGCAACTCGGGGTCTGCGGCTCTTGGATGGCGTTTTCCCAGGGCTTCGGAGGGCCTCACGCTAGAATCGGCACGTCGACGACGAGGCCTTTCCCGTGTGCGTTCATTCTGGATGGATTTCCATGAAATTTCTTCAAAATTAAATATGTCCGTTACATAAGACATTGAATGTCTCACACCCCCTTAAGCAATGGCTCATACCCCCGTAAACGCGGCCTCCTTATCACGACGACAGAAGTCAAATTCTGCGCTCGAATGATTAGCGGCAACGCAGTCAGCTGTGGAAGGAGATGACGATGATGGACGCGGGAGCAGTCGCACGAGCGCATGCCGACCTCCTGTGAATAGAAAACCCCCGCTTTTAAGGGTCCGTATGACGAACAGACAGTGGCTGAATTGGCTAGCATGATGGTCTCGCAACCCGGAGGTCGGTGGCTCGAATCCGCCGCCCAACGATCAATCTTTATTTTCGCGCGGCTTGAGAGAGAGAGCTTTTGCGGTCACACCTACAACGGCACCGACACTTGTCAGGCAATACAAGCTTCGCTTGAAAACGCAACATCGTGTGGTGCATTGCGGAGATGAGTACCGGAGATGAGATTGCGGAGATGAGATGTTACGCCGCAGTACTTGAAGAGTACTTAAGGAGTCATTTTCGTCGTATGTGACGATACAACATCCCGGTTCAAATTAGTGCCAATTTCTTCAAGATCCGGTAATAAGAAAGTGATTAAAATACTGTCATATATTTCTGTGCCTATCGGACTTCATATCGGGGATAAATATTTTATGCAATCTCTTCGATGCTAATTTTGAAAAGGATTCTAGATCGTCTTCAATGTTATGAACAAGGCGTCTCAGGAATTTAAACCACAAGGTCACTCGTTATGGCGCGCCTACATAAAGAGCCAGAACTATACTTTCGCACACAAAAAAAGAAACTTCCAACTGTCTATAAACTGGCTGGTTGTCCTAACAGTGGTAGCAGCAAATACCGAAAAATGTGCGACGATTACAATATGACTGGCGGTTACCAAATTCAATCAAACCTTTTCGTGAGCGCGGCTTTTTTTCTCTCTCTCTCCATTTCTTCTGTTCGGGGACTTCACCGTTGCTTATGACAACATTGTTGCTTAGGCAACTTAGAATTCGGAAAGGAAAGGACTCACTCCCCGTATAATTTTTCTCTCTGCTCTATACTCTCGGCTCACTTTAAATAGGTGAGGAAACGCGAGAAAAGAAGTTTCAATGCCGCTTTGTTCTGCCGCCTGCAGGTGTCGGATAAGCGGCCCCAGCTACACCGGCAGCGAAGGCGGGCGAGCGTAGGCGGTGCTCCTTTATGAAAGCGCATAAAACGCAGGTGCCTTGCTCCATGCTGTCCGACACGTGCATTGACGATCGATGGAGGAACCAGCTGGTGCATGTAAATCACCTATATACAGGGAAATACAGAAGGCAGTGGCGTCGACGCCAGAGTATCAGGTTCGCAACACTATTTACGGCTTTGTGGAGGAATGCATATTGGTACTAGAGAGGCGCGGAGCTCACGCAAGTGTAAGCGTGCAGTGTCACAAATGATGTTGAAACTTTTTGATTGCACTAGCCTTCTTGGCTAATGGTAAGGACACGAGAATTTGCAATCTGGGGCTCGGGAGGAGTAAATGTCAATAAGGTCTCTTGCCAAGCTAGAAAAGCCGCAAGAATTGTCCTTCAACCCAAATTGCTGTGTGATCCTGTGCTGTGATTCTGTGCGGTTATCGTGATAGGCTGTAATCGTCCACTAGTGCCCCCTTTTTTCTCTTTTGTCAAGTCTTGTTAAACCCAAGGAAGTGACAGGACTTGAAATTCAATACACGCTCTTCACTGGTAGTTGTCATGTGGCTACTTATATATTCAGAATTGTTTCAAACATTCATCAATGATATATCATGAGAAAATATGAGTTGATTTCAGAACAGCAACCACATTTATTTTCCGACATTTCATTTTTCAGTGAAACAAAACACCTACTGAGGCTTTCTGTTGTTACTCTCAAGGCGTACATGACAAGACCATTTCGAAAGTGTAATTTGCATTGTGTAAATTTTTTGGCTTCCGATTGTTGTCGCCATTGGCAAAGTTGTTAATATTTTTTCGTTTGTTTATTTGTCAATCTTTTTTATTGACTGTACTTAAGGAGAGCTTTGAATTTATTTTAGTGAAGTACACTGACTAGTAATGTTACCTGAATTAAATGTGTGTTGCTCAACTTGCAGACTTCAATTAGCATTTACGAAGGTCTGTACGGGTGATTTCCTGCCGTAACAACGTGTTTCTACCAGTGAGCTTTACTTATATATATTTGGGCAATGTTCTATTAGTATCCAATTCTACAAAGGCCTTAAAAGGGGACTGCATTATCCGAAAAATCAATTCACGTGATAAGCAAAAAGACATTTCAGCAAAGAGGGAGCGACCGTCTCCCTTTGTGCAAAGATAGAAGTAAAGTAAAGAATCGATTTCGGCTAAGCAGAGCTGAACCCGGCAAAACTACGAAAACGATATCGTTGCTCGAAACCTGCAGTATACGTGTGTGCCAGAAAAGAAGAATATTCGCGCAGTGCCAGAAAGGAAATGAACCTTCGTTTTCAAGCTAGTCTAATGGAAATTCTCTTGTCCCTTCTGGTTTGGACGCAAAACTCTTTGAGCTTGACCTGAATGGTCTCCTCGGAGAATTACCGTTTAGAGAAGGCGAGCCAACTCCGCAGAAAGAAAGATAAACAATAATTAAAGATAACGATGCTTCTGTGTAGGCGGAGAGGAAAACGAATTGAAGCCTGCTCAACATTGGTGGTAGTGCGCGTTGTCAAAGTTTTATAGGAATAAGATTATAGGAACCCAAAAAGATCATGTGCTCGTGACGCCTGCGGCAGAAAGGATGTTCCACATCCGCCCCTAGGTTTGTGAGTGGTGGTGCTGGCTAACACTCCCAGGGTTAGTTCTAGTTGTAAAACATAAATACCCCAAAAAGCGGATGGGAAAACGGCTCCGCCGTAGCTCAATGGTGAGAGCATCGCACGCGTAATGCGAAGACGTGGGTTCGTTCCCCACCTGCGGACAGTTGCGTTTTCATCCGTTTTCATTTCCATTAATTTATCATTTCTTTAATTCAATTAGTAAGTAAGTAAGTACGAGTATATATATATATATATATATATATATATATATATATATATCTTGCATCTGGATACGACATTCTCTTATGTGGTTTCTTTATCCTCGCACACCTGATCTGCACATTCTTCATAATAATAGAACACATTTTTGTCATGTGTCTGTGAGCCACAGACCAACGATGACATGTATATGTAATATTATTGCAATACTGTATTGAAGTTGTCTGTCGATGACGAGGCCCTGATTCAAGCAACACAATTTGAATTCGTTCATTGCGCCACCATTTGTTATTTCGACCTTTCAGAAAGTTCGACCAAACTTTTCTGTCTCGCGAATGTCGAATTAACGGGAGTTGATTGTATCGCTTTTCATGTGTCCTTTTTTAGATATCGTAAACAGCTATTGTCTGTAAAACAAGCAATATGGGTATGAACACCAGTTCACGGACTTCAAAAACATTGCAGAATTCTTGTTTTTGTCAAAAATGGGCGTGTACGAGAGGTTGATAGCCAAGAATACGCTTCAAAAATTGGTCGGCTATACCAGTGAACAAGTTAAAAAAAATATAACAAAAATGAAGTTAAGTAAAAGTCAGTACGCTCGCAAGCACAGTTCAAAGAAAGTTTGAAAATATCACACTGTTCTTCTGAACGCACACAACTTGCACGCCAAGTAATGAGAGTTTGTAAAAAAGAAAAGAAAGGAAAAATAAAGTGCGGAATAGCATAAAATTTGAACGGATACAGTCAGTGGTATTTCCCATACACTTCAAATAAGCACACTATAACTGCAAAACACTATTAAAGGAGGGAAAGCCTCTCTACTTCACTGATTCTCAGTGCACAGAGAGAATTGCCAACAGGCAGAAAAAAAAAAAAGAACTGTTGAGAGCCCCGTAGAGACCGGCGGGTAAACGATGCGAATGCAGGCGCCAGCTTCACAGCTGTGGCGTAAACGCCTTTTCGGCAGTTTCCGCTGAAAAAAAAAAGAATGAAAATAAGTAAAGATGCATACGGCGGTAGCTGATGCGGTAAAAGCTTTGGCTGGCCAACAGATCGCCGGGGACCAGCCAACGTCCAGACGCGAATGACCAAACCAGCGCCCAAAACCGTCATTTTGTCCTCTTTTTCCCGGGCCCGTCTGTTTATTTTTTTTCTCTACCCAGATCCTCCATATATGTAGTCCTATTGTTCTTTTATTTGTCCAGGAGTGGTTATGCGTGAAGCGCTTTCACAGCCGTCTTTTCAGTATCTGTTTTTTGCTTCGTCACGCCTCCTCGGCCTTCCCTGCGATTCGCCCTCGCTTAGGGAATCTCGCCGGTTAGTTTGTCTATCATTATCTGGCTTCCCTTTCCTTCCCCTTCTGGTCTTCGTTCTTTCTTTTATTCCTTCTTTCCCTGTTACTGGTGCGTGTTTAATTTTATTTTTGTTTCCTTTGTACTTATTCTTACGCGATGCGGAGTGTGGAACGATGGCTGCTGGGATTATGCGGAAATTGTGTTCTTGCGTTCAAACGCGCCGCTGATTTTTGCTCCCAGATGCTGCTCGCTTGTAGTTCCCACGCACGCCGGAATCTCTGAAATAATCACTCGTCGGCAATCCACGAGTGAGCAGAAAACGTATTCGCGAGATCATAATAGTGCTGCGAGATTGTGTGCTTGGTCTTTCTACGTTTTCTTTTTTCTCTCTATCTTTTCTTTGTGGCGCCGTGCAGAGCTGCGGCCTCTTTTGTACTTCTTTGATTAATCGTTCTGGGAATATTTCTTTCCACAGGAAAATGTTTATTTAATATTTTATTGACAATACTGCACTGTTGTCCGCTCACAATGGGGATATTTGGGAACATTTGATAACACACAAAGGAAAACCAACATCTCAATCTTTGTGCCGGCTATATAAAACAACGAAGTTCTGCAGTTAACCGCCAACAATTAATTATTCATCAATACAGACCTTGCACAACGTTTTTTTTTAAGTTTATGTGAAGTACAACTTAATAGTTGGGCATTAATAAAAGGGAAAATATACTCTTCGCACAGTAAAACGTCACAAGACATGCTATGTATTGTCAATGGGGTACTGAAACAAATGAGTGATTTTCTTAATTTAGCACGTTCTATTGCCTTATGGAAAATCGAGATATTCTTCAATAGTTCACATGTACTTTCTGGTTTCCTCGTATAAGTGTGGTCTGATTTTGGTAAATATAAATTTAATATATTAACTCCTCCCCCTCCGCTGTGATCTCCAATTACCCCTGTCTTGCGCTAGCTGATTCCAACTTGCGCCTGCAAAATTCCTAACTTCATCGCTCCACCTAGTTTTCTGCCGACTGCGCTTCCCTTCTTTTGGTATCCATTGTGTAACTCTAATGGGCCACCGGTTATCCATCCTACGCATTACATGGCCTGCCCTTATTAAACAACCTATCGTGCATTAACTTTTTTTTAAAGTGAACCTTGGCCTAATTGGTACCTGGTCAACGACTTACAGTTGTAAGTATAACGCAAACAGGTGCACGGGAAAAAAATCACCAGCCTTTCCCCTGTCGAGAAAATGGGGGTAAGCGAAGCTTGCCATGTGTGTATCTGACCTTCGTGATGATTTTCTTTCTTTGTTTCTCTCTCTCTTTCTCTATTTCTCTCTCTCTCTCTCCTTCTATTTATATTTCTCTCTCTCTTTCTCCTTCTCTTTCTTTCTGTCTATTTCTCTCGGTGTCTCTCTCGTTCACTTCCTTTCTTTTTTTCTTTCTTCCTCTCTGTCTTCCTTAATCTCCTTCTTCCTTTCTCTCTCTTTCTCTCCTTCTTCATTTCTCTCTTTCTCTCTTTTTTGTCCCTGGTATGTGCCATTGAGCTTGGACCCTTTCTGCACTATCGCCAGGATCGGTTCACTTTTCAGCGTGACACCACCACCGCCACCACCACCGCCGCCGACACTTGTGAGCCTATAAAGCTCCGCTTAAAAAAAGAAGCGTACAGAACACTATTTTATAAGGAGAGTGCAGATTGTTCAAGCTAAGTCTTCTACAGGCTGCCCAATTCTTCCACATTCTCTTTTTTCACTTATGTCCTTGCTGTTCGCTTCCGTACGCGAACAATCATGAAGGTATGGTTAGATTCCTTACTAATTCTACAGCCTACTCACATTGTTTATATTTCTGGCATAGTGAGTTTGGCCAGACACGAAAACTTTAAGCGTACATCACGAGGCTGCGCTTTCGCATACCGACGCTTTTAGACGAGTTTCGGTGCTCGGCAACTTTTCTTAGCAGTTTCAAATCATGTTATTGAATCCAATCTATCATCCCACTTTACTGATTCTCATTTCGTTCTTCTTTTTCTATTTATTTCGGCGATTTGTGTAGAACCTCTTTTTATTTCCAAATTATCCTGCACACTAGATTTTTTGTATGTGAGTGGCAATTACAACATTGTTAGCTCTCCACTCCTTGTCAGCTTCTTTTAACCGCAAGGTTCATGGCCTATCCACTGCGGTCGGTGCACGACATCGAGAGTCAGGACGAGCAGAACAACAACGAGAAACTCCAGCTGTCTTTATTATCTGCAGAAACTGATACCAATAATTTTACGCGTAATCCAGCGATGCGGAGAAGTTCATGTGGCAAGAAGAATGAATACCTTTTAGCCAGATTAGGTTAATAAGGGGTCTTCTTACGCTGGTCCAGTTTTACGCAAGCCGGACAAACGCATGGATAGATCCAATGAAGTAAGAAGCGAACGAGCAAATCACTAAAGGCGTAGTCCGTTTTATGAAGATGCTCTCGAGAAGCGCCATGTCATAGCGCTCGAGTGGATACTCAGTCATTGCGGCATCTTGAGCAATGAGTCAGAAGATATAGAAGCAAAGCTTGAGCATACCGACGCCGAATCAGTAGCCATCAACTTCATCGAACATGCCGCTACGGCACTGCTCTTTTGTGCAATACGGAGCAGTCTGCACTGGGAAAATTTCAACTGTCCAAGATTGCTTTTTCACGCTAGACTCACACCCCGTATTCCACCTAAAGCAAAGCAGGGTCATGGCGTTTGTCCGACTTTCTCTTCGTAAGAAACGCCATGATAATGAACCCAACTGTCCCGCATGTGAGTCTCCGCACATCATCAGCGGCTGCCCTGGTCACAGTACAGAAAGGCCGACACTTACTGCCACTTTTGTCTGGTCTGGACGTCAGACGTCTTTCGGAGCACAACATTCTGGGGCCGTTGAACAACACCGAGAGTACACTGCGAGCAATAAGAGTCCTCTTGATAGCTTTAGGAGTCATGAGGCAGGTAGTGGCCGAATACTGCACCAGAGAGGCCAATTCCTGTTCTGGTGAGGGCGAGGGGGGGGGGGGGGTGACATGGTTGAAGCTTAGTGGGCCTTCCTAACTTGGTTGCACCTGACCTAGTATAGCCCCACTAGCTCCTGGCGATATTTTTTTTTGCCGGTGTCAGGCGCCACTCCATGCCTGAAAATGAAGTGGACGGGAGGAGGATTCATACTTAAGACCTTCAGATTAGAAGCCGGGTGTTCCACCTCTGCTCCACGCCACCACCTGGAGAGTAACCTGGAGGTTAACAAAGAAGCTCGAGAGCAAGGACCGCACAAAGCGATAGAACGAAAAATGTTAGGCCTAACGTTAAGAGACAGGACGACAGCGGTGTGGATCAGAGAGCAAATGGGGACAGCCGATATTCAAGTTGACATTAAGAATAAAAAATGAAGCTGGGCAGGCCATGTAATGCGTAGGATGGATAACCGGTGGACCATTAGAGTTACAGAATGGATACTAAGAGAAAAGAAGCGCAGTCGAGGACGGCAGGAAACTAGGTGGAGTGATGAAGTTAGGAAATTTGCAGGCGCAAGTTGGAATCGGTTAGCGCAAGACAGGGCCAATTGGAGATCACAGGGAGAGGCCTTCGTCCTGCAGTAGACATAAATATAGGCTGATGTTCATGATAAAGACGATGATGATATCTTTAACGGTGAGCCGCCTCACCTCCAGGCTTTAGGGTTACACGACAGGCGCCTGCGCATTGTGAAGTGCTGACAGCAGAACATGTGTGAATGTGGCGTGTGTGCGTACTTGATCCACATTCCCTGTATTTTTTTAAACAGCCGTAAAAAAGTATGGTGTTTCACAGAAAACCAATGAGGCCGCAGCTGCTAGAACACCTGGCGCCACCTACCGCCTGTGTACTGCGCATGCGCCGACAGAGAGCGCGTTTCCCGCGCTCCCACTGGGAAAACGCGAACGGCGTCGGCAGCAGCTCGGCAGCAGCTCGGAGACACTGCGCGCAAACGATTTCCGCCACCGCGCCGAGATCTGCGCATGCGCCGTGATAACGATTGGACCTGCGCTGGGCTGACATTGAGGCAACAGCTGTGTAAGCGTGTGCGCGGCGGCGCTCGATCAGTAGAAGCCATGGAATGCCCAAAGATAGTTCATACTCGCGAAGAAGAGGCCGCGCTTCGCGATAAATTCCGGAAAATGCTGGGGATGACTTCGTAGTGCTTAGCTTATCCCAAAAGCCAGGACTAGCTAGGTGCCCATCAGCTCCGCTGTCTCTTTGCTATTGCGCCTCCAGTGCAAGCTACGCTATTTTTACAGCGAAAGCTGTATTTGGCTAGGCGAAACGAAAAACCGTTCGTCCGATGTTTCGCTCAACGTCTCCAATGGCTGCGCCGTCAGTTATGTTGTTCTCTACGCCGCACCCAAGCGCACGCGCCATTGGCAGCGCCGTTAGTGACGTCGTTCTCTGCGTCGTACCTGCTCTGCCCGCAACGCCGACTCCTCGGCTCGCCGTTGTCGCATGCGTTCGATATCTCGAGTTAGCTTGGCGTCGTGGTTAGCAGCACCTGCCCGCCATTGGCGCTTGCGTTCCACTTCATGATTTCAACGTGGGCGTTTCGCCGCAGCCAAAGCCAAAGTGCCGCTCGAGAAACTCCCGCCGAAAGCGGGCCGGCGAACGCGTTCTCGCTACTGCCACGTTGACACTGCTCTGCCCGCAACGCCGCGTCCTCAGCTCGCCGTTGTCGTATGCGTTCCGTTATCTCGAGTTAGCTCGGCGTCGTGGTTTGCAGCATCCGCCCGCCATTGGATCTTGCGTTCCACTAGAAACACAAACATGTAACCAATAATTGAGAAACGCTTCAATACAGCATTGGGATTAACCAACAGCTCAACACCGGGGCCGCAAGTTTCAGCTTCGCTGGTTAACCATCTGTAAGGAGTGCTTAGGCGGCGTTTATTTTTTTCATGCCCCTTTTTACCTTTTTACTACGCAGAAGCAAGCCAGAAGAAACAAAGCTCCTCCAACTGACCTCTCTGTTCTTCTCAAACTCCTACCTTCTGTCTATCCCCCCTCTTCAAGCTGAGCGCTAAATGCTAAAAGCAAAAAAAAAAAAAAAAAAAAAAACTAATAGTTCTTGGCCCCAAAGAGCTCTTTAGTAATACAAATTATGTACTTAGTATAAACTGCATTATATATTTATGATCAAGAAACACGTTTCTCCACTGCATGCAAAAATATCGCTACTGCAACATAAGCTATAGCGTGACCCAACCCATGAAAATTTTCTCTCTTCGTGAGCTGGATGAAACTGGATGAACATTAGAAAGTAAGACGAAAGTAAAAAGCGTGTTCTTTACGTCAGAATAAAGCTAGGAACCACAGCGAGGAAAATTTGAGATTGCATCGAACGAACTTTCAGGGTGAAGCAATTTCATGGCCAACTAGCGGAACCGCGGCCTTCTAGAATAAGGACGAGCAGATAAGGTAATAAATACAAATAAAATTAAACCACTATCTGTTGTTTCAAGGCGTATTTTCTAACAATCTGATCTCTTTCCATTCGTAAAACTTGTATGTTGCGAGCTCCAAAGAGAGACACGCGCCAACTGTTGCACGCTCGTCGCCGAAGGCACTGTTTTACCAAAGTTCGAGACGCCCTGCTGTTAGAGACACAGTTTAAAACGCCTGGGAAGAAGGCGACACTGATTCGAACCTCTCAGTAACGACTACTGGTGAGTACAATTTACGGCCTCAACATAAATTTTCTTTTTTGTTTCGAACATAAACGTAAACATAAGCGTAAACAAACCTATGTCGCATGTTTTTGCTTTGTGGCGCTTTTCGTGCTCTTCTACAACATTTGCTGTGCTGAGGGCCATAAAAGGCTCTCTATTGGAAATTTGGTCATACACCAGATAAGTTTTAGCCTAGTAATGCCAAAACACATTTCCACATCAACAAAAATGAGAACTTCTTCTTGTTCATCTCTATATCTGGCCCTGGAGAGCACATTTGCACAAAAAATTTAAAAAAATGTGGGCAGTGTGCACTAGTGGTGCAAGGCTGGAGTAAACAGCGGAGCTGGTGATCGACCTACCTTCTTCCAGGTTTTACTAGGCTTGCCTAAGTTTTGCCTAGGAAATGCTTTGTGCTGCTAGGCACGGTATACCGAATCGGCTCACCGCCGACGCGCCGATTTTCGCTTGTCCGCAAGACGCGCTTCAAGATGAACGGCTTCTTATTCAGGCGTCCGGATCTTCTTTGGTAATCCCATGTCAAGGCTACATGTACTCGCCACAGAGTCAATGAGAGTTCTGCCGCCGTCGTGGAGGCTCTGAGCTTTATCTCCCCGTTGACGGCACGGCCAAGCTGCGCCTCCACTATTGCCGGGCTGTGGCTGGTCGAAACCTGCCGAGTCGCCGCCAGAGGCGCCTGCTGCAATCACGACACCGCGCGCGTTCGGCGCGAACGCGGGGAAACGCGGACAGCGTCGGCAGCAGCTTTGCATGGGCGTTGCCTCGTTGGTTCTGCTACAATTTCTCTCTCTCTCTCTCATTTTTATTGCGATAGCAATTATATGGACACTTCAACCGGATTTCTGCCATCGGCGTCGCCGTCGCCGTCGCCGTGAGGTTCCGTATAGATTCCAAGGGCGATAAAATCGTCGCCGCGCGCCGTATGCGCGAGCGAAAGCGCGCGAGGGCGCGTGCTATCACGGAGGGCGAACGCACGGCGGAAAGCAAACGCGACCGTCCCGCGAAAGACCGTTGGGGTATGGGAGGGAGGGAGGCGGGGCGGCGTTGTGCTCCGGCGCCAAAGGCGTATCTTACCACTCTTGGCGCTGAGCCGTGCTCCCTCAAGGGCTGCAGAAGATAGCGCCAACCTTTCCCTTTCCCTCAAGAACCACTTATCATCATCATCATCTTACCACTCAATCTCCCACGCGAAAGCAAGAAACGGGAAGAGGGGGGGGGAGGGGGGGGGGCAGCTTCTCCTCTGCCAACAACTTCTCTGCCCGGTGGTCGCCCGCACCGTCTCTTATCTCCACATAGCTCTGACCTTTGTAAGCGCTGTGCATTTGCCGCTCAGTTTACGTTGAAGCGATAGACCGCGCGAACGTGCGCTTGCTGCCAGCGTTTTGACAGTCGTTGGCTGCGGTCATTCAGTGTGATCTATTCATGTTTGCTTGTGCGCGCTGACACCACGATTGTTAATTCAGTTAGTAAGCCAATGTGTCCAAGTTTATGCAGCCGATAAAACTACTATCCCTACTCCGAATAGCGCTCTACTAATTTGCTATCGCAATGAATGCTTCACCTTTCGGGCGAAACTGCGACATTTTTTCTCTCTCCCGAGCATAGCGCGCGCCGCGCGCATGCTCTCCCTCCCTCTCCTTAACGTACCATGTCAAGGCAACATGTGCACGGCATGGAGAAGAGGCGAAGCACACGCCGCTCCGCGAGGTGGTTGCTAGGCAACGCGCGATGATGTCATTGCCAAGCGCAGCTTTTTGTTCTCACTACGCGGCCTAACCAAGAGCTTAAACAGCGGAGAACACTGATATGCTACATAAGGTGTACCCTAATTATTAT
This sequence comes from Dermacentor silvarum, assembly GCF_013339745.2. Classification (NCBI taxonomy): domain Eukaryota; kingdom Metazoa; phylum Arthropoda; class Arachnida; order Ixodida; family Ixodidae; genus Dermacentor; species Dermacentor silvarum. Next base: position 62,314,606 of record NC_051161.1, read on the forward strand.
AGTGATCAATGACTTGGTGAACATTTGCCTGGGCTAACTAAGCACAACAAAAAAACCCGACTTGGAAGATAAAAAAAATTGGGGGCAGCTTCACACTAGTGGTGCGAAGACTGGGCAAACAGCGAAGCCGGCTATCCCACCTAGCTTTATCTCGGTTCGGCCAAGCTTTTGCGAGGTTATGCTTCGAGACTCAGCCACGTTTTGCGAAAAATCACCCCGGAATCATCGACAGCCCAAGGAGTAACGAACACTCGGTCAGTAAAGTATCTGGACACTTCTTGACGCTCAAACGCTTTTGCTCGGTTTCGCGAGTTCGTAACTCCGCATCTTCTGCGAATTGCCAACGTTTCGCCGTGGCCTCGGTGGTGCGATACCCAGAATCGAACCGAAGTCATCTCACTCGCTCTCGAGTAGCGGGGTGTCGCCGCTGCGGCGACGTGGAGCTATATATCCCGTGGGTCAGCGCAGTGACTTCACGGCTTAACTCCGTGTCTGCGCAGCCACGGCAACCACTCCGCACGGCGTGGTGACGTCATGGCTCGGCAAAGCTAAGGCGAAGCGATGCGGCGCGATGACGTCACGGCTCACGCAGCTGTGGCGAGGCTCGGTGCGGTGGGTGCAGCTGGGTGGGGCGAAGCGTTGCTAGGAGACGCATGATGACGTCATCACCAAGCGGAGGTTTTGTGGTGGACACTCGGCGGACCATCCTCGAGCTTAAACAGCTTCGCTAGTTCACAGGGGTACGTGCCATTGCGCTTGAACCCTTTATGCACCACCTCCAGGATCGGCACACAGTTTTTGTTCGCACTACGCCGCCCAATTAAGCAGCTCGGCTGTTAAAACGCTACTATATGCGATGTGCTAAGGTTCCGTGCTCAAATCAGAATTTTTATGAATCAAACTCCGCGTAGCATATATGATACGTTGCGTATAACAGGGTTAAAGCACTGTATAATGAGCATTGTAATAGCGCAAAACATCTTAAAAGGATCAATAATAGTCAAGATGTAAGGAAATGAAATGGTACGAGGTCATGGTGCCAGGAGACGCACAACCATCCCCGCAATACAGCCGACTCTACATTTTCGTCAATCATGCAGCAGGTGTGAGCGACATTTGTTTTCAATTGACGGTCACTTCACTCTCAACAGACAAACTCTGAACACAGCAAACCGAACGAGAAGCTACGGTAAAAACCGGACTATAGGTCGAACCGGAATATAGGTCGACCCCCTAACTAACCGATTCTAAAAATGAAAAAAAAATTTTTTCAATGGCAAAAGTACCGAAAGACACCCTTACCTTTAAACAAATGCGACTAAGCCAGTTGCACAATGGTGACAGTATTTATGTAAATGCTGCTCCGTACCGTGATGATAAGGTGCTGACAAACACGCGGGTCGATGGTCACACGATACGAAGCTCACGGCAGCCGGGCGGGTTGCCGTGGGCTTCCGCGTACTCAATCGCCTTTTTCTTCAAGGCGACGGTGAATTGCCATCGGCTTCCGCTCATTTTGAAACAAAATGTGAAGCAGCCTGAATGCGATGGCGAAGGCGGCTCTTTACTTCATCTGCCCATTGTTGCAAGACTTCCGTAGTTTTTCCAACAATATCCGGTATATAAGACGACGGTCGACTTTTCGCAATAAAAAAAGTTCGACCTATATTCCGGTTTTTTACGGTAAATGCTATATTAGCCTGAAAAGGGCTTCTCTTCCGGACACAGTTCGGCAGTCGCAAATATTATAGTGCTGGATCAAACAATGCGGTGATAACAGCAAAGATACGAAAAGAAAATCACAATCGTCTTCTCCATGCTGTGTGTCAAACAGAAGCATGTGTGCTGCGGATACATTGGGAAAGAAAGGTGGCAATCTACTTCTTACCGTGTGTTAAATTGAAATATTTGAAACGTGCGTTGGGATTACATTAGATTACTACGACGCATACAGAGTGGCGAATAATAACACAAATGTGCAGGATAAAACAAAGTAAAGGCACACGCATAGTATCTATATGTCAAAGACGTGAAATAAACTGCAACATATGCCATTTGAAATATGCAAATTTGTAAACACCTACCTAGGTATACTTTTGGAGAAATGTACCAACTGGACGACGTTTTTCAATATTGCTCTATTGCTTTCTCCTATATCAGAGCCGAGGACCCATCTTCTCTCACTGATTCTCCTCTTTCTTATTTATTTTCTTCAGCTTGAGAGGTGGCGTTGCACGATGTCGACCGTCTCACGGGAATCACCGAGTTCGCGCTATTGCCGCCACATTTGCGTCCCGCTGCTTCATGCGTGCTACGGAGAAGCGCTGTAGGTCTGACGTAATCTCGAGGGCATGGTCTCTTCGCTTGCTGCTCGTAGAAATTCAGTGGTAAAGAGGAATAAATTAGAATAGTCCATTTCTCAGAGACACAATTGCGGTCGGCCACAAAGCGCGGACCAAATGATCAACTTCGCAACAGCGTTTCCTTCTCTCTATCTTTTTTTTTCTTTTTTTTAAAGCAGAAATGCACATTTTGCTGCTTTTCAATATTCGCGGATTGCCCAGAAAATGGCAAATGCCTCACATTCAGAAACAAAGAAAGAGGACAGAAATAAAATTGCAAAGCGCTCGTTCCGCGTTCCTCTTCAATTACCAAATCTGGTTACGTAAGACGGCGAGCAGCTTCGTATACGATGTTAAAGAAGATGGACTCGTAAAATCACGCGCAGTTTTAGAACTGGTCGTTCCCCAGAAAACCAAGTCTAGTAATAAAATTGTGCTGGCAAGCACCAGCCGTGCGCCTCATGAGCGTCGAGCTGACCTGCTTGAGAAAGTGCACAGAAAGAAATAGTCCGGCATTTTTTAAAATCTACCGTCAGTTTGCCAGGAGCTTTGATCCAGTTCTCTAGTGATTGCGCAGTCACTTTTAAACCCTGCCTTCAACCCTCCCCCTCCACGTAAACTAAATAATAAAAAAAGAACGCATGCAATAAATACCATAAGGGCTACGGGCAATAAGCAAGGCCATATCCGAGTGGAGCAACCGAAATGTCGCAGAGTTTGGTAACTGCTCGGTGCTCAAATTTCGAGTTAGAAATACAAGCGCAGGAAAGAAGTAACATGACGAGTAAGTTCTGATTCTATCGGTAAAGCAAAAGAAATTTCACGCAGCAAACCATTACCACCAGTGATTTCGAACGAGATGCGTCGTGCTGAAAAGACTGATTCCTTGCCAGTTTTTCCCTAGAGACCGGGATTCTCCAGCGAACAAGTTCGAGAAAAATTCTCGGATGGGAGTCTGAACTTTAAACCAAGAACCAGAGCGAGTGTATAAGAAGGATGGGACAGGATGGATAAATAAACTGAAGCAGAGGGAGGAACGCGAGACATAGCTCAACGTTCTTCTCGTCACGTCGTGTTCACGTGTGGTGGTGTGTTTCTCCTTTATTTTTATCAAATCGAGTTCCCTGAGCAAACAAGGGCTTTATCGAGCGGTTCTTCTGAAGTCGCTTTTCACTCCAGCGAGGAGTAAGAAACACGCGAAGAGGATAACGATGCCGTGACGTCCTCTTGGCAGATATGTCTCTATATGAGAGTACGGCAGAGATCACCCGGACCGCTATTAAACGTGGAAACGTCGTGAGGATCACCGTTATAAGGAAAGCTCTCGCCGGGAAGACGTGATCCCATGAAAGTTGCGGATTGCCTTTCGAATGAAAAGTCAACGTGGTTACCTCAGCATGAGCCATCAGTTCTATATGTTCTGGAAGTGGACGCAACAGAATGAAGGTTTCAGAAGTAAGCAAATTTGATAAATCGATTCCCTCAAGTGGCTTGCGTTGCTTCGTCTTCTTTTTTTTTTGTTTGTGAGCAGAATAAATGGTTCCCAGTTAAAGCAACCATATGTCCTCGATATTTGGTGCTACCTCAGTCTTTCCGTCCTGATCTGAATTGTCCAATGCTGTCGCGCCTTTCAAAGCCTCTCGACGACTTCTCCCAGACGTAATCGATGTTTGAGCAAGTCGATGGGAAGCCGTTAGCTTATATGGGAAAGTTGAATGTTATGTCGACAATTGGTTATGGAACCCCATTGTTCGGATAACCACAGCAAATGCCATAGTTGACACTACTTTTCTTCCTAACTCTTCCCCGCCATTAACAACGAATGCGGGGCAACCTTGAAAAACGTGGCCGCACGTTTTTCTAACCTTGCCTTCTGAAAAAAAAATTACGCCAGTCGAGTTCATCAATTCTTTTGTTTAGATTTACAGCCATTAGCATTCTTGGAATACTTCACGTACTTTCTCGTGTTAATCTATCTATCTATCTATCTGTATCTGTCAATATCTTCATCGATCTATCTATCTCTCTCTCTCTCTCTCTATCTATCTATCTATCTATCTATCTATCTATCTGTATCTGTCTATACCTTCATCTATCTATCTATCTATCTATCTATCTATCTATCTATCTATCTATCTATCTATCTATCTATCTATCTATCTATCTATCTATCTATCTATCTATCTATCTATCTATCTATCTATCTATCTATCTATCTATCTATCTATCCAACCCATTACACCATGGGTACTCCATGGGTACTCCATGGTGTAATGAATAGGACAGTGGGCTTAGATCACTGCATATGTGCCCCTTGGTGCCGTGCAGCTCTTCAATGTTGTCTTGAGGTTTGTTAAAGCGAGGCCAAGTTACCATCAATGCAGTTCTTGAAAACCCGAAGGCCTCTTCTCCCATTAACCCTGGGAGTGTTAGCCAGCCCGCTCACATCCATTTACCAGTATATTTCTCGTGGTGAATGTGTTTTCTTTGACTTTCACTTCAATTTATAATTTATTTTTTATATATTTTAAATAAACATTTCAAATGTAAAGGGGTGTATTCCATCGGGAGCGAACGTTCAGAAAGAGGGGCGCTGCTTTTCATTTATCCCCTAATGCGAACACTTTTCCCGCAAAATAAATAATAGTAGAGTCTCGGAAAAAAAGTCTTCACCAAATTAAACTAATCTAATGTTGCTGTTGCCTGTCTCCGTAATGGATTGTAGAGTTTTCCCTCCAATCACCCGAATGCAAAGAAATCCTTTCGGGAACGAGGACGGCTTCCTTTGCAGTCACCGGATCGGTGGCGCGTCAGCTGTTCCATCTGGTCTTAACTGCAATATCAATAAATGTTCGCGCAACAGAAGAGTTCACATACCATGAATACTCACAAAGCCGAAGTGTCCACACGCAACACATGAGTTCACACAGCGTAAATGTTCACAAAACGACGATGTTCACACAGAAGATGTTGGGCACTTGCGAATTAGGTCCCTCTCGAACGCCGCACTGTAAATACAACAGTCTTCTACGCAGACACAAATGTGACATGAACACGAAGACACAGTAAACATGTAATCAAGAGTGCCTGTTAATAATAACAATGCCAGTAATAACTGTCATCTGACGTGGTATTTTTGTGATATTTTTGATTCCTCCAAAAAAATTGTACTAAGGCGCGCGCAGCGATGTTTCGAAGTTTTTCTGTCGGTCATGGACCAAACATTTTTCCTAAGGATAGTGGCCGTCTGTCCAAGCCACGTAGTTTTTCCGCAATCTTCTTACGGGGAGCATCATGTTTTGTACAGTGTAGAAGAAGGTGTTCTATGTCTTCTTCAGCCTCTTCACATGAGCATGCAGCACTGTCAGTTTTTATTATCCTATACTTGTTTCTTTCAAAGGATTGAGCGAAGTATCGCCTCTCTTACTGTCTGTCTTCTCACTATTTCCAGTCCATCGCAAATAACCGAAGCTCTCGTGAGGGCTCACCCTAGCTCCTGTGCTGTTTGGATCCGGGCTTATAGTTTAATGTGTAATTTTTTTCCTTTTTTAGGCAACGAGCATTTTTTTCTGAACACCGAAGTGGTTCCATTATGTAGTGTGGTGCTTACAGTCAAGGAAATTGAGTTTTTAACTCAATTGAACTTCCTCAACACTTCCACGTCAGAGAAGCCCAGTTTGCGTGTAGGAGGGGGAGGAGTGGGGGAGGGGCAGGCGCAGCCCCCCCCGGCTCGCTCTTGTTTGGCCGCCTAATCGACGACTTCGTCCACAAAACCCGTCCACTACAATAGGATGAATACGCCGATGATGAGCAGTGCTCATTCCCACAACGTATTCATAACAGCACTCATGCGGCTCGTCCATTGCTGAGCGGCCCCTTCATACTCAAAACTACTCGCTGTCCAATGATTGCGCCTTGTCACAGCCCACCCTGATTTCCGACCAGCCTGAATGCAGCGATTTCTCTCAGAAGAGCCGAAAATATCCCTCTCACTACGAAACGTGCTCACCTATATACAAAATTCTTCCAACTGTACGGTCTTCTCCGAGGATGCTATACACCCCCATTTGCCTCATAAAATTCGTCGCGCAAAAATAATAATAATAAAGGACAAGCCAAATACGCAATAAGACAATTAAGGGAGGTTTTCGTTCACACCATTTTGTCAGACGTCGATGGGACGTGAAGATGGCTTTTCTCGGAAGAGGAGATCGGGCCTATGTTTTTTTTTTTTTCACCCCACTTTTGTAGCTGATATCACATAATGCCACGTAGACAAAGGAAGTCTAAATAGCTGCACGTGTTATAGAAAGTGACGGCCCGTGCATTTTTCCGCGGCCTTTCTGTTCGCTGTGTGAGCGATCAGACTTACTTCCGGCACCACTTATAATACGATAGATGTGTATTACACCACTAATGCCTCGAGCTATACGACAGCGTCTACCGCGGAGGAAACACCGTCTGCAGAAGCAATAATGAGGCCTTCTAGTGTTATTGGAGTCCTTGTGATTTTGTTTGCGAGACTCGTTCAAACACTTCAGTGTGCAAGTGCTTGTATGTGTCGGTTGTGCGTCCACTGTCTCTGCAATCTCATCTTTCACGCTACGTCTGAAGCAACACCAGGTTGACGTGTTTGCGTTTAGCCAAGTTAACGTTTTTGCGTTTGAAGCCAGCATGACTTTCTCCGGGGAAAAGCATTCCCTCTCGGAGCTCACTTTCCCCTCACTCCCAGGTAGCCCCGTTGGATTTATGCCGTTGCGCTGCTGAGACCGAGGTTGAGAGTTCAATTCCGGTGGCGGTGGCTGGATTCGGAGGGGGGCGGAATGTTAAAACGCAAATGTGCAGTGCATTTCCGTGTCCAGGAGGACAAAATCATTCCGGAATTCCCTTCTGCGGCATGCTTCATAATCAGATCGTGGGGTTTGGGCACGTGAAGCCTCAGAATGCAATTAGTTTTTTTTCTTTTTTCGCTGTGATATCAAACTTAAAAGTAGTTGCCTATACGGGCGATTTCGCGACCTCCAAGTTTCTGTCAACGTCTTAGGCGTGTTTTTGCGCAGCTTCGTCTCCAACTTGCAGACGATACACTACCGTGAAACGCACTGTCGAGTGATGTTCTAATAATTTGTTGTTTTTTCATGACATATCAACCTATAGGAACGCGGAAGGTTAATGCAAAAATTGACTGGCGGACATGTCAGAGCGAAACTGACTACAGCAGCAACAGCATCTCAGTCAGCGATGAAAATACTAACTCGGCAAGGCGGATGCCTGGAATTGGGCCTGCCACGTGAAACCTTTAATTTGTTCTTCCGTATCTTATCATCTACTATTCTCCGGCAATGCCACCAGCAGACGTCGCCACTGTCGCCATCTTCATGGCTCGGTGTTTCTTTAGCTCTCTCACTCCGCTTTCAATATCTATCTTTTCTGCTTACTGTCGCTAACAACGCCTCCTTGTTTGGCGTGCATTTTGCGTACAGATTATTTCATCCAGCAACAAATGTTGGCGCTGAAGCAGGCGTACGTGAACTTACTGCTTTGTGGGCGAAAGACGAAGAGCAACTGGCCGAATGTTGGTGCTGCTTTTTCGGGGTTTCGCTCGGCTAGTGGACCGAACAATGGCACTGACATTGCGCAATTTCTGTGTGTGTCTCCGTAACAACTCTTTTATTCCTAGGTATTAGGTAGGTAGGGTTGAATTGGTTTTAACTGCATGGAGAGGCTGAAAGAAGTAGGCCTCCGGCTACTCCATTTAAGCTGTGAGCAGAAAATATGTTTGGTTTGAAATAAATAAATAACAAAAATAATAATAATCATCATCTCAAATAACGCCTTAGAGTGCACATGCACTCCCACTTACAAGAGTGAAAGAAACAAACAAACGAAACAACAACTAATGCGAGTCAGTGCACAAAATCGTCCCTAGTGTTTGGCGCACATGTCCGTACTTAAGAAAATCATTTTACTGCAATAAAAGCTGTTCTTTCTATAGGCCACTAACTGGCCATTGATCAGGTGTTGTCCCAAGGTAAAACAGATGGTTTCCCGGCGTCCTAAGTTGAAAGCGCATCTGTTGCCTTTGCTGGGCGTGTAATGGGCAGTTCAACAGTACGTGGGCGATGTCCACGTCCCCCACTCCGCATGAACATGACGCGGAGCTTGCACAATGACTTTTATAAAGAAAGTTTTGTTTAATAGGTCAGCCTCTCTGCTCATTAATAAATTTCTCCTTCATTGTTGTTTTTTGTCGGTTTTCTTCTCTTATTCCTTTCCTGACGATAGAAACTTGATAATGGCTGTTTGTCAGCTTGTGCGGCAAGGGTCACGTGTACGCTACCAAACTGAATTTTGGGACTGGATGGGTTGAATAATTATCTGGCGCTGCCGCGTTTAGGCTTCCCGTTTGGTGTGTGCACTACTTTTCTTTTTTCTTTTTTTCCCCCCGCTTACCGTCAATCGCACTTTCAGCTAAATCACACACCCCCATCTGTTCTTTCATTTTTTCTAAAACTTTTTCTAAAATTCGCAGCCGGGATACTTGCAGAAAGGTGGCCCCACTTATTCTTTTCTCTAAGCCAACCGGCCACCAAGCGAGTCAAATCCTAAGCCAAGATTTGGAGCCACAGTTGCAGAATTTTCCGAAATGTGACGCCGCTACAGCGCAACAGAAGCTGCACAACTAAAGCAGAACACAGGCGTTCAATAACAAAGCCAGCTAAAGCAATGTCCTACCATCGAAGCGTTTGTTTAGGAAATGTGTTTATGGGACCGACCATCAATGCCTTTCATGGCCGGGAGTCAACTGTCGTCACACGTGAAGAAAAGGAGGCGCTTACGAAAACAAACAGACAGGCCATATTAGATGCCCATCGTCGTTGATGATGATGATGATGATGACAATACTGATGGTGATAATTTCTATTGGAATCCCCCTTCAAAACGGCGCGGTGAAATATCCAAGCCTAGCCTGCTTGAGCTAATATGGTTTTACTACGTCAATAGCAGACTATCATTTTGCCTAACTTTCACGCATAAAAACGTGGCGCCATCTGCTGCATTCTGGTGTCTTCTGCATAACAGGTAATCTCGCGGCTCATCTCATGTATGGTAACGCTCGTTTTACTCAAATATGCGCGTAATTCTTAAAGTTGAATAGTAATTTAGTACAGACATTCCAATTTTATGGATATTCACCGGAGTTAATGCAGACCTGATGGTGCCACGATTTAGGCATAATGAACACGGCAGAGCAGGTCGATCAAGCAGAGAGTAAAGCGCAGCTCTATTTTGATTATCAAGAAACACGCTAAGCTCAGGCCATCACCACACTTGACAATTCAACAGCCCCCTGTTTTGGGAGAGGGGAGGGGGGGGCTATACGGATGTTACGTGCACGGGAGTCTGGGGAAGCACTTTAAAAAGCGAAAGAGTCTGTGGGATGCGACAGATAATCGTGGAACAGTGCGCGACTGAGACTCCTCTTTCGAGATCCTTAAGAATCCGTCGACGTTTGCGAAATCGCTGGAGCTCTTCAGAACCACGTCTTTCCGTACGCTCGGTTCGCGCGCCCCAAAAGCATTCGCTTTTTACCGAACCTAAGTGAAAAAGAAAGACAGAAGTTTGAGTGAAGTTGTAGAAACAGTCTAGGAAAGCTCAGGAGGTTCACGCTTCGAATTCCCCGCCCCCAGAGGAAGTGTCGCAATGAACCGCATTGATAAGAAAGAAAACAAAGAATGCTGCCATACACAGGAACGCCTCAGCAGAATCGGCACGAAGCTTTTGTTTTCATAAGGCTCGATGAACGCTCGCAGCTGCCGAGAATGCGGTGAGACAGTCTGAAAAGCGAAGACACGGTGTTTTCGGGCGTTTAAGGGGCCTGAAGTCTTTCTTTCTTTATATGTCGGTTTGGAATCCCGCTTCTCGGAGTATGTTATTTCCTACGTACAAGCGCAGCCCTCAAAAGCGACAAAACTCGTCTGTGAACTGCACATATATACAGTGCTCTGTGAACTCGTGGAGAACGGTAACCGCTTTTTAAGAGCTGGAGAATATATTTAAATTTTTCGTTTTTGCTTTCTTCTTTAGACGGCACTTAGTTCGTGAAACGAAAGCAATCTCAGTTGCTTTAGTATGTTACCCGTGAGACCGTGAAGCTTACTTGTCTCTTGCTTACTTTCACTTTCACTTTGAAGTAACGTGTTGGCGTACACTTGAGCGTACTTGCACTTTGGCGCGACGCAATCATTTATAGCCGCACGTTATAAATGCAGCTACGGTCGTTAGTCGACCTCGCGAAATTAAGCTTAGCTTTAAGAGTAGAACGCGGCGGCAGGCAAAGATTGACGCCTTAAAGGAATTTCCGGAACCGTCAAAAATTGCGGAGAATCACTATACCGATGTAATATTTTCCGCAAGAAATACGTTCTGCGTAAATATCTCTGGGATGGTAGGTTAAGGTTTGTGCCAAGTGTGATTTTATTTCGTTAGAACCTGTGGTGCAGCCTTGTATATATTGTATTGTAGGCTACGTTTCCTAGAACTGCGTGTGAACTGCGACACACTTGGCTAAAATTTTATTTTAACTTCTTTTTTTTTCTGCAATCTGTCATCAGTTGCTCTGCATATTGTGGGTATTATGATGTATAATGTTCCTTTTTCGAACTATATTTGTAGTGGGCGTTTTCACTGTTAATTACACTATATTTTACGAATTGTCTAAAGCTATCGTCGGGTGTACAGGCGAACAATCCAGCTTATATATCGGCTTAAAGACATGGCGGAAGGGACGATTCAGAAGGAGTACACCCCCTTCCGTAACCGCATTCCGCGAACTTTCACGCTACCTTCAGAACACAGTGTTTAAAATGCGTACAGACCTGCTTATCATACGGGCGTACCTTCCCGTCATCACATGCGCGAGGGAACTGTTGTCATCGCAACAGTTTCCAGGCAGAGCGTAACATTACAAGTGAAGAAACAGCCACTTAAGTAGGTTGCGAAACTGGGCAGGTTGGTTATACCTACAGATAAGTCACGTCACAGTGACGTAGAGGCCTTGAGTTGTCGGCACGAAATTCGAGAAAGAAAAGTTTTGAGCTAATTTTCTTTATCGCAACAACGAACTTTGTTTCGCGATGTCAAGGAAAACGAAGTCTTTAGACAATAATTAACCGGACTAAACAGACCAACAGTTGCATTTTAGTGCCTCTCTAGTATTACAAATCAGCGAAATCCATTGGCTTCTTTCTCTTCTACTTCTTTTTGTGCAATACATTTGCGATACGTTAGGCCACCTCTGCCGTAAGGCCCGTTATAAGGTCGGTGCGCCTTCCGCTAGTCTAAAGAGAGAGAGGAGATGCACGGAGGTTAACCAGAGGCGAGGTTCCGGTTTCTACCCTGCACTGGGGGTGATACAGGAATTGGAATTATGGCAAAGAGTTTCTTTTGTAACACTATATATGAAGGTGAGGCCTCAAATTAAGCGATCTTTTCTAAAACTCATGTGCGTCGTTGTGAATCAGGTACACTGTTAATGTGAACGGTGCAATTAGTATTCAGCCACAGATTATCGCTGAAACTCTTTGACATAAACATTTTACGTGCGTATAAATATACAGACAGCCACAACAGTCCGAGACACTGGATTTGCGGGAAAAAATTGAACTGCCGGAAAGCCTCACGCAGTCTCAAAATCAAAGTTTTAATCTGTAATAGCTTTTACGAACTACACAGCGATCTATTAAACTATAAAATCACCGTACTAAAACACAGCAGGAATTCACGTTTGTTGTGAAAACTGCCTCCCATAAATATTTGCGACCGACTGTTCCTTTACTTGCGCATAAGTTATACCAGGCACTTTTTTCCTATAGACCTGAGGTAATGTTCCAGGTAAATGAGCGTTGTATATATATATATATATATATATATATATATATTGACATGATGTCATGAGAGAGATTGGCGCCTTTAGGTGGCGCGCGCTACTTCTGTTGTAGATTGGCGTTATTAATGGCGTGTTAGATGTTTCCTTTAAAGCGGACCGCGCTATATGTAGTATACTTCGTATGTTCACCGCACCTCTCAAGCGCAAGGCAAACAAAGAAACGGCACTGTTTCGAACACCTGGCTACACAAAATAAACAAGACTTAAGACTTCCCGAACATTGGGCTACAGAAAGGACACTGCGTGACGAAGCAGGTCAAGAGGGCGGAACGCTTTACCTCGCAGGGACAACATTCTTGCTTATCCAGCGGCCGTGACTAATTACGTAAGCGGGTCGTTACTCTCAGACGCGTCATTTCCGAAGCTAGAACCCCACGCGCGCACACGCACACAATGCCCTACGGAACACTGCTCTTGTCTCGCGAAGGCGTCTTCTTGCCGCTCATTTAAGCCTTAGCTGCAGAGCTCTCTTTTCAGGTTTCTATGGTGATGCATTGTTCTACCTTTGTGTTGCACGGTAGTTGTGAGCGTGTATCCGACAAAAAAAAATACGACTACAGCTGGCAGGAAAAACATAAAAGAGAATGAAGGAAGTGCGAGTCCCGTTTTGACATTTGTTGACGACCTTGTTGCACTAGCTTCGTGCTTTTTAATGCGACCGTTCTAAGGCACCCGTGTCGCAGAAAATCCGGCGTCGACGTCGGCGTGCGGCGTCCACAGCCAAGAATATCATCATCCCGAACCACCCCGACCACGCAGTCCCTCCACGTGGCGCAGAGGCGCTGGTGAACTAATTGAATCTCTCAAAGTAAAATGTGTCAGCAACATCGTAAAGTACAACATAACCACAACCTACAGGTATGATGGCGCCGGATTGTAATTTGAACACATGAGAAAACATAATTATGTTACGCGGAAACTCCAGCACAAACCTCTTTTCCAGCGTTTATACCATTCATACAGCGGGCCACCCCGGTCGCTAGCTGCTCCTTGCAAACACATCATCCAGATGGCGCTAGCCTCCTTGGTAAGGAGCTCACATGCAAGCGCTGTGTTGAATCAGCGCTTACATATAGGCTCCCTAGGCAGTGGCACGCCGAGGCGAATTTGCACAAAAGAGAAAGCTGTAGTTGCCGGGAAGACTGACAAACAGTCAGGGATCTTTGAATGCTATCGCGTTCCCCACTTAAAGGCGAAGCTTAAGCGTCCTCCAAATTTTTCTACTCTGGCAACTTGACACTAGCGTGAGCTTCCAACGTCAACGGAGAAATTAACTACTCATCGTCATCATTATTATGATAATATTAATTATAATAATCGTCACCACCACCACCATAACTACCGCAAGGTAAATGGGCACTGTGTGAAACAGAGGGACATGGTAGAAGCAAAACACAGAACTGATTGAAGAGTTCCAAAGGAATCACATTGTGTTTACATCAGTTAACCAACCCACATGTATTTAGCTCATCAAATGGTTGTTCTATTCGATAGCTGAGGTTCTCGTTGTCTCTCTTAACACCTTTATAAAGTGTTTTACTGCTTTTTTTGCAATAGTAATCGTTTTATTATTGACATAATACATTATTATTACTAACATAATAAAACAACATAAGTTGATTCCACTTTGATATCCCCGTTTTCTTTTTCTTTTTTTCCAAATGTGGCAGCTTCTCACGAATTACTGGCTGACGCTTTTGTTATCCTACATCCGATTTAGAACTGCGTGATTCTAAAGACTAACTGGAGCAGCTTAAGAGCTGTTCGGCGCAACCAGATTACCACCGATGCCAGCAGCGTAATAAACAGATTTAATTCAGACCAGCGCCGCTGATCAATGATATGTGACTGCTGGCAAAGGAAGCACAGCTTGGAAAAAAGTGCTTTACTATACTCGTTACAAAGAGTGCAAGAGCTTGAAACAATATTTGCTGATAGCGCGCATTCGATTTCACGCTGCCGAGTGCAGTGAAGCGCTCCAGAATTGATTAGACTTCAGTAAAAAATAAGAAAAAATATTTTCACCGTGCTGCCTTTGCAAGCTATGGAACGCCAGGGTCGGGCAGTTCTCTAGTGAGGTTCAGGAGAAGAAAGGCTTCGGGACATTGATTTCCTCAAAGCAAAAAAAAAAAAAAAAAGGTCATCTTCTGTTCTTCGCTCCGTCTGCTCCCACGTGACATTCTCTTCCACTGCGCCGACGTTACCGGGGAACAATTAGCGAAGACTTCCAATCGCGGAAGTCGTCAGTTGCCTGCCATGAACACATGGCGGGGCGCCGTATATATATATATATATCCTCTTCGGCTGGTACTCTCACTCCCTGCATATGTATTTTTACCACTCCCCTCACTCTAAAACTCTGCAGGTTTAATTTTTGTATTTGTTCCTGACTGCCATGACGTCACCTATCCCTGATATGCTATTTTGCTTCTTTTTTTTTTGGCGGGGGGATTCAAATTGCTTCGCGTCGTTTTTATTCTCTACCGCTGTCGTGTCAACAGCCAGTGATGGCAATTCGGTCATACAAAATGAGGCACAAAGCCCAATTTGTCATTTTTTGTTATGCTGAGTTTGCCACGCGTATACGCATGTCATGCAGAACGTGCCAGAGTGATGACAATATAAAACTGTTTGGTTGCTGGAGAACGTACAATTATTGGTCGCCGGATAAGTAGGAGGAGGAGCACAAGATACAGAGAAGGCAGGGCTATGTTAACCAGGAATGCGTCTGGTTCGCTACCCTACCCTGGGAATAGAAAGATGAGAGGTAATAGAAAGATGAGGGAGTAGAAAAATGAGATAGATGTTTGTTTTGCAATATACGGTTAAGCACACGGCTAAAGCGACCAATAATGAACGTGTCTCTCTTTGTTAATGGCAAATTATTCCTCCATCAATAAAGTAGTACATAAAGATACCAAACAGTTTCGTGTGCTTACATCCTATATCATTCAGAGAATGCCTTAGAATTAATAGGAAAACGAAATTGCACTCTGAGCCCAATTTTATGTGCTAACTCACCTTATAACGAGACAGTGATTATTCCACAATCACGCATGTTTATAAAACTAATCATTTTGCAGTAACTAAATAATCTGTTCATGACAACTATAGCTGTCCAGAAGAGCCAAATTGGAGTCATGAACCTTTAGAAATGCGAACGCTCTAATGTCCGGCTGAGTTGCTCAAAGAGAAAGCCTCCACAGCTTAAAGCCCACGCTTTCATTTTAATAACAAAATCGCCTTAAAGCACACCTTCTTCAATAGTACAACTCTGCGAAAAGCGCATCTGCCCATGCTCTAATAACCGTCAGGTCACGGCCCTGCCACAGACCATTCGGATAACCTCTTCTATATTCTTTGTGGCTACCTATACTTTCGTACTTTTCTGCCTTTCTAAACACACACACAAGCTAACACCACACACACGCTTGAAAGAAAATGCGCATGCACTCACCCGCACGCACGCGCGCTCGTGGGGACACGCTTATACCATCTCAATGCTAGTGATTTTCCTTTCCGTGCCTGGGCCGTCGAGACCATCCGCTCCGAGGCTTCGGTCTTTAACGCCATGTGTCACAACCTGTTGGCTACTGACAGCGTCGGTGGCCCGCACCAGCGAACGGAAGACGTAATTGAGGTGGGGGCGAAATAAAAGGAGGGACGAGGGGGAGGGGGGAGGCAAGAGCTTGAAAGGCTTGTTCTAGAGTCATCTCGGAAGACGTACATGCTTTAGCTCCCCGAAAATCCTTCCCTTCTTGGAAACGGGACAAAAACTGATAGGGATGGTCTGGCGAAGCAACAAATAAGCCTCCTTTCAGCTTTCGCCCAACTTCGAAAGCACGGTCGAGGAGCTTGTTGCACAGCCGAGGCAAGTGGCACAGGCCGTCAGTATCCTGGAGCGATCCCGAGAGACGCAACTCGCCAGCAAATAACGTAATAATTCTAGCTGTAGCGAGCTCTTCTCGACGCAGCTTTTCGAAACCAAATTGTGAGACGTCGTAGTTATCGATTTGTTTTGTTTTTCTTTCTTTAGCTATGTTCTGAGCACGGCTGGATAGCGGCAGCAGCTTCGGTGTAAGAAGTCTCTGCGATTCCCGTTGTCCAACGAGTATTGATGCGCCTGATGAGACGGCCATATGCGCGGGGAATCGCGGCGGAAAGATCGAGGAAAGTGGCCGGACGATGCCGTAGTCGCTCCATAAGTATTTGAAGACAAATAGCTCGTAGTGGATCTTATGATCACACATTTTTTTGGGGGGGTTAATTTATACAAATTTCCCTACTATAGCATGTCATGCTATGAGGTGTAAACCGTCGAAAGAGCGCAGAATAAAGATGCCCAACTGATTTTGTTGTTGTTGTCGTCGTCGTCGTTATTGTTGTTGTTGCTATTGTTGTCGTTGTCGCTCTTGTTGTCGTAGTTGTTGTTGTTGTCGTTGTTCACGTCGGCGATGAGATCTATTAACCCTGCTTTTCAGAAGTGGAGGGAAAATGCTGCGATTTACTCTCCCCACAAGACAGTTATCCACACTTTAGTACCGTTCTTCGCACTATTATGTGTACTAACAGCTCAGAAACCACTTTCATTATTGGCTCAATCAGTTCATAATTGTTTAGATGAGAAATGTTGATGCCATGTACGGGCACGTTCGATGCCATCGAGCATGATCGCGATCGAAAGATCTACTTTTGACGGTGGTATAAGTCACTTAAAGGAAAAAAGAAAGATAGACCCTTTGGTAATTTACCACGGTATCGTGTATTTATTGTGTATTTATCTAATACCCATGTCCCACTCGCCGTCTTAATGTCACTGAGTCGCATCACGTCGTTGGTTTAGAAAGTTCCGATGGTGTTTGTGAAAAGTAACGGCTGTTTTCCGCGGCAACTTACCATCACTGAGTTGGCTGTTCTTGTGAACAAGCGGTTTCTTTCATAAGTGCTATCTATTTTTAGTGCGCCTCCCCCAATAGGCGGAGTGAGAAGGCCGGTGAACCTTATACGTATATCTAAACCAATGTAACTCCACTGAGAGGTAATATGGCGCTAAATTAACGATCGCCATTTGTTCCTATGCGTCTGCACTGCGTGACGTGCAGAATATAAGTGTCCGATATCCAATATCACTGTGTACGGCTACTTGTTGAGCAACGACCAAGGCGTGCTCCGAAGTTTAGTATAGAGACAAATTCGGTACGAGGCGTCCCATCTTCGTGATCAAATTCTCGCTGCTCACACGCTACAGCCTTTTCAGGCGCTCTCGTCTATATAAACATCTTGTTTACTGTGCATTTAATCCCGCGCCCCTCCTCTGGACACCGGGAACCCTCTGGGAAACATATTCGAGCTACGGCTTAGACGGTTTCTTCGATGGCGCCGAATACCCCTCAGCCATTACTCTGAGGTCGATAAAAACATTCTCCCGCATGATCTTCCTCCGGTTAAGGGGATGGAAGCGATACGGATGCGTTTCGGTATTTTTTTTTTTTGCCTTTTTTTATGATCACCGCGTCTCGAGCAAAATAACACAAAACAGCGCAGAAGAAATCAAGCAGAAGCAAGTGATTGATCGCGCCCACGGTTCCGCTCGAGTGCGGCCTGGCTTACCGAAAAGCAAGGCGCAGCTCTCGGGGTGAAAAACTTATCGCTTGTCTGGTTAGAGTTAGTTGGCTCGGTTGATAGCGCTCGGTTGCTTGTTCTAATGGGACTGAAAATTGGAAGAACCGGTAAGAGATTTCTCGCGTGGCGTATCCCGTTCGTTGAACCCGAGCTGCAAGCTTTTATTTCTTTTCATTCTTTTTTTTTTAGGAAATACTGTCAATCCTCTCTTGAAGGTCATTGCAGGGAGGAAGAAAAAAAAATGCCGGCTCTCCCGTAATCGAGAGTAGATGTAAGCATGAAAGGGCTACCATATGGCGTTTTTTTCTGCCTGTGGTGCCGCCACCTTCAACCGCTTTTCTTCCCCAATGCAGCGCGCTCAGTGTCTGTCGCAACTTTTTCTTGTCGCGTCGAAGTGGTCGGCTGCAAATGTGCAGCCAATTCACGGACCACTGGCATTCAAAAGAGCACAGGCAGCCCTCTCTTAGCGCCAAAAGATTACAATCAACTGTATGATGCTCTGTATCTGCCCTTTGAACGTCGCTATTGCAAATGACAAATAAAACTTCAGCGTACTAGAAGTTATAGTTTCAGTGATATCGTGAACAAACACTAGGAAGAATTCGGAAGCAATACTTTTTGTGACTTGTTTGGGCAGTATAACTAGCGTATGTAAAGCCATCCTGTACAAAGGGTTGCGGGCCAAAGATCGCATATTCTTAACTTCTGACTGGTTGCCCGGACGATATCGTTTTCTTCTCGCAACAATCTCCGGTTGTTCTCGTTTGAGTGCCTGGATAACGGGTCTGGCTTTTGACTCAAGGACACTTGAAGCTCATCGACAGATGGAGCTAAAAGCATTGCTTTTCACGTAATTTTATGTAAGCGTTTGCGTGAATATTTCTTCTCATATGCATAAACAGAAAAATAAATCTTTAACTGACTTCTCAGCAACGGTTCTTTCAAAGATTTTAAATTGCACTGCTTCCGAAGATTGCGATAACTGATCAGTGCTTCTTGTATTAAAGAACACATCGCAAGTATCTGTACACTTTCGATCGATTCTTTCAATGCATTCTTGGGCGGACAGCATTGACAGTCAATTCTTTTAATCCAGACGTAATCAATTTGTTTCGGATGAAAAAGCACGTTCCTTTACTGGGTTAACTCTACTGAGACATGACAATTTAATTAGTGTGCACAGCGACATGTAAAACTGAATGAATGAAGGTACACTTGCAATATAGGGAGAAAGGGACAAAACTTTAGTTTGATGGGGAACGGAGAGGGGTGGATCCCCGTGGTGGGTGGAGCCTTCAGTACAGGGCCCCAGCGGCGGTGCCAGCACTTCGGGCTCTGGCGATCAGCTTTCGCTGATCCTCCAGTGCCGAGCTGGTCAGCACCATCGCCACTGCTCGTGCGTTGCGTTTCGGTTGGGGGAGTTATTGGGGATTTTTCGGCATGCCGATGTGGTATGGTAAAGGGGAGCCCGCTCTGTACAGAAAGGACAAAGTGGCTGATAAAGGGTGGGGCACATCGCGTGAAGGAGCGTGAGGTGAGGATAGGCGTTGGTCTGGAGTTGCCTCCAGGCCGTGACTTCAGCTCTGGTCAGGGATGGGTGTGGTGGCGCCATCGTTCTTCTCGAGAAGCGGTAGTGCTGAAGTATCTCATAGTAAGTCTGTAGTAAGTGTGGACTGTGGTCTTCTGGCGTCTCTTGCAGTGCCCGGTTGCAGTGACGTCGGGCTATCCGTGTGTGCGTGATGGTTTTCGGTTGACGGCTTCGTGTCCCGGTGTCCAGATTATCGTGATGCATGTTATTTCATTGAGGCGATTAAGAATATTACATGCCATTTTATGTAGATGACCGTTCGCGTAAGCTCGACATGCTGACTGATAATCTGCAAGACGTTCTTCCTGTGAGGCAGGGTAGAAAACTAAACGATGGTAATGGACAACCTATTCGTGGTAGTTATCTGTGGTGTCACGTAGTAGTGACGGTAAAGAAAACAGTCGTAAAACTGTGTATGACGAAACTGGTGTTTTATTGGGCGAACCTGTGCCCACAAAAGCAAGCTACACTCGAAGCACAACGAAAGCGGCGAACACAGTCGGCGGTCGTCGAAATCTGATCAGCGGCGAGACGCGTCGGCTTTTATACCTGAGTCATCGAAGGTTCCAGATTAATCCCTGATGCCCGCGTGTCTTCCAGAAAGTTCTAGACAATTCGCGTCGGTCACACAATCAGATAGCATAAGCGTCGGTGAAAACAGGCAACGAAAAGAAGCATCGATAACGTTCTAGAAACTTCCGATACAGGCGCGTCCTGCGCCGAGCGATAACGTTTAACATTTGTTAGCCGGTGGAAAGCGGCCACCGGTGAAAGATATACATGTATACGTGTCAATACCGACGACACCTTCCACTAGGTGGATGCTGATCCCATTTTCAACCCACAAAAATAAAAATAGAAAGAAAGAGCCAGTTTCGAATATGTGAAACAATTTACTCAGAGCCATGGCAGACCACAAGTGGATTCATTGAAATATATATTCAAGAAGTATACCAAATCCCGGAAAATAAAGGAGAACTACCCGCAAAGTATGTACGTCATGTTTCACTCATCCTGTTGCACGTTTCGGTAATATAGTTTCTACATCAATACATTCGAACAGTACTTCAACCAATATTCGTGGTGTCATTACAGGGGGTATCATCACCATGCATGCTTATCTTCATGATGTTTACTTTGAAAAGGACGGCGCAATTTCTATCCAGCTTTTCGTTTGCATCAATACGTACCGCAAAGCGAAAAGATCCGGCTGTGAAAGCGTAAAACATGCACAGCCCTGCCATGCCCCGGAGCTGGCTTTATTTGGGACTCTCTAAACCCGTGCGTAAAACCGGAAGGCGCGGCCACGACCATGCATGTCTACGTGCTAGCAAGCAAGAAAACACCGAAATAAATTAATAATAAAGAAGTCCATGAAAACAGAAATAACCACGAACAAATTATTTTCTTTCAGTACAAGTAAAAGCGCTGCTTCCATCGTCCTGGCTTCAAACAGGATGTTTTTTCGTTGTCTTTTTTTTTTCTTTTCGCAACGGCATCACCCACAGATGTCGCCGAGGCTGCAGTAACATGCATACGTGCTCCATGATTCGCTTGGTGTTCTCCTGCCTTTCAAAATAGGACGCGGTTCAGCGAACTGAATGGGAGTGGGACACACATACCTCCCATTCCTTATTTCCGCCATCCACCTTTTCCGATGAAGAAACAAAAAAATTACTCCATCTCCCACTAAAGGGAACCATGTGGGGATGCGAAGCAGTGGGAGATGGTTAGCTTGAGTGGGAGATGGTTTCGCGGCAGCGGCCCGAGCGCTCATCGCGGCGCTGCACAGGAGAGAGAATGAGGCGCGCGCGCTCCGTCATTTTCATACCGCGGAACTACCGTGGCGCCCCCAGCGGAGTATGCAGCTGTCGCACCACCTGTCGTGCGCGCCGCTCCGGATTCCTAGAGGAGAGAAAGGGGGGAGCGTAGGAGTGAAGAGAGAGGGGGAGGGGACGCGCATGCGCTGTGGGGGTGTGGCACGCGGGCGCCGCTACATACAGTAGAGGATTCCTAGAGGAGAGAAAGGGGGGAGCGTAGGAGAGGAGAGAGAGGAGGAGGGGACGCGCATGCGCTGTGGTGGTGTGGGACGCGGGCGCCGCTCCGTAGAGGATTCCTAGAGGAGAGAAAGGGGGAGCTCCGTAGGAGAGGAGAGAGAGGGGGAGGGGGCGCGCATGCGCTGTGGCGGTGTGGGTCGCCGCGGGAGGGACGGACAAAGCCGCCGCCATAAGATGCTTCGCATCTAAAAAGTGGCAGTTTCGCCCAAAATGCGGAGCATTTATTACCATAGCAAATTATTAGACAGCTATACGAAGTGAGGATAGTAGTTTTATAGGCTGTATAAACTTGTAAACATTCGCTTGCTAACTAAATTAACAAGCACGGTGTCGACGCGCGCGCATAGACAAACATGAACACATCTCGCTTCATCACCGCGGACACTCACTGTCGCTGGCGTGAGGAAGAGCGGCAGCAACAGCGAGCTAAGTGACCTTCGTGCTGTCTCTCGCTCCAATGCGAACTAAGCGGCGCGAACACAGCGCACACAAAGCTATGAACCATCGGCGCTCCTAGACTCCGTACTCATCGCAGATCGCTTTCAAGATAGGGACCGCGCGGCCCCGCTCAGCCGTCAAATACGCATCTACCACGGGAGTAGAACGCCCCGATGCCCTACACGCAATGGAAGACGGCGCGCTTCCTCCCCGGCTTCCTCCTTTGCGCGCGCGAGATCGAGCCAACATCCTCGGCTCCCCCTCGCACGCTCTCACTGGCACCTACAGCATACGGCGCGCGGCCGCGATGTTATCGCACTTGGACTTTATACGGAACGTCACGGTGACGCCGACGGCGATGATGAAAACGCAAATGCGCTTGGAGTGTCCATATAATTTCTATCGCAATAATACATTTGCTCCAACAAACTACCAACCAAGCATCTACCTTTACAGGCGTAGCAAACGACGCTCGCACTGGAGAGCGTTTTGTGCGCCGGAGTATACTACTGCTGGTATCGCAGAAATGCAGAAAATCGCCCTCATAAGGCGCTGACATAGCGTAACGTCGGTGCTCGCGCGATATAGTTAAAAAATGCAGGAGGCTGTACGTATAGTCACGCAGTGGGTAAGCGAGCTGTTATCCTAGGTCAAGCAATGTGCGCACAATCGCACAGTTAATCGCAAGCGCAAATAAACCAAAGTAAGCACGAAATGAAGAACGTTAAACGGCAGACTAAAAGAGAAGAGCACAAGGGAGGGCGGGAAGTTGGGGGAAAAAGGAATTGGGAGCGTTGTCTCAGGGAGCTCCTCGCAAACTCAGCGCAGACAAAAGCTTCACTCACAGGACCGAGTGCGCTCCCGGAGGGCACAACACTGTGTCACCAGCAGCAATGCAGACACAAGGGTGGAAGGGAAGAGCGCGACGGGAAAAGCTAGGTGCAGGGCCTTAAATAAAGAGAAATGGAATGCGCTTTGCCACGGAGGTCTATAGACGAAGGCATGGTTTGGGAGGCTCGCAGCACCACGACACCGGAGAAAGCAAGAACGGTGCAAAGGGCACTGTTGTTGGAGGGTCTATTTTGGCTTATATTCCCGTCTCACCAATTCCGTGCACCACAGCGAAGGCTATACGGCTGGTGTCAGCCAATCAGCAACGAGAACCAGCTACGTATTCCAGAGAAAACGAGGATGGCTCGTCCATCGCGCGATGCTTCCGTGCTGCTTCCACTCCGTCGAGCGACGCGTGGAGCGCGATTCGAGGGGGACATTGGAGGAGCCCTTCTTAGGGCTCTCTTTTCTGGCTGGCTGCCGCAGCTGGTGCTTTTTTTTTTACATTTGAAGTGTACATGTCACCGAAAACACTATTTTTAACGACAAGTTCTTAAGTAATTTAGGATTTCTCCTTACTCGCGTAGTTGGCTCATACGCATTTATTTTTTGCTGTCGGCGTGTTTCCAACATTGTCTTTGTCTTCATTTCGCGCTCCTTTTATCAGTTCTGTCGCTAAGTGACAGGTGATAGTGATCATTGGTTCGAAATTTTGTTCTTTAATGTTTGAACTGTTCCTAGACGGCTTCGTTATTATTTCTTTAAAAGTATAGCTTTAAATGACTAACCTGCGATGGTTAGTCAGTGATCGGAATGTAGGAGAGCAACAACCATGAATTTTCCACAACGGCGTGAAATATTAAGACAGTGCTTTACCTAGAAAAGCATCTTTGATGTACCCAGATTTCAGGACTAAAAACATTTCCAGTATGTTTTTTTTTTTTAAATAGCGACAAGTGAATCAATCTTGGAACAAAATGGGACGAGGCGTTGAACTTAGCCGAACATCCCTGTGAAATTTTACTACGGCAGCTAATTTTCTATTCAAGTCACTGAAAAAAGTCCCTTGAATTGTCTCCAAGGCACTAAAAATGTGAATTTGTCGTTAACGGAACTAAAAAACTCACTAAATTAAAAACTTTCTCGCACAGTTACTAACACTCGACGCAACGCATTGCTTTCATTGCAATACGCTAAATTCGTACGGTGAAGCGCGCAGCCTCTCCGAAAAAAAAAAAGAAAAAAAAAAAAGGTTGAACGCGAAGGTCTCGAATCGTGAATGCCCGTAGAGTATGGAGACACGAGGCAAGAGAGCGACTCTTTCTTTCCAATATGAATGACTCATGCACGTTTTTTATTGCTCACAATCTAGCGCAGCGCGATATTTACAGGGCCGGTTTGGAAGCGGAAGGAACAGGTGTGTGTTGGCAAAAGAGAGCTACCGATGCCTCTGGTATTATTTCTTTCTTCTTTCTTTTTCTTTCTTTTCTTTCTGGCAAAAACGGACAGTGGGCATTCAAAGAATGGCTTGCAGTCTAAATCCATTGTGTGTCAAGCGCCCTTTACTCCAGAACAAATGTGCCGCCCCGTCTGGTGTTCTCTCTGTGTTTTTTTTTTTTTTTTCGAACGACACTGCGCTTTGCAAAGTTTCATTCACGTTCGCCTTTTTTCTTTTCTCAGTTATTTCTCGTCTATTTCTCTCGGTGAAGTATACGCATTGTCATGTGTTTCTTCTCCTTTTTTTTCTAATATGGTCTTAGTGTGTTCACGTGGATGCTGGGAATCAAGTACCGCGACGTTTCTCATTGAACCCTCCGTTTGATCCTCACTATATACTCGCGGAAACTTTCTGTGGCTATGAAGGGAAAGCTACAGGCGCGTGGCTGCTTCAGATGTGTTACCGCGCCAAGTAGTCCGGCAGCGTTCGACAGTGCTTTTGGTTGCTCGGAACACACGCTTAATCGACGCAGCTTTCACGTGCGACGATTTCGCGTTTGCCCAGACGCGGAAGGGAAAAGCCGCAATACAAATAAACTTTTACACTCAGTGGTGTATTCTATCTTATTTACCTGCTGCTAATAAGCTGTTTATGTTTTCTCTCCCCCAGCCTAAACCAACATGGATTAAAACGCGGGACTATTTTCAGAAGCGCTCTCACTTGTACGCTCTTTGCTTCCGTAGCTTTCCCTTCATTTTCACAGAAAGTTGTCCGCGTGTGTACCGTCTTCCTTGTTTATGACTGTTTTCTTAATGTTCGCTGCAGTTCTATATTCAGTGCTTGAGTACAACTATTGTTGAGTTCTTACGCGGAAAAATGCTGCATATTTCGAGAGATGATAAAGTGGTACCCTGTACTCATAGCATGCGTGAAAGAAAACCGGACACCCAACATGCAGTGTGAAGTAATATTTTTAAAAGATTCAGCAGTAACCATTGACAATGATTGTCAAATGAACGGAATAGCCGAGCGCATGTGCAAAGCAATTCGCTTTATTAAGGGAATGGTGCCCTTTGGCGTTCATGTCTGTTACAGTGCGAATATTAATGTAGCACTCGTTGTCCCATTATATGATTCCATAGAGAACAGTGACGTTAACGAGCGCGTTAGTAGCGAAAATATATAAGTTGACCGCAAGTGTGTCACTTGAAGGTAAAATAAGCGATGTTTGGCGATGAACTAGCGCGCACGCCCTTCACATCCGCGCCTTTGGATCAGTGGAGAAACTCGAACCACCGACCACGAAACAGGAAACATAGCTAAATAAAGCTATTTGATTTAAAAACTGAATTTGAAGCTTGAAAAGAACTAGAAGCTTGCTTGCAGCACAGCTCACCAGGCCAACATCTAGTCGCATCTGGTACACGTATTACTTCTTGAATAAAATACTTTAAGAGGGAGTTGTTCGCGTGAGCGCTAGCATACGTAAAATATTGACAGGTGGCTTGAACCATTACATTATTTTTGCGAGCGAGCGCTCGTGTTTGTTCTCTCCCATTGTCATTCTTGCTTTTAAATCATATCATCATTATTTACAGGGTGCTGTAGGTGCTTTCAGTTCAACAAAACTTTGAATTTACCGGAATAATTATAGATTCCCATCGACTTGGTTAAATCGAGGTTTAGCTGTAGTTGACAGCTCGTAGATATTGGGGCTATATACTGATTCTCTTGTTTTGTAACAAGTTGTCTGCCGCAATAGCATTTCGTTTTACCCGTACTAAACACCAAACGCAGTTTCTCGTTCGCCTTCAAGAATAACTGCCCAAGCTTTGACTGCAGCAGCTACAAGTTCCCGAAATTCACGCATTAGGTCAGAACTGCCTTTCGTTCAAGTGTTATGAATAATAAATGCGTGAATACGATCGCAAAGAGAGCTTATAAAACAGTAACAAGAACAGAGTAGCGCAGCTTCTCCATCTCCTATCATCCCGCGCAGTTTCTCCACTTACGTATTCCTCCGTTCTTACTTAGTTCCTTTGGCTAAACTCGAAAGAAGATGGACGTTGGTTCAGTGCGATGTATGAATGCAGCCCCAAGCATTCATACATAGCACTGAACATAGTGGTGTTCAGACTGTCTGAATGTGAGTTGCGTTCTCAAAATGCTTTCTCATTTATATTTCAGGAGAGCTACATACCTACATTCGATGCCTCGTCTCTAAATTCCCTTTTCCTTCTCCATAGCGTGTTCATATGGAAAAGCTAGACTTCGATAACCTAGTAACAACAATGGCGCTAGAAATGCTCGGAGTCGGGGAGACTTGCAGTGTTGAGCGACGTGCTACACAGCAATTGGTCGATTCGGGAGATGTTAAGCTATACTAACGCATGCTAGAGGTGCTAGTCTAGCAAGAGAAAGAAATAAAGAAAGAGAAAAAGAAAGAAAGAGAGAAAGAAAGAAAGAGGAACGGCAAGTGGTCAACCAAGTTTCACCTAGTTTGTTACGCTACACTAGGGTATGGTGAAAAAAGCAAAAAAACAAAAGGAAATAGAAAAAGAAAGGGATAAGAGATGATGCGAGTGCATACGCAACGCGATCAACGGTGGTCGCGGAGCCCAGTCCCCTTCAAAAGTTAATGGTTCCAGGTATCTCGCACAATGTAGATGTGCTTCCATTGTATACAGTTTCTTTCTGCGTAAGACTTCTGCTAAAAAGAAACTCTTTTTAAAGCTTTCCTTCGTTCCCTTCTTATTTCCCCCCCCCTTTTTTTTACATGTTACATCATGATCCTATATTGGCTTCGTAAAAAAAAAAAAACAAGATATAACAGAAGAACAAAGGCGGTGAAGTTGTTGCGAAGTCTCGGCCGCTGTATCCCCAATCGAACTCAAAAAAGTTTCTAGCGAGGCAATATACCTCGTTCCGAAATTTGCGACGCGTCGTAATTGCGTCTGTGGGCGTTATTTCGACGCACTCTCTCCCTTCCTCGGTGGTGTCTTGGTGGCTCGCTTTTCCTTCGCTAGACTCAGGATGGGTCCAAGCGTCGAGCACTGCAAGCCGCGCTACTGGTCCGCTTCGACGCCCAGCCCTAAATTAAAGACGCTGGATGAAAATAAATACCAAGACCAAAGGCAGAACAAAGCAGACAAAAGGACGGTCTCATTTAGGCAACCAGTCTCGCGCGAGAAAATGAAAGCGCAGAAAGAAATACGGCGCCGTAGATGAGACCAGCGATTAGATATTCAAGGGAAGCCTGATACAATGTCGTCTCCTATACACAGGCACGCTCGAGCGACAGTAGACACATAAGCCGCCTCGAACGCCGAGAGATTAAAGTATCCGACGAGGAACGCGTGATTGCCCGATGGAATATTGCCGCGGTTTTTCACGCTCAAGTTTCTATGCTGCTTCTTGCTGCGCACGATGCGTCGCTGCTTTGGACGAACCGAGAAAGCCGATTTATAGAAATGTAGATACGCCATGAAACAATAACAAACCGCCCTATCTGCTTCGTTTCTATTGTGTTTAAACACCTCTTTTGGGATATCGATTTCGTTAGTTGGGCACGAAATTGCCCAGCACTAAAGTAGTGTGGCCGACGCAGTCTTAGAATCGGCCCGACATTCTTTGCCCCTTTTATTGTCGGCTAAGCGAAGTAAAACCTCACATTCGTATTCTGAACGCACCACAAAGCTACAAAAGCAAGTTCATTGGGTTTTATTCACAATGGAAACTTTCCGCAGTTAAAATAAAAATAAAAGACATTGTTCTGGTTTGGGAATCAAATCTAACACCACTGCCGAGAACACGCTTGGGAACCCTTCGTACGCCGCATATCACCAACCTTACGGGGTGCAGCAAAACCTACCAATCGAGTTAGCCAACAAGAAAAAGGAAACTGGCCAATTTATCCTTGATTGTCCATTTCTCATCGCCTTTCGCGCAACATTATCTGAATGGAACTTCAACGTAATGATTAGTAGCGCACAATAGGCAACCTTTCCTCTCTGATTCTGTAATAAGCAGCTGGCTTTTGTTACTAATTGGCTGAAATGAGCCGTATATTCTTGGCTACTCTGCCAGGGGGATCTGCGTGCTGACTTTCAGAAATTTTCCTTATTTGTCATCTTGCGGGCGCTGGCAGAACTAATTTTCCTCAAGTCCACAGCAGCGGTTTCATTATTGGCCCTGCGATTCTAAATGCTCCTCCCCACAACGACGTGCTCTACAAGCGTGACTCAGCAGATTGGATAATAGAGCACTCTCGGGTAAAAGAATCCTGAGACCATGTCGTATGCATTCATGCCATGCACAAGGCCACAATAGCTATTTTTCTCTTCTCGAAGGTGACTGGACTGTAGGAACGCTCGTACAGCGGACATTCCTCTGGGAATGTGACCACCAGCGACTGACTCTTCAATATTTTTATTCTCTTTCTTTTTCTTATCTATTCTTCACCCTTTCCTCCTGCCCAAAAGGTAGGGTAACCAACCGGACACGTTCTTGGTTAACCTCCCTACCTTTCCCTCTTCATTTATCTCTCCCCTCGACATTTCAAATGCGAGAAGAAAGTGGCATGCCCTCATAGTATAGTACTTCAAGTTCGTGGGAAGAGTGTACGGGAGAGCACTCTCCCATCTACATTTCAAATGCTGTTTATCCGGTCAGCTCTCTTCCATAAAAACAACCCGCTACTTCACGTTCTATGATATGCGATACAGCAATTTTAATGCTTGCCTACAGAACCAACCGAAATTCTCATTCAAAAACATCAGAACAGGCTGATAAACAGCAAACATTCTGATATTTTTGTGAGCTGATTTAAGGAGGAAAAATTGTGAAAATAACCTGTTTATTTGCAATTTCTTACGCGTTGATGACGAGGTGCCACCGTACATTATTGCTCAAAAAATTGCTAGAATTTTTTTTTCTCGAGTAAGAGTCACCATGTATTTTATTGCTTGAAGTAACACATAATCCTCATGAATATGTTTTTTATGCTATTATGTAGGAAGACGTTTCATGTGTATCATATATGATACTGGCACTTAGGGGTTAAGAAGAACAATTTATCTCCCCTCCACTTTTTTTGGTTTCACTGTTGATTGGCTTCGTGTGGCGGTAACTAGCGAAAAACCACGTCCCTTCGTTCCCCTTATAATTCTCGCTCACATCACATATTGAGGGCTTTGACTTTGGAAGTGTTCAAGTCATAAGGTTTGTAGGCCAGCTGCCTGTTGCGGAGTTCCCATGCTACGCGATGTCTTCGGTCGAAAGGATGTCTTACATCCGCCTCCTTGGCCTTGAATATGGTGCTGGCTAAAAACTCCCAGAGCTAATCTCCTGCACACGCGCTAATACCCAGGAAAGTTGATGCGAGTAAGACGGTTGCAGTAGCTCCATTGTTGGAGCATCGCGCGCGTAGTGCTAAAGTCATGGGTCCGGCTCCCACATGCGGCATGTTTACTGTTCGTCAACTTTCATGGTCATTTTCCTTAGTATCTCTACACTTCAATTAAAGCAATGGAATAATTTCCTTTGTGTTTTCTTTAGTTTCATTGTCTATTGGCTTAGTGTGGTCGTAACTAACAAAAAGAAAGTCGCAGTTTCGCCCGAAAGGCGAGGAATCGATTGCGATAGCAAATTAGCAGACACCTATACGAAGTAAGGATAGTAGTTTTATAGCCTGTATAACCTTGCAAACGTTCACTTACTAACTAAGTTAACAAGCATCGTGTCAGCGCGCAAGGGAAGTATGTACTTTTGACATATTGTGGAACTTGGCTGTCCATGTGGATGTGTGCTCACGTATCTGTATTATGTTCTTACAAAATTATATTATGCCCCCTATGGTAGAGATCAGTG
Organism: Dermacentor silvarum; assembly: GCF_013339745.2. Taxonomy (NCBI): domain Eukaryota; kingdom Metazoa; phylum Arthropoda; class Arachnida; order Ixodida; family Ixodidae; genus Dermacentor; species Dermacentor silvarum. The sequence goes on from NC_051161.1 coordinate 62,344,739, forward strand.
TGTGTGCCGTAAAGGTGAAACAAGAATACATATAGTTGCCACAGAGAGTACACATCAGTCGCTATAGATTCCCTGCACGCGACGCAGTATTATAAGGAGAAAGGTGTGCGTAAAAATGAAGCGAAAAGAAAAGAATAAAGGAACCAGACGTGGCTCCCACTCTCGACAGCGTGGCACGCGGCTCCTGCTTTTCCCTCAAGAGAACGTGAGAACGAGATGGAGAAATTCAATAGCGCTCCGCTCCTTATCACTCGTGGCGGAGCAACCAGGAAAATTGGGGCAATTCACCTTTGCGACCTCGCGTCTTCCTCTTCACGAGGCATGCCTAGCTTGTTAATTCCCACGCTCCTTGCAAGCAGAGCTGCGGTATGCCGACGTACCCTCCAGCCTCATCACCCAGACTCATATCTCTCTCTTCTCGTGTTTTGCTGTAGCCCGTCCACCCTTTTGTCATTCATTAACTAATTGCCGAACTTTCTTTTCTATCTTTTTCTTCCCTTGCGGACAGTTTCCCAAAACTGTCTCGCTTCCTCGAGGCGTTGATAGGCTTCGTTACCTTCCAGCTCATTCACTTGTCTTTTTTGAGTTTTGTCATCATCATCATCAGCCTACTTATATAGCATTGCAGGGCAAAGGCCTCTCCCAGCGATCCCTATAATCACCCTTGTCTTGCACCAGCTGACCCCCATCTTATACGTGCAAATATCTTAATTCGTTCAGGCCTCCTAGTTCTCTGCCGTCTCCGACGATGCTTCCCTTCCCCTGGTGCCGATTCTGTGACTATAATAGACCACCGGTTATCTGACCAACGCTTTACATGTCTTGTCCAGCTCTATTTCTTCTTCTTAATGTCAACTAGAATACGACTTTTGTGACAATATTCCTCAATCTTTTACCGCCGAGAGCAGCTAAAAAAAACTAGAGACGACCTTAGTGTTCCGTTTAAATGTCTTTAATGGAGCTTGCCCCTAGACCTTAGGTTAACGCACGTCCTTCTCCTACCACACCCAGAGGAGCAACTGACGACGTGCCCTAGTGCGCAGGCGGAGCGCGCGTTAGGACACGAAGAATGAATGGCTCCTACCCCCGTAAACGCGGCCTCCCCATTACGACGACAGAAGAGAATTGAAATTCTACGCTGGAAGGATGAGCGGCAACGGAGCTAGCTGTGGAAGAAGACGACGACGACGAACGCGTGAGCAGTGGCACGAGCGCGTTCGCGCGGTTGCGCCGAGAGGCGCCAACGAAGCAGCTATGGAAGAAAACATTGAGGAAAGAAACAAAACAAAAGGTTTTCTTCCTCCATGGAAGAAAACGGCGACGCTCGAGCCAGTGCTGATGATGACAGTTAATCATCATAAAGATGAGAAAGACCTGACGGTTAATTGGCCCTTGTGGGGATGCGCGACTTTCACGCATCCTCTGATGTTGTTTTCCCCGCATAGCTTGCGTCTCCCGTAATCCGGCTTCTCCGCGTGGCTAAGCGCTGGCGGTGGTCATAGTGGTTGCGGCGCATTGCGAGAGATGGCGTGAGTGTCGCGTTGCTAACGCCACCGAACGGCGGGGTGACTTGGGAGAAAAAGGTCGAAAGCGCTTTCTCTTTGGCTTGGGATCGGCGACCAACGCGCACAAACGCTTCGTGCGTGCGCCGGCCCGTTCGCGGTACCGTCTCGCGAGGCTAAGAGCAGGACACCGGTATGGACGAACACGGATCGTTGGAACGCGCCACCATTCGCATGACCGCACACGTGAACGACTAGGCGATGGTGGCACAGCATGGGGCGAACATATTCGCTCGCTGTCGGGTCGCGGTGAGTCGGACTTCCTTGATTTGTCGCGCGCCCATGTGAATGTTCTATTAGCAGTAATTCGGCTAGCGTTTATTAGTGTATGAAAGGTGCAATAAATGCCCTTTTGATTGTCTGCACTACTGTGTTGTCGTTCCTTTGTCCCAAGAGCGCGTGTGAGACCCCACACCCTTTCCTTAACTAAACTTATGCTCCTATATTATATCTATCCTATACAACTCTTAACTTGAACCATTACCTCCTTTTAGATGCGTTTTTATTATTGTCATGGTTTCGGAGACACCTCAACTTCCGGTTGCCTGCGGGTGACTTCCGGTGTGCCTCTTGAGAAACATAATGTCGCTAGGTGCTAGCGCCATAAAAATCAACGCTGTCACTGCTGTGACGGTCCGTCTATTCTTCCTTTGCGTTACGCCGTTGTCGACAAATCATAGACCCCTCTTCACCCTGAGCGTCTTTTAACAGTGAAGCTGTTTAAGCCAGCCGTAATTTGTAGTTCGTATGAAGAAACTGCCACGCTGTAGTCATGGTAACCAAGAGGGTGTAGGAGGGCGGCGCGGTGCATGCGCACGCGGTTTCCTTCTCGCCAGCTCCCTCCCCTCCCAACCCCCGCCTCTCTTCTCTCCGTGGGGCGATGAGCCAGGAGAAAAAAAAACACAGCATATCCACGAAGTGAATGATGATGAGTGGGCAAAGCACCGGGGGATCATTCGGGTAAACCACAGCTACGGACGAGAAATAAAGAGAGCGCGCGTCGGGAACGAGAGAGAAAATTACACCATCTTCCCGTAGGGGAACCCTGAGTAGTATGCGAAGCAGCCATGGGGTCGACTCAAGGTAGTTTTATCAGCTGTATAAACTTGGACATGCAGCAGCACCAGCAACGCGCAGAACTGTTGTCGACGCCGTCGGCGTTTTGCCCGCGTTCGCACCGAACGCGCGCAAAGTGTAACCGGAACCGGAAGTGGAACCGGTACCGGAACGCCATCTAGTGAACACTTCATAAAACTACAGGTGGCTACGGACACACAACGCCATCTATTGAGCAATTCATAAACTAGAGGTAGCTACATACTACTACGGAGGAGGAGGAGGAGGAGGAGGGAACGACCCACACCCTACGGAGCTTCGCCCCTAAAAAGGCGAAAGCTTGCACCAGGCCGCGCAAAGCTCAAGACACAGCGAAGCTGGTCGATGGATATCGAGCGCCTAGCCTCCCACGCGTTTGGCGTCGGCCAGCAACAGCGTTCTTGGCACTGTGCCTACCTTTTGGTTAGCCTGCCTGCGTTTGTGGCATGCCAGGAACGCTGTCGCTCGTAGGCGCCGACGCGTCCATGCGCTAGTCACGCGAAATGTCGCGAAAGGAAAGGTACCTCCGAAAATGATCGCTCGAGAATACCTTCCTACATGCGTAGTTAAGTTAAAACAAGTTAAGACCTAGCAGCAACCAAGTTCATACCTAGCATTAGCAGCCAGTAAGACTTGAGGATCGACAGTTTCGCTGTGCCAAAGCTTTGCATGACCGAGAGCAAGCTTGCCCGCTTTTTTATAATTCCAATTATAGAAGTGAAAATACAATAAAAATATTTAATAATCTGTAAACATCACGGTTTTTCCCGTAATAGTACAAATAATGAAAAAAAAAATATCGTAAAGTAAGACGTTACAGGTTAGACAAATCTAGAGTGGAATTAAATAGAGTAATTGGCTTCTAAAGATATGAATTGAATGTAATACTGAGGTTTTAAGCGCCAAAACCACGATATGATTATGAGGCACGTCCTAGAGGGGGACTGCGGATTAATTTTGACCACAAGGGAATCTTTAAGGTGGCCCCAATGCCCGGGACAGGGGTGTTTTCGCAACTTACTAACCGAATCAGCGACGCAAGAACAGGGGGCCTGTACACGCGGACGCTTATTTTGCTTATTTTAGGTGGACCCGCCATGGTTGCTTAGTGACAATGGTGTGGGGTTGCTGAGCACGAGGTCGCGGGACCAAATCCCTGCCACGGCGGCAGCATTCCGATGGGGGCGAAATGCGAAAACACCCGTGTACTTAGAATTAGGTGCACGTTAAAGAACCCCAGGTGGTCCATGTTATTCCGGAATCCCCAACTACGGCCTGCCTCATAATCGGATCATAGTTTTGTCCCGTAAAATCCCATAGTTTTATTTAATAAATTTTATTTTACGTGGCCATGGCAGTGTGAGCAGACGCGAACGCCACCAATCGCGAGACATTTCGGCGTGGCAACAACCAGGTAGTGCCAGCGCTGCATGGTCGTCGAGGCGGCGAGGGTGGTGTTTTTTGTCATCTACCTCAGCTAATGATCTACGGCACTATCACTTCCCCCACCTATACTTTCTTACGTACCTCAGCTAATGATCTACGCTTCCAATCATTCTGCATAGAGAAATTGTAATCTCCCGTTTCGTGCCTCCTTGCTTTGGTTACGGCGGCCGTCCACTCTGACGACCGTCCACTTGCAGAATTTCCATAATTCGTGAGCGTTCTCTCATTTAAGTCTCGGTTTTTCGTTTACGCCCTTACGTCCTTAGACGTAAGGTTTCACAACCTTACGTCTTCGTTCCCACCAACAATGCAGTGTGCAGCCGTGATCGATCGTGGTCAGGTGATCATCGTCTGTGCATGATCATGACGTGGTTCTCGCCTCGCGAGTGCCATCCCATGACAGGAAGTGGCGAATCGAAGGTGGTCGTCCGTCTAGACGCAGCATCCACCACACGTGGTATGGTGACGTGCGTACATTCGGGGAACGTGACCGTCACTTTGCAAGGCTTCCACTCGCGTTCGTAGTCGCAGTCACCGCAATTGATTGGGGCCCGCACCCTACCCGAATTTTCCCTCTTGTGTCCGCGTTTCCCCATGTTCGCGTCGAGTTAATTGTGTTGACGTGGTATTGTGTTCCTTTCATGCTATTTTTATTTTAGTTTAGTCCCAATAATCCCTCGGAGATGTTACAAGCTCTGGAAGGTTTGCACCCTATATGGGTGCAGCTGGCTTGTGCCAGAAGTGCGCTGAAACATTAATTATGGAACATTTATTTATTTATTTATTTATTTATTTATTTATTTATTTATTTAATTATTTATGAATGACTATTGTTTTCGATTGGGTTTTGCGATTGGGATCATTGTTTTGCGAAACCTGTGAAGATAAAACGATGAAATTGCATAAGCTATACCGTGTGATGAAAAATTCTAGCCTCCGTTCATCACAGACATGAGAGAAAGATGATACTGCATAGGTGTTGTTTTAAACTTTTCCTTGCTTTTACATAACAAAATAAGCGAAATTATTATACAGTACTTGTGAGCCTTAAAACGTCTTAAAGTTAAGCAAGTTGGTGTTGGTAGGGATTTATGTCACGGAAGATAGCCGTACAAATGCGGATACAGATAGGCACAATAAAAGACAACACAAACGCTGAGCCTAACCTAGAACAGCTCTTGCGTGGTCTGCCATTATGCCAACCGTAATGTAAAAAAATGCTTCTTACACTTTAATTTAGATTCACGTTAAAGAATGGGTGGTCGAAATTAATCCGCGATCCCCCCACTACAGCCTGCACCATAACCATTTCGTGGTTTTTCCATGTAGAACCCCGGAATTTAACTTCCTTTTTTACATCTACCCTCTGTTCCCCCTCTCTCCCCCACTGCAGTTAGCCTCTCATGCCACTTAAACGAGACAGAGGCTCACAAGAAGATTAAGAACCGAAGTGACTAAGGTTAGTTCAGCAAGGAGTGGCTTCAAACAGGGGCCATCGTTTCTATACGTGGACTTACCTGAAGGCAAGTTCTCTAATCGAAACATTGGCTCCTGCCGGAAGCACCTCTTGTTCGACCACTGTTTATCACTTCGACACAAATTGCGTTGCCGAAACAGGCGTTTACATTAAGCGCTACTCGTGAATTCTCTCCGTGTTCACATGCATTCAGACGTACAACCTGAAGAAATCGGTGCTCCGTACTGACACACGACTTGCATATTGAGTGTGGCAATTTTTCAGTATAAAGTCTTTGCTGAAGCCCTATTCTTAAAGGGGATGGTGCAAGAACTCTCGTCTACATAGTCAGTGCATGCTGGCTGTGTGCACTCAAAAAAAAAAAAGCGAGGTATCTGGGGACTATTTGTCATAAAAAAGCACTCTATACATTAAATAGGTTACTGCACAAAGAAACCAACGAAGAGCGACCAAAATTTCGATTCATAAAAGTCTGTGTATTTAGACTCGAGTGCGATAGTGCTCGCATCTAAATAGCCTAATTTACGTGCAACCTCATTCAACTCGAGCCCTCGCATGATAAAGGAAGCTTTGTGTGGGCTCCAAATTACAATAACTCTACGTCGCAAGTCGAGTAGAGCACACCCAGTATCATATTCACAAAATTAATCCCCACAGGTGGTAGGTTTTATGAGATGCGCTTTGCTCAACAACGGCGCATAGAAAGGAAGAGCTCATGAATATGCTTCCCCTGCAGGCTTCGCGAATCAAGAAAGCTACTGCTCTCGAGCACACCTTTGCCAACAGACTTTTTCGTGCGACGGAATTGTAGGAAAACACATTATTCTGCCTAAACACGACAGCAAGGTGTCCAGCAAAAATACTATTCGCAGTGATGTCGGAGCACTCAATGCTAGACTTAGTCATGCCTCACTTGTAGGCTAACGCGTATCTAACACCTCGAATAACACAATAAATATCACAAAGAAGTCAGTAGTCCGCGTCTCTCGCTAAACCTAACCCTGTGCTTACGAAGATAGCTGCAAACATGTCCTCCTTCCGAAAGTACACCGCTCTTGTCAGAATGAGGCGAGCTCGTTGATGGAACCAAGAAGGTGCCTACAGCGGCCTCACTGCCGAACTGCCGGTACGAAGACACACATAAATCATATTTTACTCAGAGATATTCTCTCGTCCGCTCTAATGGCTTGTCTCTGAGGGTGCGCGCGTGCTTGGAGTGGCACAGAACGAGCGGTGAGCACTGCGAGAAACCGTTTCGTCGAGCTTATGCCGCCTGCAAGCCTCGAAGGCGCGTCTCCTAACGCGGTCGGTGCCACATTTTGTACTTAAAGCGCGCGGCACGAAACCTTAGGACCACATTTCACTCCGCATCGCTTTCAAAATACGCTCCTTCACACCATCTGCATTTGCTTTGATTTGTTTGTCTCAGTCGCCTTGACAATGGGAGCGCGACGCTTTCAGCGCATAGGGGATAAGCCGTCCCTTCAGAGGGAGCGAGAAAGAAAGCCTGACAGATTGCTGGCTGTTTACGTCGCTTCTTTGTCAATAAAGACCCCTACCAAGCTCATCGCCAGCCGCCGGGATTCCGTAAAAATGCCAGCACTTCGTGCTGCGCGTGAAAGTTCGCACGTGCCGTTTCGCATCTGCGCGCTTAAGCGAAACGTATCGTCCGAAAAGCTGCGTTCGGTTTTGTTAAGTTTATTTTTTCGCTGTTCCTTTCAAACATGAGTGGGGCGAGAAGAAAAAAAAGGAGCTATAGTGAGAATGTTCTAAAAGATTCTGGAAAGTGCCAATCGCCTCGACAAGTCGGGGAAAGCATTTGCCTAAAATGTACAGTTTGGCCCAAACATGTTATGGGTGATCGATTCCGCGACAACCATGAATGCCTGCCTTTGTTCCTATTTTAATGGATCACTGTGCAAATTGGCAGGGCTACTACATGCTGAAACTTCGAGTATAAAGCCATTTTACTGGGCTTGGCGGTAGACTTCGTCATTTTCGTGAATCCCATGCGGCCAACCGTAAGCTTGAACAATGCTTTGCAAAGACGACTATATCTCGCAAGAGCGCGCCGAAAACAACCTTCAGTGCAGTGCAATTCACTGTGCCGAATGTTTGTTTCGACCTCTTATGCGCCTTCGATACATAGATAAAATAAACCGATATTAAATATTTTATACGAAGTACATCTGAATGAGTACTGAAAATTAGAAAATAAGACATAAAGTAGTTTTTATATCGGCACATTATTTGCGCCAGTGTACATCAGAAACTTTTACTATAATCATTTAGCTCTTTGCTAACCTAAATACACTGAGTAGTCTATAAAATCACTTTCTGTTCGAGTATTTGACGGTATTTCGTGCGCACACGCTCATATCTACACATCCGCTAGCTTCTGGGACTACGCTTGAAAAAAAAAATTGCGACTGCAGATCTGCCACAATGCTTTCGAGGCAGGCTGTTTGAAACAACGGAAAAATACTCCCGAACTACCCACGCAAACTCTCGTGACCCGCTTGTACCAACAATCAATAATCACCACCAAACTCTGGTGGCATTCACACATTCCCCTGTATATTCAATCATCCCGACCGCACATAAAAAAAAAAGTCCAATACTTCTACAAAAAGAAAACAATAAGGAGGTGGGAGGGGGGACGTGCATGGGTGATCTGCCGCTGAGCTATTCCAAGCCCATTTTTTTTCCTTGTTTAATTTCAATTTGTTGCACCTGCAATTATACCTTTGTTAAGCGGACTGTTCGAAAGGAGTTCACAACCACTCTGAGCATTTTTTTCTGAAATCTGGCTCATGCAACGCCATTTTTGGTAAATCGCTCTCTTCCATCAAAATTCTAAAGACAGTGGCACGTTCCCTTCATTCAAACTTGCCAGCTGTTTGCTCAAACAATTTTAACACCACAAACATTACGTACTCTATTGCTATTACATACTCGCGAAAGGAGGTGCCCCGAAGTCCATTTCCAGCTCCCGGCCAATAAAAGCTCTGGTTGTTCATAACAAGAATTCTTGCCCGTGCATCGGTTTAAAGAAAAAAAAAAGGAACAGCGACACAAAAGCAAACAAGTACAGGGAACGTCTTCCCATCCTCAAAAAGTTTCTCGAGGCAGAAATAGCGCGCCTGCGCATCCTGGATAAGGTTCGCGTTCGGCATTGTTTTCTATTCACATAAATGTGGACTCACTACTCGTTTCAAGCAATAGTTAGCCCTAGCTCTATTATGTTACCCATGTTTTGTTTCCGATAGTTTGCGAGTCTCCATTCCATTCTGTTGATTTGCAAACAGACTGAATATATACTGTGCTCATATGAACTTTTTGCAGACGGCAAGGACAAATATTTTGAAAGCGTAGGGAAAACCGTGGAAGCTTATAAGGGCGCACTGAGCATTCCATGGAAGTTTTCGCCCTATATTATTGCAGCGAAAGCTGTACCTACTCGTGAGACGGCGAATTCCTGGAGTTCGCTATACGGTGCAGTGCCGTTTTAATGAGATTGCTTTCTTGAAACTTATTTAACTCTGCAGTTCTTAGTTCTCCTGCACTGTAAGATATTCGATGAACAAATTTAGCGTTTTGATGAGAACCATTCCTTCTTTTATTAGTGAGCGTTTCGAAACGAGAAGACTCTTTATGGCGAACCTTAGTCAAGCACCATAGATGTTCCTGCAACTGGCAGGTTTTGTTTCCGTTGGTTGTGAAGCCACACGTGTTATCTATACTTTCTTTATTCGCTATAGAAACAACAAGATTTTTTTCCTATGCAGGAGACCTCGAGGGACCACGTATAGAACGTTGGCACTACAATATTTGCTGGAAGGCTGACTTTGGATCACAGAACTTTGCACCACAATTTGCAGAGCTGTAGTGTGTGAATGGTAGGCCGTACGGGCTTGACATGGAATGAATGGCGCGCCGCCTTTCATCTTCTTAAATACATCTTCGCCAGTAGTATCACCTTGAGTTACCAGATGCCATCGTGTTACCAGATGGAATCTGACATTCTTGCCACCATAATGCACTTGATAAGTGGCGCTCGGACGCAGCACTTGCCGACGACTTTTGCAAGGCTAGGTTCACCTACACCTCCTCCCACTCATCCTCCTCATTATCATCATCATCATCATCATTTTATCAGTTAAGCTCTTTCGCGCAATATTTCAGGCGAACAATACTGTGTCTGTGAGGTTCCCTCTGCAGATGCGTTTGATAATTATTTTGCACGTACCGAAACAGAAATCAGGACCTTGAAATCCCGAATACGATAGTGTCACGCTGTGGTGATGGTGAAGAACAAGACGGTGTTCAAACTGTGAATCATGAATTTGACTCTTTATTGGGCGAACTTGCGCCAAGAAAACCAAGTGACCCTAAAAGCACAACGACAGTGGCGAGCACCGTCCTCGGTCTTCGAAAAAAAGAAAAAAGTCACAGGCCTATTCACGCATGATTGAACTTCTTCATTCCAGCTTAATTGCTGCTGCTCGCGTATGTTTCAGAACGTGCAACTATATTGGCATTACCCATGCAATTTGGCTAGACAAGATCGGTAGAATCGGCGACAACATTCGAGAAAGCTTCCATTCATCAAGGCGATAGTCCTGGCACTCCACAGTGAACATGTAAATCGCAGAATAGTGAAACGCTGTATTAGGAGCTCATCTCGCATTTTTTTAACGCTTTATCACATACAGCTTTCATAATTTTCATTGCGGAGTTATGTATTTCTCAACGTGCCACTTTCAATTTTATTTCTCACTCGTGTCAACTTTTGTTGGAGGCCCAAGAGCCTATGTTGGAAATATGATTAAAAATAAGCGGAACTTGAGTTTTTTTTTTTAAACTAGAGACATTTTATTCCTATTTCTTTAGCAGTTGGCTCATCTTTGCGTTTCAACAGAATACGAATATAAAGGGCGGCAACTAAGGCCATTTAAGTTCAGGTATGCGGGCTGATCTGTTTGCCGTGGTCAATTTGCCGATAAAACATTCGGCAAGAAAAATGATACACACAGAAAGAAAGCAATAATGCAATTTGCTACGACAGAAATGCTGCCGATAAACTCTTGAGGGTTCTAGATTGACGTAATATATTCTTGGGCATATTGTAATTAGGTACCAGTATTGTATTTGCACGCGTACCGATACGAACTTATTGCATCAGCAGAAAGCCTGTCAGTGTGAATAAAATACTGCGCTACGCCTTTGCTGCACAAAACCCTATTTGGGCCTGTGTGTATGTGTTTTAGTCAAATAGAAATGTAATCCACGTTCTAGTGAATCCGGCTCAAGAAGCCATTTCTCGCCCTCTATTTTGTTCTCCGGCCGCGGCTGGACTCCAAATCCAACTCGTCCCAAGATTAAATGTAAGCATGCGGCCGCTGCTGAGGCAGTTCTCTGTTATTCTGTACACCGCTCTAAAATTGGTGCGCGCCATTCAAACTGGAAAGGATTTGCGCTCAAGTTCCGACTAACAAGCCAATCTTGATGGGTCCGGTTCCTTTAGAACGAGGAGGGGTTTCTGTTCTACGTTCACTCTGAGTGCGCCTTTTTCTTATGGTGATTTTGTTTCTATTAGATAGTCACGAAGCAGCCTCCACATATTAACTGGACTTACCTAGCTTACTTATCATTTATTCGTCCATTTGCCTTTATTCGCCGCTATAATAGCAACTGCAGTTTAACTGCAGTTCAGTCATTTCCCCCTTGTATATGTTGAAAGGTAAAAGAAAGGTGTAGTCACCCTGTAATGGTGACAACTACCCCTTTATTCGAATGGCAGATGCAACCATATATATATATATAGAACGCCTGATTTTAAAGGACCCTCTCGACTACGATATCTTTGTTATGGAAATGAAAATTACTCCAAGCCGAAATAAGCGTTTATGCAAACATTCGCGAATATTCCCAATGCATTTTTATAAAAAAAGTTTCCCTTTCAATGATTGTGGTAGTACTATGCAACACGTAGAACAACGAACCCTTTAGAATATGTTGCAAGCTACTTTTCCGCAATGCATATTGCCCAAAATGTTATAACGCATGCATTGTTTTTCTGCTATCCTTCGCATCATATTTAAGACACGTAAGTGCTGCAGTGCAACGATCACTTAGGAACAACCATTTTATCGATGAGCTGTCCACCATAAGCAATTGGGCATAGTGGGAAAGCCAGCCTAATTGACAGTTCATTTGAAAGATTTATAGTCAAGTAAAGGCTTGAGAGTGACTATATATATACTCAGCGCCTTACCATACAACGGTGCAGATTACAGGTACGCTACCATGTGGGCTTCGACGGCTTTGCTTTGATAGGATGTTGACGTGACGCCGCCAGCGTTGGGCCCCAGGGACGTTGGCGATGATCGAATTCTGCAGACGAAAAAGTGGAGAAGAGGAACGCATTGAGAGAGACAGTGTAAGAGCGAAAGGGTGAGAAGTTGAATAGGCAATCCTCTTTAGCGGCCCCCGAAGCCTGATTATAGGAAGGCGTACGTGGAGAACGGACACAGCTCCAGCAACGCCACGCGATTCCACACAGACAGACAACATGTTTACTGCCGAGGCACCAAAGAAACACGTGACGAAGACAGCAGCAGCCTAGTTCAGCGCACCGCCACCTCTTTTCATCACACGCAGCGGCTTCCTCTCCGTATACGGAAGTAACTTCCTGTCGGTGCCTCTGAGCAGCCAGACGCCTCTATCTTTTAACCCCGATGCGGCCTAGCTAGTCCGAAGGTGTTCGATGTGCAGCTCACGCTTTTTGCGCTCTGACAGACGCAGTGTCGAAGTCACCTCGAGGGAGTATCGCCGGAGGACGAGACGGAAGCGCAATCTTGATCCGTGCCTCCTTTGCTTCTTGGGGAACTCGGATGTTTGCGAGAGTTTCCAGTTAAAGGAACACTTGGGGGTTAATATCGATGATGACAAGCGAAAATTTATGGAATACTGAATTTCCTCCCTGCGTGGCGGGCAGCTTAATAAACACAAGTTTCTTATCGTCATATGCAGACATATTCCGCAGATACAAAGCCCTGGGTAATTTTAAGGTGTCTCTGCAACACAGTGGCACGGCCGCAGGATAAAAAAAGGCACCTTTTTTTTATCTACATCGTGCCAGCATTGTGACAGAGAGTGTTCATGATCATCGAGTGAGGTTTATTTATTCTGTCTTTCCTGTGCACGCATCACGCCGTGTTTTTTATTTGTCAGTGAATATTTGCTGCAATTCATATGGTCGATAATACTAGGAACCTTACTTCATGTATGTGTCTATTACTCGGTGCCAACTCGTTGTCTCGGAGCCAACTTTATAGCATTCACTCGTTGTTTTTGTTGTTGTGATCGTCGTTATTGTTGTACTCCACCTCTTCCTTGTATATGCTTACTGGTATACTTTACCTTGAATGATACGACTTAGCGCGGCGTCCAATTATTCCCCGTGCTTCCGTTTACCGCGGTGCTCTTCGCGACTCATCTTCGCCAACTTCGACTGCACAAAGTTGGAGAGCTGCGCGTGTGTTGTTGCCACGCGCTGTCCCCATTGCACTTCCAGGAGGAGCTACGTATTACCCACGCTTGTTTATCTTCCATTCCTGCGTTTGCTCCTGCTTAACTTCGTCTGTATTCATTTATGCACGCCGCTCTTTCTTTAAGCTCATTGCCTCTCTTCACTCGTTCTCTCTAACGCTTGTTCCCTTTCTTAAACTCAATTCACCTCCCGTGGTTTCTCTTGAATTTCAACTTTTCTGCATGTCTATGCATAGCCGTACCACCGTTCTTGCAATGTCCGGCGCTGAACCGATAACCTGAATGGGAAGACGCTCTTCGTCTCTGCTGTTATCATCCCTGTGTATATTTCAACTTTGCAGGCCTGCTTTATAAGTATAACCTGAATGGGGGTTTTCCGTTCAGAGGCCCCCCTGTAAAACCACTGTTCCGAAATCTATTTTTCCCATGGGAATTGGAAAGGCGACTACGTCGCCTTGGCACCCCTATTGTCGTTTTGTGTTCGTGGACTTCCTGGTCGCCTCCAATCTTTCTTTTTCACGCGAAAGAAGCGCGCGCCCAAGCCTTTCGCTTTTGCGACCATTTCCATAACTTTCTTTGTCCACACGCGGTTGCGGACAGCCGCCTTCCTCTTCGTTTCCGTCTTTTTTTTCACAATTCCCGTTGCGTAACGTGGTCTGTTTTCACTGCAAAGGAAAGGACTGCCTTCTGATCAACCCAGTGGCCGTGGCACTAAAACCCGCTCCCCGTAGAGCTTCGAGGAAACATAACGAACTACGCAGTAAAGCTAATTCACAGAAAAAGTTCGCGTCTGTCCCTCCGCGCCATGTTACATCACCTGAATTAAAGATCATTGACGGCGACAAACGTACCTTGACCGTGTCCACAATTATGCAAGCGCAGAAAGCAATGTGTACATTACAGCAGTTTCTTCAGTCTACAAACCTCAGTGAATGACTGTAGTTTCGATGCAGATCTCCGGACGAAGCGACACCCTCAGTAATATTTCTTCTTTGTTTTTGTTTTTTCTCTTTTCATCCACTAGCGCCTGTCACCTTGCCAGGGTAGCAAACCGAACGTACGTCTGGTTGGCCTTCCTGCCTTTCCTTCACTTTTCTGTTTATCTCTCTATCCCTCTCTCCCCGTGTATAGCCTAAGAACAAAATATACTATTGCCCTCCCAAACATAAACACCATCCTCCAAAAATGCCACCCAATATTATCAAGTAACTAGCTTCTGAGGAAATTGTTCCCGGATGTACCAAGGGTTACCTATCGCCGCAGCAGAAACTTTGAAGACATGTTAGTGCATGCAAAAGTCAGCCAACATCATTCCTCCGTAATAAAAGTCTGTTCTCGCCCCAGGTACAAAACCAGTAATCACCCTCAAAATGACCTCTAAAATTAAAAGAACCGCAAATAGCTACACACACGAAGCGAAAACTAGTTTTACTTGCACTAGCTCAGTTGTGATTCATATGCTTGAGTGTTCTTTCTGCAAGAAACAATTTATAGTCGAAACGGGACAATCAATGAACGTCAGGTTAAATGCACATCGCGCGGACACAGCGAAAAAGCTTCCCAACGCCGTCGCCGAGCATTTCAACCAACCAGGTCATAACTTTGATGAACTTAAACTCTACATACTCCAGTCAAATTTCCGTTCTGCGTGAGAGAGAAACTATAGGGAATCGTACCTCATCCATAAGTTCAAGAAAATTCAACCAATAGGCATGAACGTTTCAAAGGGTGCTTTAGAATCTATTCGCCATGCTAAACTTCAAAGCATAGGCAACAGCACTTAGTTATTTTTCATTGAATTGCGTAGTTTTTTTTTTTCGTTATTCGATTGTCAATCATATTCCAACCAATATTCGAAACGTTGGTTCCTGCTCTCACCTTGTTGTGGTGTTGCTCATCGTCTTGAATTTCCATCTCCCGCATTCTCCATGTCTTCCCAGGCGCTTATGTGCTGATTTAACCTAACTTGCGCCGGTATGACCACGGCCACTGCTTGATCAAAACCAGTGGTATAACTTACACAAACGCTAGACGTAACGTGAATGACCAATGGAAGCAAGCGACTTAAAACATCTTTTAGCGTTTCACCACCACAAAGAAGATTCGACGCAAGAATGAACACAATTTGCGAACTTCCAAGCGCTGTTTTCATGCCATGCAACATAACCACCGTGTGCGCACTTGGGGCCAACCCCATTGCTTATTGCTGCAACATGTATTTTTACAACGAAGCTGTTATAGGCTAGGTTCCAGGAGATCGCGTCCGGCAACGGAAGTAGATGGATAGACAGGAAGTAGGTGTATAATTTCTGCTCCATGTGCGTGGCGGTTTGGTTCCATGTGCGTGCCCATTTCCCGCCAGTTGTGTCTTAGCACGGGTGTCAAAACGGATGATGGATGGCCCATTGGCTGACACACTTGTGAGTCATGGCCGCCACGCGTCCATTTTCTCTCCGGTGGTTATACTGCTCGGCACACTTTTCATGTCCCCTGGCTGCCGCACGGCATCGTACAGCTTCGCGTTTTCGAAGTAACGTTCTTTCATTTCTGCAGCACTTCTCGCAGCCTAACGAAGTCGCACATGTTACACTAGTTTCTTTCGCGCCTTGATGTCGACGAAGCTAAGAACACGTTTGGGTGGCATTTTGTCGACGGCTTCTGTTGCTGCTTGCAGCTGGGCCAGTAGAGCTGGGACTCGCGGTCGTCAAGAGCACACCATGTATGCCCGCTGCTCCATGAAGTGGCAAGTACGCCAGGTGGTCGCGCGAGACAGGCTGCCGGCACACGACGGGAAACCGGGAGAAGAGCTTCGTTTTAAAAGGAGCGCAAGTGAAGGCGAGAGATTGTTGAGGGGAGGGGGGGGGGGGGTGATCGCAGCACTAGGACGGCAGTGAAATTAGGCGGCGTGTTGAAACTGTGAAATTTTCCGACAGAAAATGAAACCAGCTGACGCAAGACAATGATTTTGTTCTGCGCTGAGGATGATTACTTTGGTGTTGCTAAAACCAACTTAAATTACATTCGCTACCATTAAGATAAGCAAAATATCAATTTTCCCCTACTCTTTGAAGCATAAATTAAATTTTGCGCCGCGAACGTGTTCTTTAAATGGTGTGGAAATGAGCCAAATGTAACGAAAGCAAATGCGCCAACCTTAAAGCACCATAAGCCTCAACCGAAAAACAGGCATGCTATCGAATTTATTATATTAGGTTGGCCGGTTTCTTCGTTATAATAAATGCAGCTCACATTATTGCCACATCTGTCCTAATTGGGGATAAAAGACGTTGCAAAGGCAATGCTTCATTTTCTTGAACGCCGACTGTCGGGAAATTTTGTAGACATATAGCTGAATAAAAACCTCGAGACTCAGAGTCACCTCCAAGGGCAATCGAGATTTCAATAAAGAACGGTTCCGTGGATGCTATGCGAAATTATTCATTCTTCCACGTGTACCTAAACACTAGCTACGGCTAAATTGCAACACGAATATCACCTACATGCACCTAATCTGTAATGTATTTAAAAACGATCGCAATTTTTTTTTCTCCTTTGGTTCACTACGAACTTCTCCTAAGGCACTTCGGAAATAATGCGATGGTCAGTGGCGGTCACCAAAACGACGAGTGAGCTCATCGCCAGTTATCGCTGTAAAAGTACTATTCTCAACATGTACAGTCATTTAAACTAACTTCCAAATAATATTGCCAAGAGCGACTACACAAGACTTTACAAATATGGACGAGCCTTACCCAACCTTTTCCTAATGATGTCGCGAAAAGTTGGTGCATCGTTTTTCTTCGCTGAACATTAGCGTACTCTCGTGGCGAGGTTAGCTCTTAAGACAATATCGCAACCGAAAACAAGAGAAAACATTTGCATCGGGCAGGTACGAAGCGTTACTGCACAGAGGGACGAGAGATTTCAAAATCTTCTCCTGCAACGTCCGGAACGTTGGATGGACCCTATGCAAGGAGCGCCTGATTACTCCATCCGGGCATAAGAAAGAGAAAAAGGAAAGAAAGGAAAAAGAATCAAAGAAAGAAAGAAAGAAACGAAACGAAGAAAGGAAGGAGACCTACCTGCCACAGTCATGATTTCGAAAATGCAGGCACCAGCTCCGCACCACCGTTCCGCAAATGGGTCGTTATCAATTTCGGTAATGACTTCTCACGACGATGCACAAGAACCATGGCGCAGACTGGACGGATCGATGCCGTTATCCTCCTCCAATTTGTTGCCTGGAACGCGCCCGGAAGCCACGCGCGGCAACCGGATAAACCTGAGCGCCCTCGACTCACGAAATATGATGAGATAGCAACGCGCCTCGAAGTTTGTTCAGCGGAATGCGAGAAATGATCATTTCGCTTGCTTCGTGGAGATGGCGGGGGAATATTGGAGGCAGTGTGTTCATAGCAGAAGCGTTTGCTGTTCCACCGCACAACGCTTTCAGTTTTCGCTTTGCGTTTCCGAGGTGACACAGGGTTAACTACCTTTAAATTTGCGTGGTTATCTCCTGGATGTAAAACTTTCTATTTATTGCTCACTTCTTGTTTAACAGTAGAACTGACAGCAGCAGAACTGATAGGGAGTGCCGTGTGCACGTTCTGTCTGAACTTCGGCTCTCCGCGGTATCGAATATTAAGTGCGAAGCACTTTAGGGACCCGGGTGCATGGTCGGCGTGTCATGTCGTGGTCATGTGCAAAAATAGGGTCAAAACAAGTGCAGAATTGATCAAAACTGGTTGAGAATTAACTAACATGATTGAGAATAGTGTAAAAGATAGGAACAATCAAGCATTAAGCGCATGAATTACCAGAAACTCATGAAAATTGTGAGAATATTGTAATGTGATCTCATGTCGTCGTGGTCACGCGCAAAAACAAGTTCTCAAAACAGGGTCAAAGCAAGTGCAGATTTGACCAGACCCGGTTCAAAATAAACTAACAGGATTCAGAATAATTTATAAGATACGAATGCTCAAGAAATAATCAAATTAATTAGGAGAAATTTGTTAAAATCGCTTCTAACTATCATCAGCAAAGGCTTTGGCTCCATGTGCATGGCGGTTTCCCACCAGTTGTGCCTTAGCACAGGTGTTAAAACGAATGATGGATTGCTAAACACAAGATAAACACATGATAAAACAAGATAAACACAACGAAAACACAAGTGAAACACCGGTGAATCACTGCTTCGCACTTCACAAGCTTCCCCATCAACTGCGTTACCGCCGAGTTTACCAAGGCCACTGTACCGGACCGGTACCCAATTTTTTTGTTCAATGTACTCGATGGTGAGGCGAAGATAATACCCTTTGTAAAGCACTGGATCAGAGCAAATAGTGAGGTTCTGGTTCATCTACAGCAGGGGTATCAACATTATGAGTGAGGACGATTGATTGATTGATTTATTGATTGATTTAGTCGTTAAGTATAAATTGAAGAATCGGTCGACTACTTCAATTGTGTGAGGAAGAAACGGATGTCTACCGACATTCCATTAAGTTCTAAGAAAATACACGACAAATGCATGCCTTGTCTTAGTAGAATGTGTGTCCGGTACTAGTGGAGTTTTAAGTAAACTTCGAGAAACGTGTCCACCTCGCAATTGTTCTGAAAGGCAATAGTTTAGTTATATTGTGTCTTGGTTTGATGTGGCTGTCGTGACTGTCCCGTTTTAGCCGGACAGTCACACAGGTGATTCGTAGGAACATATGTAGGTATGTCTTCTTTATTGTTGTTCAGAACTTCGTGGACCAGCTCCGGGGCGAACATAGGCTTAGTAAGTGGAGCTTCGACTTCCGGCTTTCATCGCTAATGCTCCATGTTCCAAATGCTCTAAATGCTCCAGATCAGAGATACTTTAACTTTACGTCTTTGGGCATAATCAACGAGGCTTGCTTAACATGCACTGCAACGTCGTCTCTGCGTTGTCGCTTAATATTTTATTGCAACTAGCACAAAACCAAGTTTCTCAAGTGAAGGAAAGCAAATACTCATTAGTCACCCACATCAATTAACAATGCCCTAACCGATTGCAATTTAGTCAATGGAAAACGTTAATCTCCTTTAAACGCCATTAAAAGAACAAAGACAAAACACGCACCGGGAAGCACCTAGCCTTTTTAAGTGCTGGTCACCTGTTTCATGGAATGTCTGCATTCGCGCACTGATTAAATCTCATTAGCGTCCATTAACGGGCTGGCCAGAATACAGCAATAAAGTAAGGATGAGTTGGAGGCTCCGTGACATACATGCTTCGTAGCGGCCTCTGGCACGTGTACGCGCAGTTCGTATTTCAGCGCTAAAAAAACACGGCGGCCCCATAAGTCGGGAGCCCTAATATTTTGTGTGCATGGCTAATGAAAAAGGAGGAGCTTGTTTCTTCATTTGCTGCAATCCGTTTTTTCTGTTTTCTAAAACCTTGTATGGTGAGGATGATGAGGAAGAAGTGAGCTCGTTTAGTTTTGTCTTTCGGATGTGAGCGTGGCTTAAAGCTTCTAATCGATCTAGTCGCCAAATACACGCAACCCGCAGCTGAAGCGTACCGAGAATGTGCGCATCATTTACCTTGCGCTTTAGCACGAGCTTTGAATGCAAATTAGAGGGTCCCCAGCGGGAACGTAGAGATCTACCCAAAGAGCCTAGCTCTTCCTCTTCGCAGATATCGTTTTCTTCTCCACAAAAATGGGCACATTAACGCAACAGAGCAAAAGCTTCGCTTTTAAGAGCGGAACGCGATAGCATTCAAAGATCCCTGACTGCTTCTCACGCTTCCAGACAACTGCAGCTTAAGCAACCGTAATGGTTACCGGGAAACAAAGGCGGCGAACGCTATGCACGAAGGCGAGCTAGGGAGCCTACATGCAAGCGCAGCCCTTGCGTGTATAGGCTCCCTAAGGCGAGCGTTCTGGTAGAATCGCGGCCTCTTCTGTGGGGCGATCCCGGAGATATTGCACAGCCGCGCCAAAAAAAAAATTGCATAATTTTCAGGTTTCTGTTTTTGTTTCGTACTTTTAATATTTCAATCTGAGAAGATTTAGCATAAAAGGCATGCGCTGTGGGTGTTTTGTTGCATGACATTTGTTTGTGGATTTTCATTTCCAAAATTTCAAGGAATAGCTTTGCCAAGAATGCAAGACAATGTATGAGCAACATTAATGGTATAATGGTATGGCATACCTAAATATATTTGGAGGGCCTGCGAGGTTGGGGATTATTTTCTCGGCCGCGGGCTCAAAAGCCGACACCGACGCCGGATTTTCTGCGACACGGGGCCCTTAACGCTATCGCGTTAGTACTCTGGTTACTCAAACATTATATTTGAAATTTCAAGGCCCCAGAACCTGTCAGGCCTGTGTGCTTTGTCAGTGGGACAAATGACCAGTGGCACACTGCGGTAAGCACACAAAAAGAAACGGAAGCGAAGGGAATCAAGGAATCAGATAAGATGACAGGGTTAGGCACTTTCCATATGGAAAATAAGCGCAGCAGTTACGTGGAATTAACATCGACGTAACGTATGAACATTAGGACTCTCTTTAGTCCTGCTGCGCTGCACCTAATTTTGCTGATAACGATCAGTCGCGTTCTCATATGGCCCACCTACACCTAAAGTACATATATTCATCTCGCTTCACTGATTGGCCACATCTCCGTATTCAGATGACTATGAGATTGCATTGATGCTAGCGCAATACTTTTGCCATTTAGCCCCTTAACGGGCAGAACTTCTCATTCCCCTCTGTTTCCAAAGCATGCGACTGTTTAGTTCTTACTTAGCACTACTTGACAGCCAACCTTTGTCTACAGACAGGATCCTATAAGACAAAGACGTTGGAGTTCCCCGACACGCACGGCGCTGAAGGCTCCATTGCGTTTCTCGAAGATCCACGAGCCTGTGTTATCGCCTTTGACCACTTGACACTTTCTTGGGCGCGCACTTGTTCAGGGATGCTCCTCTTTGTCTGTCTCTACAGATTTCTATTTTCTCCTCTCACTTTTCCTTTGTAGGGTAGCTAACCGGACGCTTTTTCGGCGAACCTTCATCTCTTCACATTCTCTCTATTGGTGACCAACAGAGACTGAAAGAAATTCAAAACGAGTGCGTCTATACAACACCGGTAGTGCGGATAGAAATTTCAGAGAGATATCTCTCGGCGTGTACTATGTCATAAAGGGACTGCATTGAACGTAAACTAAGAGGGAAAAATGCGACCTGCGCTCACCGAACACACTGCAGACAAACTGAACCGCATACGTTCGAACTGAGTTGAGATTCGCCAGAAGCCGTACGTGTTTTAGACGATGGTGAGTCAAGCAGTGAGACGTGGACTGCGGTGATCTTGCACGCGCATTCGCTGATGAACTTACTACCTTTTCAATCGCACACAAATTTAAAAGGGAACAGCCAGTGATGAAGGCGGAAGAGAAGAAGGCGGAAGTGAATGCTCTTCTCTTTCGCTTATCAGGGCTGAAATCGTCCCTCTTAGGTGCATCGGCAGCGGGAGACGTCAGGCCTTAACTTAATTATTGATCTTTAATGGAGTACACGGGCCTGTCGGACGTGCCGGTTACGCACTGTTATACATACCGAAGGTAAGAAGAAATTAAATCACACAGGAAAGTTTTATTCCACATTGACATATTCACAAAGTACCTGAGGAGTTCCTATGACCAGTCCATAACCCTAAAACTGCCGCGCGGAAACATCCAAGTTTAGTCATTGTGAGACAGGAAAGAAAAGATAGCGAAGAAACAGTTGAGGTTTACTGAGTTCACGAAAAAAAAACGACATGTATACCAAGTTTTTCATGCAGGTTTCGTTTAACAAACAGCAGTTCCGCACCATAAAATGCTCCGTGCATGGCTGCCACTTTTGAAAACCGTACGCTCCTATACCAAGGGTTCTTCATCGCTACGGAATGCAGAATGAGGCTGCTTCTGTACGGTAAACATTCGGCGTAGAGTTCCTCTGGTAGACGGCACTGAAAAGTCACTGCTCTAGGCGCATGTCCGGCAGCAAGAAACACTCGCATCGCACCAAGAATTTGGAGAGGCGAAACGAAGACGTAAATCCAAATTACGGATGCTTTCACCACGTGACAGGAACCCGCAGCGCATATTTCAGTGACCATGCGAGTATCGCGACGAAGAACAAGTGCGCGCAGCACGACAGGCGGCGGCCTCTTTTTCTTTGGAGATTGATGCCCCCGTCGAGGATTGCCGGTGGCCACCGGAATCAGCGAAACATGCGCTAGGTGCCCCAAAGAGCTATAGTGCTCCTACCGCCGAAGGAGAGCGCGTGCTTCGCGTAAAATATTCAACGCAGACATCCTGACGAATGCGCCGCGGTGTTACTCCTTCCTCTCGAAGTCTCGTTGGCCGAATCTTGTCCTTCGCAACTCAACCGCTTCCTCAAGGCGTATGCCCGAACGCACTGACATACACACGCACACGCGCACTCACGCACACATGCATGCCCACTTACGTACACACACATACGATCAATCCTTCACTCTCGTACATGACCTTCGAGACGGATAAGCGCAAGCCCCGACCTATTTTGCGTCAATATGTAGTGCTAGCTACTACGCAGTCGACAGCCGGTCTGCAGGCAGTGATAATTCTCGTCCGGACGTCCCCGTGCTTGTCCATTTCATCCAAAAGGACTATCGGGGAGAGAGAGGAGGAAGGAAAAATAAAGGAGGTCAGCCAGACCCACGTCCAATTCGCTACACCACGTAGGTGACAGGAGATAGGTGGGCATAAACAGAAAGAGGGGAAGGAGAGAACTAACACCGCGCGCATGCGCCAGTTAACAGCACATGCGCGTAATCCGAGTATGCAAAATATCACTCAGGATTTCCAACTTCCAGAAACGAAGCAACGCTCATCGATGTTTCCGTATCAGAGAGAGACTTGTTCCGAGGGCATTTTCATCGGAAAGAGGAGTACAGAGCCACCGGCTTAACACGACAAGGATATTAAAAGGCACCGAACATGGTTTACCAATCGTCGCGAGTACAGAGACTCGATGGTATCAGTCACTGACAGGAAGATGAAGAACGAGCGTTTTAGAAGATTATACAAATTAGGCCGTACGACCATCGAATACATTTATGCACGTAAGCAAATAGCTGGCTAAGGTTTCGCCAGAGCAATAAATGATGTTAATTTATTTCATCCTATAGGTTATCGAAAGTTACTGCCCGAGAAGGCTGGAAAAATCACGTCGGACTGAAACCACAGCCGATCGCACACAGTCGCACCCCACCGAAACAGTCATTAACGAAGTACTTGTCGAAGTACTTGTTGCAAGCAGCAGTGAAAGACGGTTGCTTCCTCTTCGCGGCTCTAAGCTCCCTTAGACTAAATCCCTCATCTTAGTCTTTCGACTCGTTGGCGACGTCTCTCTGCCGACACTTCTTCGCGGAGAATCTGTTTTTGGTGTATGTATAGCGGCCCGTGCAATGCCGCCGCGATTCTGGAAAGACTGCCCTATAAGCTGAGCAAAGAGTAGCGACCCTCCTGCCCCGCTCACCCACTTTAGTTCCTACGATATCAGCCTATTTGAGCACCTCACCTCTCGGTGCGATGTTACTTGGTTAAATACGGAAAACATGCCACTGTAGGAAAATAAATATATTCGCTATAAAATGTTGACGGCTTCGTCGACTTTCTAAGAGTGTGGCTTTTCCTGGTTTGACGTCCACCTAAGCCACCAATCGTTTACATGAGGCTGTGTACATGCTTCGCATTTCACGGGAGAACACATTACTTTATTGTGTCGATAAAGTACGAGTACTCTACTAACGTTATTGAAGTCAGTGTGCTTGAGTGAGCCCCTATATGTTGCAAGCTAGATTCTCGCACGCTCTTTGATTGGAATTACCGAAAGTGCTACGTGCGAGGTCTGCGGCAGCGAAGAGAACATAGAACATTCATTGTGTCACTGCGATCGATTTCAGTCGGAAAGACAAACATTATCGAACGCATTGCGACCACTTGCCGATAGACCGTTGCCCGTGCACGTGCTGCTTAAAGACCGTCCCCATCACTCGTCGGCCCACCAAGCTGTGAACGCACTGTTGTCTTTCTTGAGGGCGACAGGCCTACGTGAACGCGTTTGAATTGCTCAGGCCGTCCGCGTGCGTGCGCGAGCTCACCGTGTCCTTCCTCCCCCCCCCCCCCTCCTCTCTCTATCTCATCTTTCTTATCCCTCTTGCCCGTCCCCCAGAGTAGGGTAGCCAACCAGACGCATTTCTGGTTAACATCCCTGCCTTTTCTTGCTCTCGTCCCCTCCCCCCTCGCACGCTCAAGTATCTCGCTCCCCCGTTTGGACCGTATCAAAATAAACATTCGAAATAAATAACTAAACGTTGGGAAAGCACAGAGGATCAAAATAAAGTTGTATATCTAGATTCACCTGGTACTGCCTCCCGCGACTAACCACCCAAATATCGCTCAATTGGAGGCGTTCGTCGTCAGCTTGCCTTGCTACTGGCCGCGCGCATTCACCCTGCGCTGGGAAATCTCGGGGGCAGGAGTCCGACTGCAAACTAGAACCAAAAAGAAACAAGAACCCGATTTTTCGACGCCAGACGCACGTCTCGGCGGAAAGCACGGAGAGTAACAAGACACTCATTCTGAAACAGACGAGCTATCTGAACCGAGAACTTTGCGGCAAAACGCTGGCAAAAGCGAGGCCAGCCACAGTACACCACCCAACGGAAGGATTCTCCCATGCCGCGCAAGCCAACGCGATAGCAGCGCACACCTGGTAATACACGTGGTGCTCCGCAGTAGCTGCTTGATATTGCATGTAATTTTCTGCGTATATACTTGAAGCTCCCACTGCGACTACGATGAAGACGCTTGCATGGAAGCTGTAGAAAAGCCCTTGCTCATTTTTTTCTCTTCGATAAACCTACGTCCTTCCCCTTTCCACCCTGATCACTATTTAGTTGAGTGCACCATTTGCTTTGTTTCTGAATTGTTATGCCATTTCTATCGCACATACCGCGCTTACCCGTATATATAAGACAACCCGGATAGAGATCAATCTGACCTATGTTGCTTTGGGGGCAACAGAAAGACATAATGATTGTGCTTTCATTATTGGTTCAGAGCCATTAAGGACAAAACTGAAACAACAATATTCATATTGATTTATCGAATTGATGGCTCTCGACGACGCAGGTATCGTAACCTACGTCGTAAGCAGGTGAAGTCATGTGCTTGGGGAAGGATTACGCCACAAGTTGAGGCGTCACAGCCTGCCACCTTGAATGCACACATCTGTGCCTCGGGCATATATGATGCTGTAGCGAAGAGGGCGTAATTTAACCGTTTATAGAAAGCAATGTGGCTTTAAACTTTGTGAGTAAGTCGCCGAGCCGAATCCCTGGTCAACAGGATGCAGCAGTGCCCAGACCGTTCCTATACATGGCCACTGCCCCAAGATGGCGGGCTGCCCACTCTTGCGGCACCAATCACTGAATTCTGAGAAGCTTTACCTTGATAGTGCTCGGTAATTATTCCCGCGACTACAAATCTGCCCAATTACAGGTAAACAAACCAACTCCGCTCCATTTTCTTCAATGCAACTCATAGACAAAAAGGAAATGTCTTATTTGTGCCTGAATGCGGGCCTGTAACACGCGTTCACTGCTGTGTGGTTCCTGATAAACCTTTTTTTCCAGTGATCTCCGTCGTATTTCATAGGTATACGTATAGTAATACGTTAAAGGAGAAAAAAGCGCAATGCTAGTAACTTATCGTCATTTTTTATCGAGCGGGCGGGTGTGAAGTCCCCTACTGTTTCTTCATCTGGTACGCACACTGTTGTGCCATCGTTGAGCTCTTCAATAGCACTTCACGACGCACAAATTTTTCACGCACCTCTTAAACGCCCGTGAAGTGTGCCAATCACCAAAGTCATCCTGCTACGCATCGGCATGCCGGAGGTATTTAAGGACATTCCCTAGCGTGAATGGTTGCAGCCAATAGAGATAAATTGCTCTTTAATGAATCCCGGAGAGGTTTACCCTGCTGCAAGCAGGCTGCTTCGGATTGATATACTGAAAAATGAAATAATACTGAAATGATACGGACAGCGCGCGTGTCACAGATACACAAAGTACGCCACAATACGCAACATGCAATTTAAGGTATCTCTCTGAGACCAGTGCCTGTAAGGTAAGTTGAAGGTTCATTCGTTGGGACAAACGCACAGGCAGAGTTAGCCTATGAGTCAAGCGTGTGTCGTAGCTCAAGGCATGACAGTCTTCGATGAATATTCAATACCTACATTTGCGGCTGTTCTTATGATGTGAACACTCTGCAGTGATGTGAACACCCTGGAACACTCTGTAATGACGAATCTCTAGCAACATTTTCACATTATAAAGACGAGTCAGTGCCATTAATAGCGCTGCAGGATCGTGAAATCAGCATCCCCATAATATGTCCTCGTCCGTCACTCATCTCATTCTTTCTTTTTCTTTTCTTTTTCCGTGCCGCTTGCCCTACGGCATATTGTTTTGTCTCAATCGAAACGTGGAGTTTCGCATGCAGAAATTTCAGTACTGGTCTGGCGGAGTATTTGCCAACGCCAGTAACTCTCTGCCTGATCCATTCGAAGCTTTTTTTTTTTCACTTTGTCCTTCACGCTGAGTGGCAGGCTACAGCACAAATGTTCAGGCTAACGGATTTACATTCCTTCTAACTGAACCCATGTCTCTCTAATCTGGCTGCGCCTTTACTTTTTATGCTTGCAAGAATTCGCGCGTTTCAAGCGGTAACAAGCACACGCAAGTTCACTCACACAAGCATGCAAACGCGTATGAATGTGTGCATGTTGCGTACGATACACGTCTCACTGCGTCACTTGTCAGGCGACTAAGATAATAATTTGTGTTACATTCTACACTGTCTTCCCCGCACGAGGGCGCTCTTTATTATGCCGCCACTGCACGCACGAATCGCGATCGTGCAGCTGCATACCAAATAAACACCTTTGCAGTCTGCGTCCCACTTTTTTTTTCTATAAGTCTTTATGTGCACGCCTTTTACAGTTCAAGAACTTTACAGCTGTTCACGGAAAGTTTACATCTTGCAAAATGTCTGCCATGTTCTTTACCGAATTTCGCGGGAAGTGGCCGTTTGGGGCCGAGTTTGCTCACTTCTATAGCGGAAGGACTTGACGCGGAGAGCGTCATACCTAAAAAAAAATACTATAGAGGAATATCCAGCGCTACGATATCAGAGTTGACTGCGAGCTGGGGTGTGATTAGTAGTACATCGATTTAATTAAACTTCCTCCGTTTTTGATGTCCACCTACGGATAAAGCGACTGTCCGCTTTCTTTCTTTTATCCCTTATCTGTTGGGTAGCAAACCTGATAAGCGTCTCCTAGACCTTCCTCTACATGGCGGCTATTCTGTAAAAGTCCACCTAGTGGATTGTCCACGACAGCCACGGCAGCCACGGCTGTCGCCATCGGCTGACGTGGACAGTCCACTAGGTGGACTCTTACACAATAGCCCCCCGCTCTGTGTTCGTGGTGTGACGCGGAGCCGTTACTGCAGCCGTCGGCGGGAGCAGAGGGGGAAAGGCCCCAGCAGCAGCGTCCGTGTAGGAGAGCAGCACGGAGTACGCGATGGTGGGATCGCCATCCCCGTATTCCGACAGGGACGGTCACATCCGTCGCTATTCTGGCCGCGAACACCGCAGTGACCACACAGCGGTGCTGTGCACTGTGAACGCTTAGGGTCCCTCGATAGCAGCACCACCGGGCTTGGTGACCTTGCAGTGACCGGTGGAGCCGCACCTTCGACACACACGTTGCATACTCGTTGTCCAAATATTTGCAGGTAACCGGGGACAGGGTTTTGGGTGCTCATTTCCATCCGAACGAAGTGGCTGCCTGTGAACAGCCCACGTCGTACACTCATAAGACCAGCGTTGACAGACAGAACCTAGCCGTAGAGGGTGACGGGGCCTGGACGAGGAACTCGTTAGGAACGAAGGACGACAAGAAAGGGCAGGTCACATTTGTCACATGCACGCTGACGGCAACGACAGCCACCGACCGATGACCAGGCAGCCAGCATCGATGGTTGTAGTCATGGAAGCCTTACTCTTGACGGTAACTTGGAAGCTTAGGCCTTGAATGTGCCTCAGAGATCTCTTAGAGGCCAGCTATTGAGGTCGTCGAGTCCACGACGATCTCGGGACCACTCCCCGAGGGGACAATAAAATGGAAGAGAGGGGCATTCGAGGGAGTCTGCGACGCTGCAGGCGCCGTGCATGAAGAAGTAAGTGGACGTCCCTGGCGTGTAACACGCTAATGTTGATTCCTCGGAGATCGCTGTCGTATTCTTCTACTAGAGTGTCTGCTCGATTTACCAACAGAGGCAAGTTCATTGATATACGAATAACAATAGCAGCGCAGGTGACAGTAACTTGGAAAACCGTGTACACTAATACTTATAGGTAAAACAATGAATGAATGTTTAGGAGAAGTTTATTGTAACAAAAACATTCTTGAAAATACATGGGCACTCGGCTTCGTAAAAAAACATTCAGTTACTAATGGCAGTGGCACATATATAATCAACAGTGCACATTATGAAAAATGTCGCAGTTTCACACGAAAGGCGAAGCATCAATTGCGATAGCAACTTTGCAGAGAGCTATACGGAGTAAGGATAGTAGTTTTATCAGCTGTATAAAATTGGACATGCAGCAGCATCATCACGCGCAGAACTGTTGTCAACGCCGTCGCCGTATTGCCCGCGTTCGCACCGAACGCGCGCAGCGTTGGTGACTGTTGCCAGGGCCTCTGGGCTCGTAGGGTTTCGACGAGATCAGAACGGGAAACTCGTCGAGCAGCGTCGGAAGTCCTTACCACCTTCTCGTCTCGCAACGTTTTTATATAAATACGCATTTGGTGCAGCAGCTAAACGTCGACTTCTACCATCATCCTTTAGCGTTTCCTTCACTTAGTACCCACGTAAAAACTAGTTTCAGTGGTTTTTGAGTGTTAATCTGTTTCTGCTGAGTTATTGTCCTTTTTGCTGAGTCATGGTCATGATTATGGCTTCTAACACCATCCTTTAGTGTTTTGTTCATTTAGTACCCGTGTGCTTGCGTTGTAGTGCACGTTAAAGAGCCCCAGGTGGTCAAAATTAATCCGGAGCACTTCACTACGGCGTGCCTCATAATCAGAACTGGTTTTGGCACGCAAAACCCCAGAAAGAAGAACATTTAGTACCCACGTTAGAACCCATTTCAGTGGTTTTTGAGTGTTAATCTGTTTTGCTGAGTCATTGTATTTTTTGCTGACTCACTGGTCATGACTATTGTTTCTACCACCATCCCTTAATGCTTCCTTCACGTTGTACCCCCCTCAGAACTGATTTCAGTGATTTTTGAGCATTAATCTTTTTCGCTGAGTAATTGTCATTTTTGCTGAGTCATGCTCATGACTATGGCTTCTACCACCATCCCTTAGTGTTTCCTTCACTTAGTACCCACGTCTGAACCCATTTCAGTGGTTTTTGAGTGTTAACGTTTTTTCGGTGGGTCACTGTCATTTTAGGCGGCTGTTTCACTGACACGCATGTCATGACATGCATGTCATGACCTATCATTTATGTTCGTCATACACTGTTGTCGTACTATGTTAATTTTCGTACCTATCAAGTTAACGAAACGACCATGATTGCATCAAGACATAGGCAGCTGTTTCATGACCTACATGACACACATGTCATGATAATCATGTCATGACCTATGATTTATGTTCGGCATATACTCTTGTCATACTATGCTAATTTCCGTAAATACTTAGTTAATGGTACGACCATGAGAGCACCAAGACGTAGGCGCCTAGATAGATAGATACTGTCAAAGCGGCAAATGTTCGCCAAGAAATGCTTTGCATTAAAAAAAAATAGCAGTGTCTTAGCTAAGCTATGCCAGGATATACGTAGCGTTAGCTACGTATATCCTGGCAAGTCGTCCGTAAGTCGGCCACATCGTTCAGAACCGGTAGACCTGGTGGCATGGGCGGGTAACGATACCCATTGGTAACGCTAAAGAGTGGAATCTTATGCTTAGCGAAAACGTTCTTGCACGTTGTACAAACCCGCTCCACGGTTTCACCCCGCTCAAGCGGCGCCGCTAAACTCAACGTTTCACGCATGGCGCTACTTACGGGCGTCAAGTCTTTGATGTGCCACAATCTTTCACACACGTCGCACACATACCCAAATGAATTGCTTACGAAGACCGTCTCGAAGGTCCGAGTCGCACTAGCGCTTTCGCTAAGTTTCACCGTATAGTCAGTCAATCGGCGAGCCTTCACGTCGTCGCCGGCGTCTTGTTGCTGCTGCTGAGATGGTCGAGCACGTCTCTCAGACTCCTGGCGACGCCGCTTTGCTAGACGTTCCTCCCTTTGCTCCGGCGTCTCCACAGCACCTTTAGCCTTCTTCTGTTCGTTCTTCCTACGCTCAACTGCTAATTTCCAGGAAACTACTTCGGGATCCGATGAGTTAAGCTTCTCCGCTTTCCTGCGCCGCTGAGCAGCAATTTCGCTCTGCTTCTCCATGGCTATACCATACTGGCAAACGCGCAGCGCAAACGATCAAACGCCCAGCGCAAACGCCCGGCGCGCCACCTGTGCGCCGTGTGACGTCACTGCTCCTGACGCATGCGCAGCACGGCTCTCCAGGAGCCACGCGAAACTGCTCAACCTCGGCCAGTGTAGCTCACGCTTCAAAAAAAAATCACCGCATATCCAAGAAGTCAATGATGATGAGTGGGCGAAGCACCGTGGGATTATTCGGGTAAACCACAGCTACCGACGAGAGAGAAAGAGAGCGCGCGTCGGGAACGAACGCCCTTGAGCAATGCAGCGCCCCTAGCTACGGACGAGAAAGAGAGTGCGCGTCCGGAACGAACGCCCTTGAGCACCGCAGCGCCCCTAGCTACGGACGAGAGAGAAAAACGCCGGAAGCGTTCTCCGGAAGCCAGAAACTGGCTTCCGGAACCGGAAGTGGAAACGGAAGTCGGCTTCCGGTTGCGGAAACCGGAGCTTGGCATACATATACTATATATATATATATATATATATATATATATATATGTGTGTGTGTGTGTGTGTGTGCGTATACATACATACGTAGCGGTCTCCATGCCAACCAGAGCTACGGACTACGAGGGACAAGGCTCGGCCCTAAGGTGCTTCGCCCCTAATAGAACACACCCGGGGTCATTGACGTACAAGTCTGGCAGGTTATCTGGCCTGCCAGAAATTAAGATGTAATAGGGTAACAGAAGTACATTTATGCGCCCATTCCGGAGCTTTATAATTCGTGCATGGCAGGGTTGTTTCCGACGTCGACGGAGCCACTTTTTCTTAGGCAGTGCTACATACTGGTCACGCGGCACAACCAAAATAGTGTTCCTAAATCTGCATATAAATCTTTCCTTCAAAAGTTGATAAGGTCTTCGACAACAAGAACATGAAAAATATTAAAGTAAAGAACGGCGTCGGTTGCGCATGCCTTTTATTCTAACGTATTCATTTCGAGCAACGGAATGACAGAAAGCGGGATTTTGCGCTAGTAATAACTGCACTAATCTTCCGATAGAGCAGGCAAAAATTGGAGGACGCTAAAGCTTCGCCTTTACGAGTGGAACACGATAGCATTTAAAGATCCCTGACTGTTTCTCATGCTTCCCGGTAACTGCAGCTTATGTAACCGTAATGTTTACCGGGACACGGAGGCAAGCTTGCTCGTAGAACTGTGGCCTCTTGCGTGGGCCGATACCGGAGATTGTGCACAGCCGCGCCAATAAAATTAAATTATTTTCAGGTTTGAGCTCTGTTATTGTTTCCCACTTTTAATATTTAAGCGAGAGCTTCATTATGCTACCTCGGGCAGTCGTGGGCGACTCAACAGTTTTCACCTTGAGAGTTAGAGGTCAAACCACAAGAGAGCATTAAGGCGCGTATATAGTCCGACGTTATCGGCACACGGGCGAGCGTCATCAGGCGCTGGGCGCGGCGGAGGGCATTGGCCACGCGTCCGGTTACGTTGGCGGCGCCAGTACGTCGAACCATCGGTCGAACTATAGCCGCTGTTGTTCTCGCCAACGTGACATAACGTGTGCGCGCGTTCAGGTTACGTCGGACTATATTTAGGCCTTTACGGAGCCCTGAAAGGAGACATTGCCGCCGTTGCCCGAGTAGAGTTGAGCCCGGCTGCGAGTTGCAACCAAGTCTCACTACTTTACTGATCACCGCAGTGTCTTCATAGTCATAAACAAAATGATGAATGAATACTGTATTGATTGCAAACATGTCTGTATATGATTGCGAAACGACACCTCGGCCACAGCTCGACAATGCGCCTAGCCAGGGCAGTTAAGCTTTCGCTATCAACCAGGGTTAATCAAAGCTAAACCACACCAATTTTGTTTCATGAAATTTGTTTGTGGGCTGTTGTCACGGTGCGGCATAATTTCGAGTCATCGACATGCCAATTGATGGGCACCAAAACGTCGTGGTCTCACGGTGCGGTATAGTTTCGAGATAGCGACACGCCGATTAACGGGCGCCAAAAACGTCGTGGTCTCACGGTACGGCATAGTTTCGACACAGCGACACGCCAATTAACGGGCACCGTATGGCCGGCGGCCGCTGTTGCTGCTGTGCTTGTCAACGGACCCAAGTGTGTGCGTGTGCGTCTGTGTGGTGCAGTGTGGGGGCGCCACCTCTGACAGCGGGGGGGGGGGGGGGGGGGAATCATCCGTTTCCTCACCCCTGATTAAAAGGGGCGCGGCCAAGACATTTGGGAGGAGTCATGAGATGATTAGGTGAACTGTCACCCATACCTGCCATTCCCCGACCTAAGGAACTAGGGAAAGCAGAAGCTATTTAAGCGCCGGTTTTAGGCCCTGCTAATCAGTCTAGAAGCTGAGCCTGTAACCTGCTGAGAAGCAGTCGAGGGCTCTGAGTATCGCCTGGGCCGCCTAGCCGCGTTGGAACTCCGAATAACTATTTGACGTACGAGACGACAAACCAACGTCTGCAACGAAGCTCACGGTAGTTCGCCTATAGTTAGCTCAACCTGCTTGAGGGCAGTCGTCAGATCTAGATTCCCGGGAAACCGAGCCCAGCAATTGCATCCACCTCAACAAGATCGGCTCGCCGGTATTCTTCTGGAAAGCTCTGCGCGCCGACTTCACGGTTTATGGATTTGCTGCTGCTGCCCGGCCATGCGTATGACATTGTTTGTTTCTTTTGAACTTTGTTTTCGGTTGAACTTTGTTTTAGTGAACTACTGTTAAGTGTATTCTTGTATATTTGATCCGCGCCCTGTTTCATTTTTGTATCCACTGTTAATTGCTCGTCATTATTTCTTTGTCGTCATCATTGAGCTATATTAAGTTCAGGTGCGTTAGTTTTCTTCTGTCATTTTTTTATTATTCTATTATTTCCGTCACGGAAATACGTCAGCTTACAATGTACACGAACATAATACAAAGAAAGAAACCAGAAGAAAAAGTTCCACAAACATGCAAAAGTTGGAAATCGAACCCACGACCTCTCGCGGTCCGCGACGATAGATCGCCGAGCGTTTAACCCATTGCGCCACAAACGCATTTGCAGAGAGCTACACAGACGCGCCTTATATATCTAACACTCCTCCGTGTACCCGCGCTCTTGCTCGGGGCGGTGCCGCCGCCTACGAGCAGAAAAGAGAAGTACTGCATTATGACACTAACGCGCACCGACAGTGAACGCTTCGGTGGTCTCAGCACTACGACACCTCGATGCCAGCATTCGAAGGGACGCTGGCATCAAGAAGCACTACCAACGCCACCTAGGTGGCGTTGGTAGTGGCGTTCACCGTACTCAGCACAGCGGAGCGTGGCCTCCGCAATTAGCTCTGAAAATGTTTCTGAAGTTGATCGCGGAGGCTGCAATTACGATTTAGTAATTTGCGTATCGTTGTCAGTCGATAAATGTCTCTTTTTAACTCCCGACTCTGACTCTTTCACTGTGTTCGCTTGAGTACGGAACGACCAACCGGCTTGTACGTATACCCCGTCGACGACTTCGCGCCGACGGCGAACGGGTGACAAGCCGTGGCAGCTGTCATTCTCAAATTCTGACGAATAACTTTGTCAGGAACGTAAGAACTCGCATGAGCAACTTTAGTGATAGAATGGTGTGGCAATATAACCCCCATATACCGCACGTCATATAGGAAGGCGTGGCATGTAGCATACCTATACCCAAATATATACTGAACCTCATGGCGACGGCGGCAAATATTCGCTCGGAGTGTCCATATAATTGCCATCGCAATAAAAGAGCGGCAAAAGATTTCATTCATTCCTTCAACACACAACTCAGTTATTGCGATAGATGCAAGCTCCCTCACTGAAGACCACCATCCTGTTTTACGTTGCCTGCTTCCTAAAATCTTTCTTTCACCCACTACGAGGACTAGACAAGAACTTAGCAGTTATAGAGCGGTTAGGGGGGAGAGGTACGGTTGTATAACGAATTACTAATTTAATATAAGGATTTGAATAAAAATGTACGTAGATATACTACTCGAAGGTTGATTATAAGTGTGTGATAATACAGAAAGAATAGTGTGGATAAAAAATGTTATACTTATTTCATGTTTGGGATGTATGCAACTTCCTTTCTTTATATTGTGCACATTGTGAAATTAGAACTACGTATGCATGGACTTGCTTTAATGCTCTCAGACTTCCCCTGTCTAAGTACCCGAGATTTGATATAGTTAAATTTCATCGCTTTATAGAACCTTTTATTAGCAGCTGTCTTGCCCAAGGCGTACGCTACTCTTTCTGTTTATTCGAGGCTGTTCAGCATTTCACCGTTAAGATATATTTCATTGAAGTAATCTTGGTGAAACATGTGTTTTTGTGTTTGTTTTATGACGGTTACATTTCTTTCTTGCCATCGTTGAGAAGAAGAGCATCCAAGTACTTACCTGCTCGGCGAGATTGCAGCGCGGAATTTGAGATTATCTTCGAAATCGAAGGCTCACCACTGTTAAAGTTCAGTTTTTATGTAACTAAACATTTAGGCCGGAGGCGAGGAAGCATTTGCTGTGTTAAACGTCCCCTGAACAACCTCTGACGTCTTGTTTTTACCCATTTCAAACAAACGCGCGCATCGCGTAGAGAATACTGTCCCCATCATCTCTGGCGAATGTGGCAGCGCTACGAGCCTCGAGAACGGCACCACATCAAAAAAAAAGTCACACTTTCGTCCGAAAGGCGAAGCATCTATTGCAATAGCAAATTAGTAGACAGCGATACGAAGTAAAGATAGTAGTTTTATCGGCCGTATCAACATGTAAACATTCGCTTACGAACTAAATTTAAAAAAATTACACCATCTTGCCGTAGGGCAACCCTGAGTAGTATGCGAAGCAGCCATGGGGGTCGACTCAAGTTCCCATTAGTTTTCAGTTCGTCGTTTCCGTTAGGTTGAGGTACGTAGCTACCGGCTTCGCGAGCCCGAAGTTCGGGATCGGCCTGTCGCCGCTGCCGTTTCGTGGCAGCGGCTCGAGCCCTTTTCTCCGCGGCGCTGTCCACGGCGCTGACACTGCGTTGACGCTGGCGCGGTCCGTGGCACTCATCGCGGCGTTGCGGGAGGAGAATGAGAGGAGCGGAGCACGCGCGCGCGTCGTTATACCGCGAGCTACAGTGGCGCGCCCCAGCGGAGTATGCAGCGCCTACCGTCGCGCCTCTAACCTAAGCTGCTTCGCATTATCGCGCGCGGAGCCGCAGGTGTTGCCATTCGTTGCGCAATCCGGAGAGGAGAGGAGCGTCGGAGAGGAGAGGAGGAATGCCGAGAGGAGAGGAGATGAGACAAGGAGAGGAGGGGAGGAGGATGCGCAGTGCGGGTGTGGACGCCGCACGGCGGATGGATAGGGAGGGAGAGAGAGAGAGAGAGGGACATAGCCCCGACCATAAGCTGCTTCGCATCTAAAAAACTTTCATTAGGCCGTTTGCTGTATTTGCGAGTGAAAGCACGCGAAGGCGAGGGACGCACGCTTGCACGGGGAGCGAATGCACGGCGGAGAGCAAACGCGACTTCCCAATGGAAGGGGAGTGGTGGGTGAGGAGGGCATCGAGGCACCCTCGACTGTGCGTCTGCGTGCCCGCTCTCCCACTGCAGCGCATGCGAGCAGCCCTGTCGGCCTCTGTCGCCTGTGACACCGACTCTCCCAGGGCTCTCACCCGCCACTCCCCTAACAGCCGTTCCGTCACGTAACCAGCGTTCTGACTGCGGTTGTGTGTGGTGACACAAAACACGCGCACAACTGTTGTCGACGGCGGCAGCGTTTTTCTCGCGTTCGCACCGAACGCGCGCGGTGACGTGTTTATGAAGCGTTACCGTGCCAACCTTTGCCGTGCACCCGATGGCGGTGTACCGTAGCGACCATAAGTCCATGGTCCCTGTGGTCACTAAAGAAATGAGAACCACCGGATCATATATATTTCTCATTCTTTAATAGTTCAAATAACCAATTACACCATCACATCTTAATAGTCATAATTGGAAATACATAATTCCCACCATAGGACAGCTTCGCTGGTCTTCCATCTCCACCCCCGTGGAAGGGCTGACAGCTTTTTGCAGGGCGACATATGCTCTCCTCGGCACAGTATATATAGGCGAGAGAACGTAATTCGGGTGGGCGAGATAACGAGCGAGGGTGTAGAACTGAAAAGAAAGGTAATGCGCTACTCATAGTCAGTGGAGGCATTTGAGGCAGCGCCGTGTGTTAGCCGGTTGACGTGTCATTGTAGGTTCCTCTTTTCATGGAAGGAGCTGGACGATGCGGAGGGAGGGGTATCTGCTCCGCTGGAGGTCAGTGAACTATCGTGTCCGTGAAAGAGAGAATAAAAGTAGCGCCAGAAAAATGGTGCTCGTGGAAAGTGAAAAAAAAAGAAAATATATAAATAAACGAACGAAAGAATTGATGAAGGCATAGGAGGTTGCAATATTATTGACAACCCAATTTAAAAAAATCTAAGCAACTCACTGAAAAATAACTAAGGGCTGTTTCCTATAGTTTGAAGTTTAGCATAGCGTATAGATTCTAAAGCTCCCTTTGAAACGTTCATGCCTGTTGGTTGCAATGTCTGGAACTTATGGAGGAGGTATTCTCTATATTTTCTGTCTCGCGCAGAACGGAAATTTTAGTGTAGTGTGTAGAGTGTAAGTTTATCAAAGTTGTGAACTGTTTGGTTGAAATGCTCGGCGACGGCTTTGGGAAGCTTTTTAGCCGTGTCCACGCGATGTCCGTTTAACCTGACGTTCAATGACTGTCCCGTTTCGCCGGTATATTGTTTCTTGCAGAAGGAATACTCAAGCATATAAATTACATCGGAACTAGTGCAATTAAAGCTACTTTTCACTTTGTGTGTATAGCTATTTGCGGTGCTTTTAATTTTAAGGTCACTTTGAAGGTGCCTGCGATCATTTAAAATTTTTATGGAATTTTCGAAAATCGCCTGCGGCTGACTGCATAATTCTTGTCCTAGAGCTGGATTAGTTGAAGAGGTGGACGAGAAATCGAAACACATATTCAACTAATTTTAAGAATTCACTAATTAAGTTACTGGTTAATTATTTTACGGCACATTGCAATTTACGAATTGTAGCCGGGGAGCTTCGAAGTCGATATCCATTTGAAATTAATTTCTAGGGTGACACCAGTTTCGAGATATTTCCCAAAGTGTGGCAACGAAACAAATGGGCGTTCCAGTTACTTTTGTGCTTCAATGCATAAAAGAGCATGTTTTTTTTTTTCAATGTAGTGGAACAACAGTACATTTTACGGCAAGTTTGATGGCGCATATCTCCATGCTGGAGTCATTCTGGATCTTCCATTCCAATTACATACGCCTAGCAAACTCACCGACTGGACTGTACTGGAGTGGAAAAACTTTATTTAGGTCCCGCAGGACGCGCTTAGCGCGTCGCGGGCGTCTCCCACGTAGGGATCGACAGGAAAAATACCTGGCGGCCGCTTCGTGGGCCTGCTGGACGGCCCATTGCTGGTCGGCGAGAAGCGAGCTTCTGAGGGACTTGTGCCACTTGTCCGAGGTAGAGTCGGGATGAGCGTTTCTACACTCCCGGAGCATGTGTGTGTAGTGTCGCCGTGTATCCGCACGAGGGGCATGTGTCACTGTGTTGACACCCCACCGGCTACAATTCGTAACTTGCAATATGTACCGTTAGGTATTCAATTCAAAAGATAATTAGTGGAATTTTGTTAATTAGTTGGATATGTGTTTCGCTTTCTCGTGAAAGTAATGTCCGCCTCTCTGGATAATCCAGCTCAAGGACTAGAATTATGTTATCTGCAACAGGCTATTTTTAAAATCTCCATAAAACCTAAAAATGATCACCTTGTTTATAGGGCGCTCGGCGCCTTCGAATAATGAGAGTTCACGTGTTAAATACGTCATGCAGTCGCCTTCACGACGCTGCTGGCAATTACATTGTCGATGGTTTCGACGTTGTTTTCCATCAACTGCCTTATTGCCAGCGCAGCCGCTCAATGGTAAGAGCATCGCACGCGTAATGCGAAGACGTGGGATCGTTCCCCACCTGCGGCAAGTTGTTTTTTCATCCACTTTAATTTGGTATAATTTATCATTTTCTTAAATTCACTTCGTAAGTACAAGTAATTTCCCCTATGTTGTCCTTGGTGTCGTTGTTTGTTGGCTTCTTGTGATGTGATTAATTAAAATCGGGCCCCTCGGTTCCTGTCTTCTCGTTCATTACATAACGAGGGTCTCGAATCCGGCAACATTGATGCCTTCAGGTAGCATATGTGGGTTTATTGACCTGCTGCCTTCACCCGAAAACATCACGTACTCGTGACGCCTGCGGCAGAAAGGATGTTCCACATGCACCACCCCCAAGGTTTTTGAGTGGTGGCGCTGGCTAACAATCCCCAGTGTTAGTTGTAGTAACACATAAATACGCCAGAAAGTGGATGGGAAGACGGCGCCGCGGTAGCTCAATGGTAAGAGCATCGCACGCGTAATGCGAAGACGTAGGATTGTTCCCTACCTGCGGCAAGTTGTTTTTTCATCCACTTTAATTTCCATTAATTTATCATTTTCTTTAATTCACTTCGTAAGTACAAGCAATTTTTCCTATGTTGTCCTTGGTGTCGTTGTTTGTTGGCTTCTTATGATAGTATGAAGAAGGGAAAGATAAGACAGAGAGGCTTGATCAGGCGTGCAACGAACTAAAGACGCAGGAAACCAGGTCAACCAAGCATTAGACGAAGATGGCTAAATCGGAGCATCACATGTGTTGCGTGGCTGTGTGGTGTTTGAACACCGGGAATTACAGTTCTGCCAAGTTTTTTCAGGTTTCCTAATGACTGCAGGTAAGCACAAGTATTTCACTTTATTTTCTGAGCAGCTTTTCATTTTGCATGAGTAAGCCAGTTCAGTACAAGCCTGAGTAGACTGACATAGGAGCAGTGTCTCTCGACCCATTCGTCATGACGGCAGCCCATCTGCTTTCGGTGAAGTACTTGTAGTCAAGGGCTTGAGTACGTGTTTGTTGAGCTATACATTTTGTTCGCACTTTACTATACATGTAGGTGCATGTAGCCATATTAAAATTATGGGTCTTCTCATGCGCCGTCATAACATACGTGATAGTCAAGTTCCGTCTGACCAAACCCATGATGGTTAATAATTTTCGCATTGGTTTAGATCTTCTGGAATCTATGTTCGCTTATGATGTACACATTTCAGTTGTGAGTGAAAATTGCTTCTGCAGACTTACACTTTCGCAATGCCTGGACGCCAGTACGAAGTGTGTGAATAAAAAGAAAAACGTTCAACTTTTACTTGTGTTGAGTTTTGGCTGGCCGAGAAATCCGCTAGTTTTAGTTGATCCACTTCACAACACATGAACAAAATAAACGATTGATGGTACCAGGAAGTTTTTTTCTTTATGCTACCCCACTAGTTGAAGTGTAGCCCTAAACGTAACCGCAAGTTAGGAATTTCAAAGCGACTGCTTTCATGAAATGACGAAATGTAATATGTTAACCGCGAATATTGGTAACTAAAAACCGTTCGCTATATGAATATTCTTCATTAGATTGCTAAGCGCTGGTGTGTACGAGCGATGCGCCAGTGATGTGAAGAATGAATAGAAGCTTGCAAGGTAAACGCGGCAGAAAGAGAGTGCTTCCTAAACACGGCACATTTCAGCGGGTTCTGCTCCGCGATTTGGGCAATGTCGCCGCGTGGCCAGTGGACCTGCAAGAGAGCACGAACACAGCCCGCTTGGATGCCAAATGGGAAAGGAGGGCTTCCGCTGCAACCCTCCTCCTCCCGGCTGCGCGCGCTCTCCATCTACCTTCTGACCTCATCAGTGATGTCATGAAGGTATTCTTTTTTTTGTGAATTATTTCCAGTAAGATATCCGGCAACCGCCAGTGGTGGAGGCGGGGCTGCCGCCACGTATCGCTCGGTGCTTGGGCTACCGAGCGTCCCAAGGGAGGTATAGGGAGTTCCCGGCCTCTGGTTTAGCTACTGTGTAACTGACCATCACTGCCACGTGACATCTGGTGGTGGTGCTCGGTTGTCGATAACGCTGTCCACAGACCATGTGATAACGACGCAGAGGCCTTACAGTCAGCGGGCCTTGAGTGTACTTTGAGAATGAAGTCAGCGTCCCGCCTTGATCCAGTGTTGTCATTTCCGTCGGCACCGAAACACCGGTAGAGTTAGAAGGCGTCGTCGAGGGCGACCAATGTCTACTGCTCGACCGTCAAATTTGTGTCGCATGAGGAATAGCTCGAGTGCACGGAGGGAAAGCGCAAGTGAGGCTGACAAACTGCAGCCAGGAGTTCAAGCACATGTCAACAAGGCCACGACGGTCGCATAGATCGAGGAAATTGTGGAAACCAGCAATGCGTTTGTCATTTCGGATTCTGCCGCATCTACCTCGACGACCATAGTTCCCGAACGGGAATTTGACATAAGTCTCCCCATGAGTAAGCAGCAACAGCTCAGAAGTCTTCTCCGACGATACAAAGACTGCTTTCGGAAGTCATCGAGGATTCGACAAACACCAATTGTAAAGCGTCGCATAATAACTGAATAGTGCGCTCGACCATTCCACCAGAGCCCTTACCGAGTTTCGACGCGAGAACGTGAAGCTATAAGGCAACAAGTCGACGAAATGCTGCGCGACGACCTCATCCAGCCGTCGAAAATCCCCTGTGCATCTCCTGTGATCTTGGTGAAGAGAAAGGACGGAACCCTGAGCCTATGCGTCGATCCTCGTTGACTAAACAAGTACACGTGTCAATATCGTCAAGCTGTAGATACTTATCCGCAAGTTGTTTTGCTCCTTCGCGCACGTGTAGCCCGCGCGCGCGCCTGCTTGCACTGCCCGAACCGCCCGGCGCCCGGATCCCCCTCCAAAGCGTTTTGCGACTTCTCCGCTAGGGCGCAGCGCATGCGCAGTGAGGCCAAGAAAAAAAAGGCGGATTGTACCAATTGAGCCGGAACGCCGGGCATGAGCGCGCGTCGACGCAGCAGCGCGGTCGAACGGGAACACCAGCTACCGCAGTAGCACCTGGA
Organism: Dermacentor silvarum; assembly: GCF_013339745.2. Lineage (NCBI taxonomy): Eukaryota > Metazoa > Arthropoda > Arachnida > Ixodida > Ixodidae > Dermacentor > Dermacentor silvarum. The sequence goes on from NC_051161.1 coordinate 62,386,580, forward strand.
GCGTTGGGTGAGGGGAGAGAGTGTCGCCGCGATGGCATGTCACCCTCGCTGTCGCTCTCATAAGCCTGTGTTATGCGCGCGTTATTTGTTTACACAAGCTCTCGCCTGCGTTCTGACTGCGCCTCGGTAAGGCCCAATGATAACGCGCCAAGCGTCTCGTAGCATTCGCTTACCCGCGAGGTGTTTATATAACTCTAAGGATGCTCAGTAGTGTTCAATTGGACATTGGGCCACCCCAAAGTCTCAAGTAGGCCTACACGCAAATTTCAAGTTGGCCCTACCCCTAATTTAAGTATGCCCACCACACATTTCAAGTTGGCCCACCCACAAATTTAGGTTGGCCTACCCCTAAATTTTAAGTTGGTCAACCTCCAAACTTCAAGTTAGCCCAACCCCAAAGTTAACTGGCCAACCCCTACTATAAGCTTCCCTATGCATTATCTGAGAAACCCTTTGTACAATATCTGGGTATTCTCTTTTTATTTTCGTTTTTTGTTTTAAATTGTTCCTCATTGCTTGAAAAGCTACCAATCATCTACATTCACACTATCATACCGATTAAATTTCTTAACTTTGCAAAATACGCATTTTTGTGAAGTCTAAATTACTAGTACTACAATTACTCTAAAGCAATAAAGTATTCCATACCCCCCTCAGCCGTTGTAGTGGCAGTTGTCAACAGCTTAGCTGGACATCCACTTTCGCAGGGCCGGCATGGCGAGTAATTTTTTTTTCTTCGGAACCTTCACAGCGTGCTTGTCTTACACGATTAACGCTTATCCCTATATGCTGGCACCGCGTACTGAACTGCGACTGCTACGAAGTATACGCAACCGCTGATGACATACGAAGTAGGCAACTTTTATTATTATTATTATTATTATTATTATTATTATTATTATTATTATTATTATTATTATTATTATTATTATTATTATTATTATTATTATTATTATTATTATGCGCTCTCTTGGTTCGGTATGTAGACATCGAGGGAATTCAAGTCTCCTACACCGTTCCGAAAATTGTAAACAACCATCTCTCTTCCTCAACTCGAATATGCGTCGGTCGTCTGGAATGGCTCTTCTAGATCCAACAGTGACATTATAGATCGTGTCCGGAAAAAGTTTTTAAGCATATATAATCACCGCTTTGCAAACCTGGACATTGCACCCTGTACTAGCACTGTTGGATTGTTGTCATTGCCCTCACTTCAAGACCGACGTAATCGCGCTGACCTCCTGTTTCTCTTTAAACTGCTTCACGGCGTTTTATGAAAAAAAAATCCCGAAAGTTGTGTCCGTAGCGCGGAATTAAACCAGGGACCCCTCGCTTCCGAACGCGCGGCGCTAACCACTACGCCACGAAGCGCACATAGACACACGCACCACGATGGCAATAAATACCCAACATTAACAAAAGGCCGCGTTTCTAGCGCGTTTCTAACGCGTTTGTGCTAGCGCGTTACGGCCCGTGTAAGAAGCTGGTGTAAGACGCTGTGGCCTCTCCGCCTTACCTTCAACGCGTTTCGAACGCGCTGCCCAAGGCGGTGGCAAGTCAAGTTCAAGTCGAGGAGCGTTTATGAATACGAGGGGTATACTCTCTCAGCAGTCATGTGATGGCGTCGGCAAACGCGGTGCACGTTCCGGCATGTGTAAATGGCTGCGTAAGACGCTGTGGCCGCTCCCCCTTACTAGAGAGTAGTTTTGTTTTTTTGGTTTGTAATGTATGCGTGCGCCAGCACTCAGACCTTCGTGTTGTTGCTGGGCACGTTAAATAAACATGATTGATGGATGGATTGATTATTATTGCGATAACAACTATATGGACACTCCAAGCTCACTTTTGCCGTTGCCGTCGTCGTCGTCGTGAGATTCCGTATAAAGTCCAACGGGCGTTAAAATCATCGCCGCGCGCCGTGCGCTGTCTGTGCGCGTGAAAGCGTGCGAGGGTGAGCCGGCACCTGCTCCTTAATCTCCCGAACGCGAGAGAGGAAGGCGGCCGGAAGCGCGCGGTCTTTGTTCGCGCGCGAGACACGGGGAGGAGGCGACGCAGAAGAAGGTGGGGGGGGGGGGGGGGGCGTTCTGCTGCTCACGGAGCTGCCACGCGGGCGCCGTATCTTGAAAGCCATCTGCGACGTCAATGAAATGCGCGTCCGAGGGGGCCTCATCTTCAAAGCGATCTGCGACGGGGAAAAAGTGCATGCGTGCCGATAGCTTCGTATGCGGGGGCTTTGGGCGTTTAGTTTGGACGTTTAGTTCTCACTCCAGCGTTTTGAAGAGTTTTCGCGGTCGTCGAGCGGGATGTGTTCATGTTTATCTATGCGCGCGTGACACCGTGCTTGTCTATTTAGTTAGTAAGCGAATGTTTACGACTTTATACGGCCGCTAAAACTGTTATCCTTACTTCGTATAGTTATCTATAATTTGCTATCGCAATCGATGCTTCGCCTTTCGGGCGTAAATGCGACATTTATTATTATTCGTCGCTTAGCTGTCCTCATCGCTGACCTCTCCCCGTGCATTCCTTTATGAGCATGTTCACTGATAAAAACTTTCTGTCAAGTTTTCCCGAGCTCGCAGTTACGGAATGCAGCCCTTACACGAAGATGAACCTTACACGTATAAATACAGCTTAACGCAAAAAAGGGACGTTTCGTGTCAGGCGGCAAGTACAGGTATTGGCTGCACGAAAAAGACGCACGAAGTACAGACAGTCGAAGGCGAGAAAGCAAGCAAATTGCAAGAAACACCGGTAAGGAAGAAAGAAGAAGAAAGCGAAGCAAATGCACACAAAAGAAAAGGAATCAGCATTAACTCAAAATATAATCAGGTCGCAATCTTGGGTGCCAGATCTGGCACGTGGCACCGAGTGAAGCAAAACAAAGAACGGAATCAGGAATCAAGTGGCCGTCGCTTCCGTCGGAGCGGCACGTAATTAGTTGGGGGTAATTAAGATTGAGTTTCTAACGAGAAGGCCAGGGGAATAGTCGCGATTTTGGGCCGGACGCGGGCGTCGATAAGCGGGAGAGCTCGGAGAGTATACAAATGAATACCAGCCCGAGTGGGAGGCAGGCTGCCATGGCTTCTTCTCGTCTATGTATGTGTGTGTATGTCTTTTCTCTCGTTCCACAGTGCCTTTATCTGAACTAGTTCCTACATTAATACCTAATAGAACTAAACACAGACACGACGGAAGAATAACGCCAGCCAGGCATTCTTTTCTTTCCCGGAGTTCTTTAAGCATATGCTGCACGCTGTAGTATGCCCGCTCTAAGCTGACACTGACCCTCGTAGGATTCTGTCGCCTTTGAAAAGTGGTTATACCGTGCCAGTTAAGTCCCTCAGAAAACATATAGCTGTCTAAATTGATTTGTTTACCTTCAAATTTACGTAGGTCATAATGAACCATCAGTACAGCGTTATGCATTGAAAATGTTTACCGCAAATACGTCGCCAGCTTCTCCATAACGTTAAAATGATGCATGAATAGTAGTGCATATTGTTAGGTGAAGTGGATGCTTACAGTTAACAAGGAGTTTTCTGCCACACGTGACACAGTCATTTCGTTCGGGCTTTTATTCTAACGTGCATTGTTCTTTTAAATCTTCCCTTGAATGTTCTTTTATTAGTGTTGTGTATTTATTATTTTACCCGCCGCGGTCGCTTAGCCGCTATGGAGATGCGATGCTAAACACGAGATCGGGGGATAAAAGACGCGACGGCCGAATTTAGATTGGGCGAAATGCAAAAACGCCGTGTCCCGTGCATTGGGGGCACCTGGTAGTCAGAATTAATCCGGAGTCCCCCGATACGGCGTGCCTCAACCATCAAACCGTGGTTTTGGCACGAAAACCCCGACAATTATGTAATATTTTCTGTACATAATGTTTCATGCAAAATACTTGCTTGAGTTGCAGCCACTCCTGCTCGGGCCACCCTAAGTGACCTACCGAATTTTGTAAATAATTTTTTTTATTTAAAGCATACGACTCAAGAGAAATATAGCACATTTCTTACATTCGAGGAGAGGCACCGAAGGAAATAGTCTTCTACAATAGAGACAGTCGCTTTCAACAAAAAAGGAAGAATAAAAAGAGGACACACGCACAGGCCTTCTGCGATAGCGCGATCATTTCCCTATCCCTCCGTCTCACCCCCCGTCTCATTGGTCTATAGACACGTTAACAGCTTCTAATTAGCAGTGTCGACTCCCAATTTAGTGCAAGCTCGCAGCATTTCTGATTCAATTAAAGGCTCTTCGCAGATCATCTTGGCCTCCCCGAATTTCGTTTTCGTGTTTTCCCTCCTGATATCTAAGAAGCCCAATTCCATTCCCGTGTTTCTCTCTCTCTTCCTTTTCTGAGCCCTCGTCAGAGCTTCCCGCCGGCTCCATACTCTTCAGCCTTTCCGGGGTGAACATTCTGTTTTCTCTGGGTCGCCCTATGCGTTCCTTTTCTTTCTTTCTTTATTCATTTCTTTCTTTATTTCTCTCTTTGTTTTTCTTTTATTGGCTTAAAGAATGCGGCCACCATAGATGGCAAATAAATGATACCTCGATGTATATTTTCGCCAACATATTTGGTATATATTTGGTAACCTCGTATTTTTGGTGCTGTTCTGGTCAAGTACAAATGTTCACCAACCAGCACAAATTTCTGAAAGAAAAAAACGTGAAAAAAACATGAAAATTCACCGAAAATTCACCGCGCGGCACCGAACGCGATTGCTTCTCCGTTAAAATATATATTTTTTCAACTTTTGGGCTGTCAAGTTGGGGGTTTGGCTCTTACACGGGTGCGGCCCTTAATCGAGTCTATGCGGTTTAATGCTCCTAAAGAGTTGTAGGTTATGTGACAAATTGGTAAAAGAGAGATATATATATATATACTTTATCGATAGGAAAGACAGACAGGTGGACGTCAGCTGGTACGCTCTAGCCTGCAATACTTTGCACTGGGGAAGAGGTGTAAAGGTATTGGGATGGATGATGATGAGAATGGAGTGATGAGCGCTTATGTACATTGCACAGCGGCTCAACTAGAGCCGTTCGTCTAGTTTCGTGTTATGCAGCAACTTCAACGGCCCATTCGTTGTCCGCATTGCTGTTGCACTGTCAAGCAATGTGCCGAGAATAGCGCCCTCCGACAGTATACTTGACTGCCAATGCTGTAGGGAGAGGAACAGCTGCAAGAGTTGGATGAAACGGCATTGCATTGGCTTTATTATGCTACCATTGAATTATGCCGTTCTCTCGTGCTTTCTGTGATTTATCCGTATTGGATGTTCTTTCTGCAGTAATTCAATTCATCTTAACCCTTTGGGTGCGCGAGCATTATTTAGGAGTGTCAAAGTGTAAACAAACAGATGAGCGTGAAGTGAGGAAAGCCAGTCACGTGGGGTTTATATATATATATATATATATATATATATATATATATATATATATATAGGCCAATAGCTAGCCATAAGATAGGAGAGGCACTTAAGCGAGCAAAACTAAGCAAAAGCAAAGTCAGAATGGAGCCAAACAATTATTCTTAAGACCCTCTGCGGCTCCTCCTATTCACGCTGCTCCTCGGGAGTCCCAACCATGAGTTGCGTAACCATAGCGGTGCTAGAACAAAATGAAATCAGTGGCTAGGCTGGCTCCTTTATATACGAAAGGCTAGAGACGTCACTCCCCACCTCGCAAGCTGCTGTCGCCGCGGCAGCTTGAGCAGCAGTAATATTTACCTGGAAACGTATGGCGGGGAGGGCTATGTGCTTCGCATTTTTATCAGGAGCGTCTCATCAACAATTGTGTGGTTCGAATGCTTGTTTTGTGCTTGTTCTTTATTAAAACGAATGCTCTTTTGTATGTTGCATGCGCGGTTCCTAAAATATGTATGCCCTTTTTCGCTTCACTTAGCTGAGTACTCGAAGCCTCGGCTGTACGGGGGTACGAGCCACTGCTCCTGCCCTGCACTGCCACCGGGCTCGGCCCACATTTTTGCTAACGGACGCGGACACGAGAAATGCCCACCACCGAATGGCTAACAGCTTGGCTGTAAAAATGAAGCAAAAGGATAAGAGTTGGGTTTTGGACGAGTAAATGCGACGTAGGGTGAGCAATGATTCGAAGTCTAAGAAAAGTATAGAAAGGCGTTGGAGGCATGGTTTCAGGGTCCCGTCGTACAGAAAGGGAAATATTGGTGCTGATGTCAAGTCTTTACATTGATCGCCCATGTCAGCTTCACAAGCGGGGAAAACATTTGTGCTGCTGTTGATCATCCTCAGTTGCCTGCGCCTTATTTTTATAACCTCTTTGTTTCCTTACCTTTTTTATTTTCCGTCCTCGTATTCTCACAGCTCCTTCTCGAGGCGTTCGTTCCATTCGCATGCAGAGGGCGCTGGAACGCGTCCCCCTGTTTGCGCCTTCAGCTTCGGCTACGATTTGCTTGCTCGTTCGTCAGGCACGCACGTACGGTATTTCTCTCCGCCAATCACTTGTTTAGTCTCCGTCCTTACCACTTTGCTATTTTTTTGCGGCAGGCCACGCTCTCGCCTTATCGCTCACTATTGAGGGACTGGAAAACCGTTTCGCTTTGATGATCCCGCCCGCATTCTCACCCACATGAAGTTGCCTCCTTTTTGCTTCTTTGCCTTAGCTTACTTCTTTCCACCAGTCCTAAGAGGGGGGTCATTTCTTGATCATTTATCGTGGGGTCAGGTGATAATGTCTCTTAGAGGCAGGAAAAAAAGGGAAAAAAAGGAAGGTGAACCAGAGAATCTCTTCTGCCTCGTCTTTGTTTATCGTCCAACTACTTTTGGGGATTTCTGGTTCGATCGCTCTAGTCTTCTCTGTGGATTCAAGTCATATATGCCATTGCATTTTCGTAAGCAGTTTATTGTTCAGTGATTCGAGTGCGTTATTTCCTAACTTGCTACCGCATACAGTTAGTGAGTTCGCCCGAACGATTGGAGTCGACGTTTAGTAAAGAGCGTGGCGACCCGTGAAAGCACGGAACACCGAAGAACTTACCCTCTCGTGTTTTTTAAAAGAAATGTTTGCGTCGCATCATTCCAATTGTTTTTTTTTTGTCCTAGTGCTGAATGTTTCCGAAGTTCTGCTATGGGCAATAACACCATTGGTTAATATCTTACGCTAAAATTCCTAGCGCCCCCCCCCCCCCCCCCGCCCCTGCCCTGCCACTTTCCGTTTTTTTTTTTCTTTTTTTGAGGGGCGGGGCATTTTTCTTTAAAGGGATACTAATATTAAACACTACAGTGAAACACTGTTACAGTATTCTTTCGGAAATCTATATTTATTAATTTCGCTGTAAGAGGGGATCATAACAAAAGAAAACAAAGACCAAACTTAGTTGGTTTTTTTTTTTCATGTAGTGCCAGATTCTCAGCGCCGGTACGTGAGCGTGACGTCATGGACTTTAACGAAATTTTCTCGCATTTGGACGTTGTATCGCAGTAAAAAGTGCCCCAACCTTTCTAAGTTTAGGCTTTGGATCCTTTTGAATCCAAAGGATCCAAATGATACTGTGTCCATCTTCAGCGATAAAAAAAAAAGTTACGCAGTCGAAATTCATGACGTCAAGGCGAATAGCTGCGGGACGTTCAGGGCGGCGTCGCCACCTGTCTTGCATTCTTTCGTTTTTTCTTCTTTGTTTTTCTGACTTCCCATGTCTCCTCTCAAGGTATGAGTGCCCTCTCTCTCTTTTTTTCTTCTGTTTTTGCATCCTTGAAGCATAATCTACAACTGCATTTAAACTTTTCTTTTTTGTGCTGTAGTGTCACTGCTTCACAAGATTGTTGCGAGGGGTCTGGCTTATTTATTTCTTAGCCCTGGCTAATCAATGCACGGATGTGTAAATGTTGCGTAACCAGGGATGGCCGTAGTACTACATAATGTTTACTTTATTTTTATGCTGGACACGTTAGAAACCTTGTTTTTTCTCACACAGTGTCCATAAGAGGTGTGTTTCATTTCTGCCACGCTTCAGATGTCATGGGCCTAAAATAAATAAATAAAGGCTACGTCAAGTTCCATCATGCTTTCAGAACTAAGGGCAAAGACAAGAACAAAGGAAACCGGAAAAGAATAGATGAAACAGGAGAAGCAAAGAAGAAGAAACAGGGAGAAGAGATTTTTCCCAACTTCGCAAGTTACATACAATACATATCTCGTTGTCAGATGTCCTTGAGAAAGAAATATAAAATAACGAAAACAGGGAGGGAAGCCCCGTTTCCCGCCATTGGCGTAGTTTCCATTGCGAGACTTGCAGCTGTCTTTTTATTCAGGTTCGGGGGCAAGATGAATGCCTGTGGCGCAAGAAATCTGCATGATCGGGTGATTGGAGAGATAGTTTCCGCACAAACTTGAAATCGTATGCAAACGAGCGGTGCGGCGAAGCACGAGAGAGCCTAAACCGGGCACGAAGTTGTACCTCGCTACAAAGCACGTGGGGGGCAAGGATGAGAATATGGACGGCACCGTTGGCGCAACAATCTTCAAAAAACGTAAGCTCAAGAACATAGTATACTGCGTGTCCCAGCTAAAGTTAGCCAAGGTATTCAAATAGATAAAAAAAGCAAATATTAAAAAAAATCACGGTGCGAGATACGATTATAAGACCTACAGTGTTTGGCTGTCAGATGTCTGACGCCCGAACATCGTCGGTCCTAAAATCGTATCTCGCACTGTGTTTCAAAACCTTTTTTTTTTCTTCTTTGAACACCTTAGCTAACGTACGTTAGCAGGGACACCCACTATAGGGTGGTTAGGCTGTGATAAAAGAAAGAAGAAAAAAAAAAGCCGTGCAAGTCCAGCATAATGTTGGCATCTAAATTACGCGAATCATGTTTGAGTTAGCGAGGTAGCAGTAGTAGCGGGTGACAGGCGCACGGCCGCGTCACTCGTATCTATTAGTCATTTGTGTAATGGGGACGAAGGCGATGTATGATCGCCAAATTAATTTTCGATTTAAAATGCAGCAAAAAATGATCCCTGCAGGTATGTTAACCTGCTCTAACTCCGACACACATGACGCAGTAGTATCAACGTACGGTGCACGCCTAAAGGAAATTCACAACAAATTTGTGGAAGCTTCTACCTAAATAAAATGAAAAATTAAATTCTGGACTTTTACTTGCCAAGACCAAGATATGATTATGAGGCAAGCTGTAGCAGACCAGCTGGTTTCATTAACGTGCCCCTAAATCTAGTAAGTACGTGCCCGTTTTTTACATATCGTCCCCATCGAATTATGGCGGCCGTGAATGATCGAACCCGTGACTTGGAACTCAATAGCGTAAAGCGGTTGCCATGAATGTACCGCCGCGGGCAGCTTCATACTCGGCTACAATACTAAGACCTTTTTTTGAAAATTCCTGCGGCAGAACGCTCCCCGCAAGGCAAGTTGTAAAATTTGCAGTGATTACCCTAAATTTCTGACGGGACTTGGTGAGGCATGCTTTGACGTGCGCGCAAAGCTTGGCTCGCAAATGTTTTTGCCTTTCACCCCCTTCGAAATGAGACTGCTGAGGCTGCGCGGGAGTCGCACCTGCTTACCTAGTGCCGGTTAGCAGAACGACATAGCGACTGAGCCATCAAGTTGTGTATGGCGGGGCTGGTGACCATTGATCTGAGTTCGTTAAACTCGTGATGAGCCGAAATATTCAGAGAATAAACAACAACAACAACAACAACAACAACAACAACAATAATAATAATAATAATAATAATAATAATAATAATAATAATAATAATAATAATAATAATAATAATAATAATAATAATAATAATAATAATAATAAAATCATACAGATTCAACGCACTTTTCGAAATCTGTGAAGCGAAGCTTTTGTAAAGTGTGGGTAATTAAATTCTATATACATGATCGTATTCTGCATAGCGTTTTACAGCAGAACGATTACGTGCCTTCTCCGCAAGGCGAAGAAACCCGCGCCACGTTATCCACTAAACTGCTGATAACACGTTGCATCACGCCATATTCGGGATCAGCACCATTTACTGTTGCACTATCTCCAGGACATGACCCACCTTACTCGGCTATAAGCCGACCGAGCAGACGCGACAAACCTCGATAAAGGAGCCTTAGTAAGGAAGTTATGCGCTTGAGGCATATATTTGATGCACTGAAAATATTTAGTTACCATTTGTTGCTTAACTGCGTGATTCCCCAGAACACATATTAGATGACACCGAAAATGCCATATATCATTTTTTTTTCAAGTACGTTCGGCGTGTTAGGCCGCAGGAGAACTCTAAGCCCATTAGGTCGTAAGAGGTTCCTGCGAGCTTTTGGAAGAGCTTGAGTTTTCAAGTAGAAAAAATATATTACTGCATCCTATAGGAGCGACTGATTAGTAAACGCTTGGGCATGATTCATTTCCACCAAAGCGGATTAACTTTGCCGGTGAGAAGTTTGAAGCCCTTTAATGCAAATTGTATTCCTTTTTTACAGTATTTTCATTTTACTCGCACAGAGCTTAAAAGTTCCATTTTCTTGTCGGAAATAGATAATTTTATGTACGCTCTCTAAGGTTTTAGCGCGAGTTGGATCCTTTTGTGTCTTGGGCACCGAACTACACTATATATTTATATATATGCAGGGAGAGGGTTAGGAGGACTACTCGCCAAATGCTATAAACAATATTCTCCACACTGTATGCACCTTGCCTCGTCCTGCATAGACCACAGTCATGTTTACAATGTTTTACAAAACTGTTTGTGCGTCCAGCTTGTATTTACATAACTAAAGCGTTAACATATAGGGTAATGGGGTTGACTTGCATAAGTTCGAAACAGGTTGAAAAACGTGTACTGATTTCATGGAAGATGATTGTCGAAGTAAGCAAACCATGTACTGTTTTGTAAGGCAAACTGTGCTTGCCTGAGTTATTCTCTTTGCTTGTTGAAACGCCAATCATTTTGCGCGCTTGTACCCCAACATCACCTCGTACTCCAGTGCAGGCATCACAGAGAAATACGTGGGTATACGCGTTGACTTCGACGTAAATGTGGGTCTCGCTTTTCTCGCGTATGGCATACACACAATTCCGGGAGTGTCGAATCTACCGCAGTATAACACATAGCGTCTGAAATAACTATAGCCGCCACATACAAGGCGCTTACAAGGACACGACAGAAGATGGCCGAGTCTGCTTGTCGAGCTGGAGAATTGGCCCATCAAATACGTGTAAACGCAATGAGATCGCATTGGGCGAGCGTTGGGTCTGTCTGAGCCAACACGACTGCATTGTGTATGTTGACGGTGCGTGCCGTTGTTGTCCAGATGCGCCAGAAGCAAGTTCACGTAAACGCGGTCACTTCGAGCTTGGTCAGCCCGATTTCTGACTCGACCCGCTCGCGTCGGGTTCACGGGTTCAGGTAAACGTAGCGATAAAAGGATGGGGAAAAGAAATGCGCTCTCGCTTTTGTGAGTAAATATTTGCTATGTGACACGGCGTCTGCACCAGACATCTGAAAGCGTTAACTTGCACGTGGGAAGCACTGGTATGGTAGTTGTTCCGTCGTGTTATGCACGCGTTTGTGGCTCGTTCTCTTATAATGCGTTTGTGGCCGAATGGGCAGAGCAGTGGGCTGATGCACTGGGAATCAGGGTTCCAATCCCATCATCGGATATGGCATTTTTTTTTTGAACGATAGCTTCTTTTATTGGCGTTCGGATGTTATAGGCACGCGTAAGCGGGCACGCCATTACGCAAAAGTTATAACCACACCCACACACCACTACATAACCTATGACGGGCCGTTGCCCCCCCGCACGTGCGCGTTCTCTCTACCAGTCAACTCATTACCTACATCTCACCCATGCGAACGCCGAGACCCCTCGCTGAGTAAACAAGGCAGTACGCTCAGCTGCGGATTGACCCACGCGAAGCCCCGGGAGGTAGACAAGAAATACTTTGCTGTAATAATAAAGAAGCTCTATACGTTCGGCACCAAATATAGCCTTTAGCTGCTGCTAAGAACTCCACCATGATTCGCGCTGTCACTCATTGCTGGCTTGTTTGCCATGGCCAAAGAAATACAACGGTATGTTTATTTCGTTGAGGGCATGCCCTGAATACCAATACTTTCGCAACATAGGGTACATATAGGTACAGAACGCTGGCTTACAACTCTGTTGTCAGTCAGCGCTGCGCTGTTTTTAAAATCCCAACACTGTCGTATGCCTGTAGAGGGCGAATTCTTCTCGGATACCCGCCGTGGTGGCTTAGCGGCTATGGCGTTAGGCTGCTAAGCACAAGGTCGCCGGATGAAGTCCCGGCCCTGGCGGCCGCATTAAAAAATTAAAAAAAACAAAAAACACGCCCGTGCACTATGCATTGTGTGCAGGTTAAAGATGCCCAGGTAGCCGAAATTAATCCGGAGTCCCCCCACTACTGCGTGCCTCATAATCGGATCGTGCTTTTGGCACATAAAACCCCACAATCTTTAGTTATTGTGGTGGCACACGCAAAAAATCCTTTACGCATTGCGTTGCGTTCAGCTATATATAGTTGACCGATATGCTAGTGAAAGAATGTAGAGTGCCGTCTATCGTATGTAACCGCGCGCGCAACGTCAATTACTAGTGAAAATTGTCATGTTGTAATGCAGCACAGAAAAACCCTGTGGTTGCGCATCTGTGCTGCAGAGGAAGACTACGTGTATATAGGCGCGTGCACGGCAATAAATACTCAGTCTGTTCGCGATCTCCGACTCGATTGCATTGTTGCGATAACTCTCCTGTCGCATACACGACATTCAAGTGCACGGAGGAAAAATTATCGGCCGAAAAACAGCGCATTTCTTAACTCCACTTGATACTGGGCGGCCCGGCCACGAAATGTTCTGCAAGAGAAGTCATCATACCCATGACATTCAGCATGCATTTCTATACGAGAGATAGATAGCTAGACTTCTCCGACGTACTTCTCTTTAGTTGTACGGGAAGCCCTACATGCGCGCGAAAACTGAGCTGTGCCTACCGAGCACACCCCAGACAAAACCCGCTGAGACAACAGCAGTCTGTTCCTTCCAACTGCACGCACACTTTCCGCTGAACGCCATCACGCTACCAAGTGATGAATGGTCGTTCCATACGCAAACGGTTTCGGCTCGCCTAAAATACTTTTTCTTTTCAATTCCGAGTGCCAGGTGCCTACTACTTTTTTATAGCCAGCAGAGCGCGCTGGACCGTTCTTTCTTTTTCTCCCCTCAGGAGCATCGTTGAATACGCGTTCCATTAGAGGGTTTCAACCGTGGCATGCTGTTCAGCGTTGACTGCGCGATGTTCGTTCTGCATGAATTCACCACCGCGGAAGATTTCCAGCTTCTTTCATGGCATCTCTTGCGCATCACAAAATTCAGCGTCGAGAACTGGCTGCCTACGTGTCTTTTACGAATGACACGCGAACCGATAGTTTGCTGGCGGCGTTAACATCATCGTTGTTGTTGCAGTGGATGCACTTGGTAGAACAAAAATACGCGCGATGCATTGTATTCGCTTTTATGCGTTGTTTACTGTTACAGCTTGCATGTTAGAAGCCCCAAACAGGGTTAGCTCAGTCCTTCCGTCCGTAACTTGCCATAGTATGTACGTCATCGTGTCGTCATGAATCTTCGTAACTCTGGCATAAAAAATTATGGGGTTATTGACCACAGGTCTGTCCTTCGCATCACTTTTGAGCAATTCGATAACGCGCCCTTCACAAAGGAGACGATTCTGGTCGTGTGGCCTCGTGCGTCTGCAATACACAATAGGTATAGTGCCCTTCGTTTTCGGGTAAAACAAGATAATTCTTCATTTTTACAACTTAAACAAATTTTATGAAAATCAGGTTCAACCTACGTTCTTCCCAACGTTTGCTCTTTAGTTAAGGATAATAATGAGTGCAGGTGTTACAAAACTAATGAACGCCGCGCACCGTAATTGTGTGAGCAAGTGGTCAAGAGATATATTATTAATATTATGCTTATATGAACATTGCATATGCATCCCTTTCCCTTATGAGTTCAAGTGGAAACCAGTATACATAATATATTCAGCATCTGCCGAACTTCAGTGAATGAAAGATTTTTGCTTTTTTAGTAGCCACTTTTACACGAATACGACAATAGCGCATTGCATTGCATTGCGCTATCACCCCGCTATTGCGTTATTGCACCGGCGACGCACAAGTTGCAAGTTGCGGCAGTGAAATGTTACGCGTTGTCCGCATATATCACAGGTAACTGGCCACAGGGTTCTGGGTGCTCATTTCCATCCAAACGAAGCGGCTGCCTGTGAGCAGCCCACTTCGTACACTCATAGGACCAGCGTTGACAGGCATTACCTAGCCGTACTAGGGTGACAGAGCCTGGATGAGGAACTCGTTGGGAACGAAGGACGACAAGAGAGGGCAGGCCACGTTGGTCAGCTTCGGGCTGACAGCAACGACAGACACTGACGGATGACCAGGCAGCCAGCATCGACGATTGGTGGAAGACTTATACTCTTGATTGTAACTTGGAAGTTCAGGCCTCCCATGTGCCTCAGAGATCTCATAACGGCGAACTATTTAGGTCGTCGAGTCGACGACAGCCTCGGGATTACTCCCAGAGGGGACAACATCGAAGACCGGGGCGTCCGAGGGCGTCGACGAAGCTGCAGGTGCCATGGCGTGAAGAAGTGGACGTCCCTGATGTGCAACACGCTAATGTTGATTCCTTGGAGCTCGCTGTCATGTTTTCCGATAGAGCGTCTGCTCTAGCTATTTACGAACAAGGCGAAGTTCATTGATATACGAATAACGATAACAGCGTAGGCGACAGTAACTCGGAAAACCGTGCACACTAATACTTATAAGTGAAACAATGTAACGGCAATTGTTAGCAGGTTGCGTGTACAGAGCCAGTTTTTAAGGTAGTGCTACATACTCGTCATTACGCACAACCGACGTAATTTTCCTAAATCTGCATATAAAGCTTTCCTTCAAAAGTTGATAAGGTCTTGGACAACAAGAACGTGCAAAATATGATAGTAAAAAACTTCATAAGTTGCGCTTGTCTTTTATTCTAATATATTAATTTCAAGCAACGGAATAATAGAATGTGGGATTTTGCGCTCCTAATGCCGGCACTATATGTTCCAGAAGAGCAGGGAAAAATCGGAGGACGCTTAAGCTTCGCCTTTACGAGTGGAACTCGATAGCATTTATTGATCCCTGACTGTTTCTCATGCTTCCCGGAAACTGCATCTTATGTAATCGTAATGTTTACCGGGACACGCTCACGGCGAACGCTTTGCACGAAGGCGAGCTTGCTGGTAGAAACGTGGCCACTTGTGTGGGCCGATCCCGAAGGTACTGAACAGCCCCCCCCCCCCCCCCCCCTTAATATTAACGCGATAGCGTTTAGGGCCCCGTGTCGCAGAAAATCCGGCGTCGGCAACCGGCGTGTGATCGTGGGTGGCGGAGAAAATCATCCAACCACATCGACCGCGCAGGCCCTCCATGTGGTGCACGGCTTTGGTGAGGAGGAGGAACCAACTTTTATTTGAACCAGCAGTTTAGTTGGCTGGGCCTAGGCCTCCCTCGTGGGGACGTCGAGGTCTAGCCTCGTCGCCGCCTCGCAGGCTTGCTGGGTAGCCCAGAGTTGGTCGTCGAGGTGGGAGCCGCGCAGGGCGGTGGCCCATCTCGACGAGAGGGTCACAGTATTAATTGCCGGATATTGGTCTTCACATTCCCATAGCATGTGGGGAAGCAATGCCGCCTGAGTCTTACAGATCTTGCAAGTGTTACTAGGGTAGGTGTCTGGGTAGATCCTGTGGTAACGTGTTAGTGAGGGGTACGTGTTTGTCTGTAACAGGCGAAGGGTGGTTGCCTGTGCTCTGTTTAGCTTCTGATGAGGGATGGGGAAGGTTGTTCTTTCGAGATAGAATGATTTCGTAAGGTCGTTGTAGCTGCTGAGGCATTCGCGTTCCGCGGGTGCACCTGCGCTGTCTCCGGCACGGTTGACAAGGCCTCGTGCTACGGAGTGAGCGAGCTCGTTGAGGTTGGTGAGGTGCGGATGTACGTCGCCGGCGTGCGCTGGGAACCAGACGAGAGTGATTTGGTTTCCAGGTGCGTGAGGGGCTTGGAGTAGGATGTGTAGTGAAATCCGGCAGAAAAATGGTAAAGTACGACTTTACCATTCGGCATCGGATTGGCCGTCGGATTGTTTACCAATCGGCGTAACCCAATTCTGCTACGAGGAAACTCAAACCCCTTTTCCAGCATTTTTACCTCACCTGCGCGCGTCGGGGCAATAGCAAACAATTAATAAAATAATAAAAAAGGTCCTAGGGCCTTCACATTTTAATACAAGACCACTTATATTTCCCCTGGAAAAACGTCTTTCCAGCAATGCATTCCAGTTTAAAAAGTGAAGCCGACTTTAAAGGGATCGGTGTAAGCTTCGTCTTTGTAAGCTGCCTTTCCCACGTTCAGTGTTGCAGTGAATGAAGCTGACTTGCCGTATGCAAACGATGCGATGCGAACGGGGGAGAGAGAGAGAGAAGTTTAATGATGCGAAATGCAGACAGGGTCCCGATAACGCTATCGCGTTCTACTCTTAAACGCGAAGCTTAAGCGTCCTCTAATATTTTCAGTCTGAGAAGAGTTACCATAAACAGCATGCGCTGTAGGTGTTCTGTTGAAGCTAAACATTTCGACAGAATTACCTGTCTGGTTGGGAAAATTGATTAACACTTAGAGATTGACTCCAACCTAATAAGGAAATTTACTAGCCCGACGTTTCGGAACCAATCCGGCTCCTTCTTAAAGGGGTATTCTTCGGAGGTGGTGGTGTGCCTCTCTTAAAAGGTCCGTCGTAACAAAGGAGAGGAAGGGGAAGAGGGCGTAAGGTGCGGAGACACTTGGCAGGGCACCTGCTCTAAACAGACAAAATAGGTGGGGGTTGGGGGGGGGGGGGGGTCTTCGTCGTCGCTGGTCGGCTGGGTTGGCCGATGCTGGGCGCCCTTTAGTCGCGGGAATGCGTTGACGAGAGACGGGGGGGGGGGAGACGAGTTGTTTTGGTGTTGCTGACCTAGAGCGGGGGGTCCTTTCTTCCCTTCGTCGCGTCTGCAAGGCCATGAACATACAAAGAAGGAAGAATGCCCTTCACGCGGTTTATATTACCCGCCGTGTTCTGAATGTGCCAAGACTCGAGTAGTAGTCTTTTTCGCCAGTCTGTCTCTGTTTGAAGGATTTGGGTCTCTTGGAAAGAAATCTTGTGGTCGGCGTCTTCGGAATGTTCGGCGACGGCGCTGCGTATTCGGTTGAATGTTCTGACGTCCTTTTCATGTTGTCTGATTCTTTCTTTTAGAGTTTTGGTTTCCCCGATGTACGACGCCGGACAGTCGGCACAGCTGATTTTATAGACGACGCCTTGAGCTTTTTCTTTTGGTGGACGGTCTTTTGGTTTAGGAATGAGAATATTCAAAGTATTCATCGGTTTATGCGCGACTTTGAGGCCTTATTTTTTCAATATTCGGCTGAGAGCTTCGCTTTGCCAACCATTGACTCCCCCTCGACCACAGAAACGAGTGTTCATCGTATACGTCAAAGGTACCGATGAAGTATTTCGATGAACAAGGCTTGGATAGCGCAGAGCGATAACATGGATAACAATGAAAACACGGCGAAATCAGATATCACACTTCCACGCGCGTGATGTCTCGTGACCACGCGCACGCCGGTGTAGTGCTGGACTCGCGTTATATCGGTCACGTCAGGCTACGCGCGGCTGCAGTTGCCTGCGGCGACCAATTAGGCGTTGTACATCTCCTTTCCCGGTATTGCACTTCGTTCTCCGTTCTTCTACTCCCTTCCTCGCCACGTCACCTGCCTGCAAGAGGTGCAGCGACCCCGAGACTCTGGAGCACCTCCTCTATACCTGCCCATCCTTCGCGCAAAAAGGCTCCATAGTCACCACAACCTACAAACGCTGCAGGGCCTTCCAACAGCCACATACACGGACCTGCTATTCCCGCTCAACGCGTTCGCAGCTCCAGGCTGCGCTCCAAAGCCTGCATGGTGTTTGCGGATGCAACTGGGATCGGCAACTTGTGAGCGCCTGCTACAACGCTGAACCGTTTGCTTAGGACTGCCACCTGTCCGCTCCTGAGCGTGGCGGAGCCCACTACGTCTAATCCTCTCTCTTCCTATATCCACTTTCACTTCCCACTCCCGCTTCCATGACGACGCTGCTCCAGGCTCCCTCAAGGTTGCAGAATTAAGCGTATTTCCTCCTATATATTGTTACGAGGCATTGTGTATGAGCCTGCCATTAAAGGACCGCTGTGCTAGGCGAAGAGCAAGAAGACGGGACAAGCCTCGTGTGATGCTGTCAGCTATTCTCTGGTGGCAGCAGCCTGTATATATTGTCTCTCCAGTGTACTTGTGAATCCCCGTGACAATATTACTGTCATCTTCACTTTTTCTGCCTTGTCCAATTTATCGTGTGAGAAGGCCACTAATTCAGCCATCCAAAACGTGCGAAGTAGACCAAGAGAGCCATCGCATTAAAATGCCATGCAAAGATCATAACACGGCATGACGAGATGAAACAGAGGAGAGACACGGTGTTTTCTCCTACGGCTAGAAGGCCAATAAAATAGATGCGAGTCATCGCACTGCTCCTTCCTCGTCGGAGTAGATGCGAACGCCACACGTCTTCCCGTGAGTGCAGGAAAAAGCCAAAAACGGTTTCGGGCAAGCCGACACGGCCAGTAGATCGATTTGGAGCCCACTGCGTGCATGATGCGTCGCCAGCACGTTTTACGTTGCATTTACTTTTCATAACACGCGCGTCGGAAGCGTTCACGGTGAGATAGAATAACTGTCTTGTGAATGGCGCTGTTTCGACGACTCGACGTCGCTTGAAAGCTTCGCCCGCGCATCTACCGTAGGCAGTTGTCACATTTCGCTGTGGGTCTTTTTCACAGCGGTAACACTGTTTCTGTTCGATCGCTTGCAACGGCGCGCTCGGAGAAACTGCAAACGTTGAACCGATGCTCCTTTGAGCCTTTCTGTTCAATTTCGATGCTCCCATAACCTTTATATGAAGGGCTGAATTTTCGCCATGCTTCTTTTTTTCTTAGAAATTGTAGTGTCAGGACGTCGTCTTCGTTGTCATAAACACGTGATATCAACTTTCCCCTTACTGCGACAACAGTTAAGTTCTCCAAATTGTTTTTGCTTTGTCGGGTCAGCTGTCCCGTCTGTCGATTCTGTCACGCTGACCACAACCGCTGCCGCCATTGACGAGACTCAACAATGTTTTTTTTTTTTTTGTTCGTCTTCAGGACACCCCGTCATCCCAAGCTTTGCCATTACCACCACGGGAATAAAAAATAAAGCTTTTTCATAACCGCCTCCACTGCGATTTGAAGCCATGACAGGGAAGCAATATGCATTTGGGAGTTGAGTGCACTTGGGAGTTGAGCTATCGTGCAACAACAGCAGTGGACAATTAGTGCAAGGCTTTGAGCTCCACGCAGACTCTGAGAGCAGTGGCATCTGCACATGCATTTTGGAGCCTAGAATTAGCAATACTGCTGCGGACAACGACTACGTTATGCGTATCGCGTAGAAATTGTTCTTGACATGATGGCGGCATGATTTCGTGCAATTCTTCGTTGGCATCTTCCTGCAGACAGCGTCGGCGGTACAAACGAGGAATACACGATAATGATGATTAAAAACCTCAAACTTGGCTCATACTCACAATACCGGCTGCGCTGGTAATAAGGCAGTTGATGGAAAACAACGTCTAAACCACCGACAATGTAATTGCCAGCAGCGACGCGAAAGCAACAGCACCACGTAGTCAACACGTGAACTCGCGTTATTCAAAGGCTCCAAGCGCCCTACCAACATGGTGATCATTTTTAGGTTTTATGGAGATTTTAAAAATAGCCTGTTGCAGATAACATAATTCTAGCCCTTGAGCTGGATTATTGAGAGTGGCGGACATTACTCGCACGAGAAAGCGAAACACATATTCAAGTAATGAACAAATTTCCACTAATTACCTTTTCAATTAATTACTTTACGGTACATATTGCAATTCACGAATTGTAGCCGGTGAGTTTGCTAGGTGTATGCAATTGGAATGGATATCCAGAACGACGCCAGTTTGGAGATATGCGCCATCAAACTTGCCGTAAAAATGTATTCTTGTTTGATTTACTTTATAAAAAAAATGCTCTTTCATGCATTGAAGCACAAAAAGTAACTGGAACGCTCATGTGTTTCGTTACACACTTTGGGAAATACCTCGAAACTGGTGTCACCCTGGAAATTAATTTCAAATGGATACGACTTGGAAGCTCACCAGCTACAATTCGTAAATTGCAATATATGCCGTAAAATAATTAATTATTAAGTTAATTAGTGAATTCTTAAAGTTAGTTGAATATGTGTTTTGATTTCTCGTCCACCTCTTCAACTAAATCAGCCACAAGCGATTTTTGAAAATTCCATAAAAATTATAAATTATCGCAGGCGCCTTTAATGTGACCTTAAAATTAAAAGCACCGCAAATAGCTATACACACGAAGTGAAAAGTAGCTTTGCTTGCACTAGTTCCGATGTAATTTATATGCGTGAGTGTTCCTTCTGCAAGAAACAATATACTGGCGAGACGGCACAATCAATCAACGTCAGGTTAAAGTTTAAGCTAAAAACCTTTCCGAAGCCATCGCCCAGCATTTCAACCAAACAGTTCATAACTTTGATGAACTGAAACTCCACATACTACAGTCAAATTTCCGTTCTGTGTGAGGCAGAAAATATAGAGAAATATACCTCATCCATAAGTTCCAGACATTGCAACTAACAGGCACGAACGTTTCAAAGGGAGCTTTAGAATCTAAACGCTGTGATAAACTTCAAACTATAGGCAACAGCACTTGGTTATTTTTCATTGAGTTGCTTACATTCTTTTGTTTTTGATATTGGGTTGTCAATAATATTCATTTAATCCATTCTTTCGTTCTTTTATTTATATATTTTTCCTTTTTTCTTTTTCCACGAGCACCATTTTACTGCCGCTACTTTTATTCTCTCTTTCAGAGACACGATAGTTCACTGACCTCCAGCGGAGCAGATACCCCTCACTCCCCATCGTCCTGCTCCTTCCACGAAAAGAGGAACGTATAATGACACGTCAACCGGCTAACACATGGCGCTCCCTCAAATACCTCCAAGGACTATCAGTAGCGCTTCAACTTTCTTTTCAATTCTGCCACCTCGCCCACCCGCCTATCTCCTCTCCCGTTTAGAAGAACCGTACCTATATATATATATATATATATATATATATATATATATATATATATATATATATGCCGAGGAGAGCATATCGCACCTCGAAAAAGACAAGTCTACTTGTCGAAACGCTGGCTCCTGCTCTCACCTTGTGTTCGTGTTGCTCATCGCCCTGTATAGTATAGTGATATTTGAACATTTCATTAAAATTATAAGTGATCACCCTGCATAGTAGTACTGCAAACGTACAGAGAAAATGTAATTGCTGAAATCTCTTAGGTGCCATTCCGTCATTTTGCTCGTGACATCAGTTGTATAGGAGAAGATTTGGCCTCAGATTTGATTATACCCCATGTGGCACCTTCAAAATGACTCATTCTGTCTGAAAAGCATGAAACCACCTTGAGCTCGAAAATTAGTTACCTATTACCTGATGATGCGCACTACTCTGCTATGAACATATAGCCGCAAGAATATTTTGAAATGGCATAGTAATAGCAAAGTTACAGGCATTTCATAAACTAAAATGCGTCCACCGCTGTTTTCCACTCTCCTTCGCTACCCTTCCCACTCGCGCTCTCTCCTCCTTGCCACATACACTCACCAACTCTACGCAGTGCAGCGAAGCTACAGGTCGCGGCCGTACGCCAGAAGAAAGCATCCCCCATTGTCCGCCCTATATAATCGCCCTCCACGTGTAACTGACTGAATGGAAGCTGCATAAAAGGGTCAGTGACGCACTAAGGGCGAGCGCCATCTACATTCTCGAAATACACAGTCGACTCTCGTCATGTTGGCGCTGTTGTTCTTCGACGACAGACCAATCGACAGCTTTGACCCCTGGTGACGTCACCTGGAGCACTCTGTTGACAGCGCGACGCGCGAAGGAGGCACTGGAAAGACAAGGAGAGGAGCACGGAATTGCGTTATCGCGACAGCTATTATATAGACACTCGAGACGCATTTCTGCCGTCGTCGTCACCGTCGGTGTCGCCGTGATGTCCCGTGTAAAGTCCCAAGAGCGATAACATCGCCGCCGCGTGCCGTATGCTGTATGCGTGAGAGAAAGCGCGGGAGCGTGAGCCGCCGATGGCGGCTCATTCTCGCGCGCGTGAAGGAGGAAAGCGGGGAGCAAGTGCGCTGTCTTCGGTGGCGCGCAGAGCACCGGGGGCAGGGGAGGGAGTGGGGGGGGGGGGGGATGGGGAGTCGCGTTCTACTCCAGCGGCTGCTGCGTATGGGGTGGCCGCGCTTGCCCGATATTGAAAGAGAACTGCAATGAGTACAGAGTCATGATGCGCGGAGGGCTCTAAGCTTCGTGTGCGATGTGTGCTCGATACTTAGTTCGCGTTGAAGCTAGAGGCAGCACGAAGGTCAATTCACTCGCTGCTGCCGCCGCGCTTCCTCACTCCAGCGTTTTGACGGCGAGTTTCGGCGGTCATCGAGTGAGTTGTGTTCATGTTTGCTTGTACGCGCGTGGCACCATGCTTTTTAATTTAGTCCGTAAGCGAATGTTTACAGGTTTATATGGCCAATAAACTACCATCTTTACTTCGTATCGCTGTCTACTAATTTGCTACTGCAAGTGGTGCCGTTCCTGAGGCTCGTAGCGCTGCCGCATTAGCCAGAGATGATGTTAGTGTTCTCTACACGATGCGCGCGTTTGTTTGAAATGGGTAAAAAATAAATGTCAGAAGTTGTTCAGGGGACGTACGTTTAACACCGCAAATGCTTCCTCGCCTCCGGCCTAAATATTTAGTTACATGAAAAGTGGTGAGCCTTCAATTTCGAAGATAAGCTCAAGTTCCGCGTGGCAATCTCGTCGAGCAGGTACGTACTTGGATGCTCTCCTTCTCAACGATGGAAACAAAGAAATGTAACCGTTTTCACAAAAGAAACACAAATAAACATGATGCACCAAGAATGCTTGAATGAGCTATATTTTGATAGTAAAATGTTGAACGGCCTCGAATAAGCAGAAAGATTAGCAGAAGCCTTGGGCCATACAGCTGCGAATAAAAGGTTCCATAAAGCGATGCGATTTCACTGTATCAAATCTCGGGTACATAGACTGGGGAAGTCTGAGAGCATTAAAGTCTGTCCATGTATACGAAGTTCTAATTCTGCAATGTTATACAATTAAAAAAAGGAAGTTGAGTACATCCCAGAAATGAAAAAAAGAAAAAGACATTTTTCATCCACACTATTCTTTCTGTACTATCACATACTTACAATCAACTTTCAGGTAGTATATTTATATACATCTTTTTTTTCAAATTCTAAATTTAAATTAGTAATTTCTTATACGATCGTACCTCTCTCCCGCAGCAGCCCTATAACTGCCAAGATCTTGACTATTCCTCGTAGTGGGTGAACGAAAATATTTGAGAAAACAGGCAACGGAAAACAAGATGGTGGTCTTCAGTGAGGGAGAATGCTTCTATCGCATGAACTGAGTTGTGAGTGGAAGGAATGGATGAAATCTGTTGCAGTTTTTTTTATCGCGATAGCAATTATATGGACACTCCAAGCGAAATTTTGCCGCCGTCGTCTCCATGAGGTTCAGTGTACAGGGTGTTCAAAACTAACTTTGATGGTTATCTTAAAATTTGGCACTGGGCTGCACGCGAAGACCCCCTGTGCAAATAAGTTATGTGGCTAGGGGGGGGGGGGGGGCACAAAGTGAGATGATAATTAATTATCGCTGTCAGCAGCCAAACTAACGACAATTGAATCATTAACTTTCTGTTGACCGCAGTAAGTGGGTATGTTTGTATTGAAAAGTTAGCGGTAGTCGTGTTTCTACGCAGTATCAGTTGGAAGAATTCTTCTAGCATGTCTATGCTCCCAGATATCCGACTCCAAATTTTATAGTCGTTCACATGATTACGTGTGAAGGAGAGTTAGGAACGGCGAAAAGCTCCTCCCTGATGTGCATCACGCTCCTGTTGCGTGCGGCGTTTTGTCTGACAACGGGGCGAAGGCATTGGCAAAGATAACTGTTCCGCGTACCCTCTCGGCCGGCGAAATCAAACTTATTTCTTAGAATTTTGAGAATGGCAGCCCACAAACAAATGTCATGAAACAAAACACCGACAGTGCATGCCTCTTAGCATAAACCTTCTGACTAAAATTTTAAAAGTGCGAAACTATAACAGAGCTAAAATCTGAAAATTATTTAATTTTATTGGTGCGGCTGTGCACTACCTCCGGGATCGGCCCACGCAAGAGGCCAAGTTTCTACAGGCAAGCTCGTCTTTATGTCCCGGTAAACAATACGGTAGAGAACCTACATAAAACATCATTGCACATAGGCTGTCTACAATACGGTTACATAAGCTGCAGTTACCGGGAAGGGTGAGAAGCATTCAGGGATCTTTGAATGCTATCGCGTTCCACTTTTGAAAGCGAAGCTTAAGCGTCCTCAAAATTTTGCCTGCTCTTCTGGAACATTAGTGCTGGTATTAGGAGCACAAAATCCCACTTTCTGCCATTCCGTTGCTTGAAATGAATACGTTAGAATAAAAGGCATGCGCAACCGATGCAATTCTTTATTATAATATATTGCATGTTCGTGTTGTCGAAGGCGTTATCAACTTTTCAGGGAAAGATTTATACGCAGATTTAGGAAAACCACTTGGGTTGTGCAGAGTGACGAGTATGTAGCACTGCCTAAAAAAAACTGGCTCCGTCGACGTTGAGACAGTGCTGCTTCTAAAGTTTTCATGGTTTTCCAAGTTACTGTCGCCTGCACTGATATTGTTATTCATATGTCAATTGAATTCCCTTTTTTGGCAAATAGAGCAGACACTCTAGTTTGGACAGCGAGCTCCATGGAATCAACATTAGCGTGTTACACGCCAGGGACGTCCACTTACTTCTTCACGCCACGGCGCCTGCAGCGTCGTGGACTCCCTCCGACACCTCTCTCTTCGATTCTGTTGTCCCCTCGGAGAGTGGTCCCGAGACCGTCGTCGACGCGACGACCTCAATATATAGCTGGCCTCTAAGAGGTCTCTGAGCACATGGGAGGTGTAAGCTTCCAAGTTATACCGCTAAGAGTAAGGCTTCCATGACTCTAAGCATCGATGCCAGCTGCATGGTCATCGGTCGGTGGCTGTCATTGTTGTAAGCCCATAGGTGACCAACGTGGCCTGCCCTTTCTTGTCGTCCTTAGGTCCTAACGAGTTCCTTGTCCAGGCCCCGTCACCCTATACGGCTAGGTTCTATGTGTCAACGCTGGTCCTACGAGTGTACGGCGTGGGCTGGTCACAGGCAGCCGCTTCGTTCGGGCCGTCGCCGAAGGACTCTGTCTACCGGCCCCGACCTGGGTGGAGCCACCGGATTGATTAGCGGGGCCTCCGGCCCCGCTTTAATTCTTTCTCCTCAGGACCTCAATAAAGTTCGTACTCACTCACTACGATGGAAACGAGCACCCAGAACCCTGTCCCCGGGTACCTGCGAATATTTGGACAACGAGTATGCAACGTGTGTGTCAAAGGTGCGGCTCCACCGGTCACTGCAAAGTCACCAAGCCCGGTGGTGCTGCTATCGAGGGACCCTAAGCGTTCACAGTGCACAGTGGTCGCTGTGTGGTCGCTGTGTGGTCGCTGCGGTGCTCGCGGCCACAATAGCGACGGATGTGACCGTCCCTGTCGGAATACGAGGATGGCGATCCCACCATCGCGTACTCCGTGCTGCTCTCCTACACGGACGCTGCTGCTGGGGCCTTTCCCCCTCTGCCCCCGGCGACGGCTGCAGTAACGGCTCCCCGTCACACCACGAACACAGAGCAGGGGGGCTATTGTGTAAGAGTCCACCTAGTGGACTGTCCACGGCAGTCAATGGCGACAGCCGTGGCTGCCGTGGACAATCCACTAGGTGGACTCTTACAGAATAGCCCCCCTGTGTAGGAAGGTCTAGGAGACTCATCAGGTTTGCTACCCAACAGATAAGGGATAAAAGAAAGAAAGCAGACAGTCGCTTTATCCATAGGTGGACATCAAAACGAAGGAAGTTTAATTAAATTGATGTACTACTAATTACACCCCAGCTCGCAGTCAACTCTGATATCGTAGCGCCAGATATTCCTCTGTAGTATTTTTTTGTTTTTAGGTATGAAGCTCTCCGCGTCAAGTCCTTCCGCTCTAGAAGTGAGCAACCTAGGCCCCAAACGGCCACTTCCCGCGAAATTCTGTAAAGAACCTGGCAGACATTTTGGAAGAAGTAAACTTTCCGTGAGCAGTTGTAAAGTTCTTGAACTGTAAAGGCGTGCACATAAAGATTTATAGAAAAAAAAGTGGGACGCAGACTGCAAAGGTGTTTATTTGGTATGCAGATGCACGATCGCGACTCGTACGCGCAGTGGCGGCATAATAGAGAGCGTCCTCGTGCGGAGAATGCAGTGTAGAATGTAACACAAATTAAGTCGCCTGACGAGTGACGCAGTGAGGCGTGTATCGTACGCAACATGCACACATTGATATGCATTTGCATGCTTGTGTGAGTGAACTAGCGTGTGCTTGCCAGCGTTTTCTTGAAACGCGCAAATTCTTGCAAGCATCAAAAGTTTATAAAGGCGCAGCCAGATTAGAAAGAAATGGGTTCATATCGAAGGAAAGTAGATCCGTTAGCCTGAACGTTTGTGCTGTAGCCTGCCACTCAGCGCGAAGGCCAAAGTGAAAGAAAAGCTTCGAATGTATCAGAGAGAGAGTTACTGGCGTTGGCTCATGGACGACAAATACTTCGCCAGACCAGTACTGAAATTTCTGCATGCAAAACTACGTTTCGATTAAGACAAAACAATATGCCGTAGGGCAAGCGGCACGGAAAAAGAAAAGAAAAAGAAAGGATGAGATGAGTGATGACGAGGACATATTATGGAGATGCTGATTTCACGATCCTGCAGCGCTATCAATGGCACTGACTCGCTTCTATAATGTGAAAGTGTTGCTAGAGATTCGTCATTACAGAGTGTTCCACAGTGTTAAGAGTGTTCACATCACTGCAGAGTGTTCACATCATAAAGAACAGCCGCAAATGTAGGTATTGAATATTCATCGAAGACTGTCATGCCTTGAGCTACGACATGTGCTTGACTCATAGGCTAACGCTGCCTGTGCGTCTGTCGCAACGAATGAACCTTCATCTTTTCTTACAGGCACTGGTCTCAGAGAGATACCTTAAATTGCATGTTGCGTATTGTGGCGTGCTTTGAGCACGTTTTCTATCTGTGACACGCGTGCTGTGCGTATCATTTAAGTATTATTTCTTATGCAACATATCAATCCGAAGCAGCATGCTTACCGCCGGGGAAACTTCTCCGGGATTCATTAAAGAGCAATTTATCTCTATTGGCTGCAACCATTCACGCGAGGGAATGTCCTTGAATACCTCCGGCATGCCGATGCGTAGCAGGATGACTTTGGTGATTGGCACACTTCACGGGCGTATAAGAGGTGCGTGTAAAATCTGTGCATCGTGAAGTGCTATTAAAGAGCTCAACTATGGCACAACAATGTGCGTGTCAGATGATGAAGAAACAGTAGTGGACCCACCCGCTCGATAAAAAATGACGATAAGTTAGGAGCATTGCGCGTTTTTCTCCCTTAATGTACGTATACTATGAAATACGACGGAGATCACTAATAAAAAAAAAGGTTTATCCGGAACCACACAGCAGTGAACGCGTGTTACAGGGGCTGCATTAACGCACAAATAAGACATTTCCTTTTTATCTATGAGTTGCATTGAAGAAAATGGAGCGGAGTCACTTTGTTTACCTGTAATTGGGCAGATTTGTAGTCGCGGGAATAATTACCGAGCACTATCAAGGTAAAGCTTCTCAGAATTCAGTGATTGGTGCCGCAAGAGTGGGCAGCCCGCCATCTTGGTTCAGAGGTCATGTCAAGGAACGTTCTGGGCACGGCTGCATCCTGTTGACCAGGGATTCAGCTCGGCAACTCACTCACAAAGTTCAAAGCCACATTGCTTTCTATAAACGGTTAAATACGCCCTCTTCTCTACAGCATCATATATGCCCGAGGCACAGATGTGTGCATTCAAGGTGGCAGGCTGTAACGCCTCAACTTGTGGCGTAATCCTTCCCCAAGCACGTGACTTCACCTGCGTACGACGTAGGTCACAATGCCTGCGCCGTCGAGAGACATCAATGCGATAAATCAATACGATTATTGATGTTTCAGTTTTGTCTTTAATGGCTCTGGACCAATAATGAAAGTACAATCATTATGTCTTTCTGGTGCCACCAAAGCAGCATAGGTCAGATTGATCTCTATCCGGGTTTTCTTATATACGGGTAAGCACGGTATGTACGATAGAAATGGCAGAACAATTCAGGAACAAAACAATGGGTGCACTCAACTAAATAGTGATCAGGGTGGAAAGGGGAAGGACGTAGGTTTATCGAAGAGAAAAAATGAGCAGGGCTTTTCTACAGTTTCCATGCAATCATCTTCATCGTAGTCGCGCTGGAAGCTTCAAGTATATACAGAGAAAATGACATGCAATTTCAAACAGTTACTGCGGAACACCACGTGTATTACTAGGTATGCGCCGATATCGCGTTGGCTTGTGTGGCGTGGGAGAAGCCTGGTCGGGTGGTGTACTGTGGCTGGCCTCGCTTTTGCCAGCGTTTGTGCCGCAAGGCTGTCGGTTCAGATAGCTCGTCTGTTGCAGAATGAGTGTCTTGTTACTCTCCACACTTTCCGCCGAGACGTGCGTCTGGCGTCCAAGAATCGGGTTCTTGTTTGTTTTTGGTTCTAGTTTGCAGTCCTGCCCCAGAGATTGCCCTGCGCAGGGTGAATGCGCGCGGCCAGCAGCAAGGCATGCGGACGACGAACGCCCCCAATTGAGCGATATTTGGACGGTTAATCGCGGAGGGCAGTACCGGGTGAGTCTAGCGATATAATACCCGTGCCACACGGGTAAAGTAAAGTGCACTTTAAGCGAGTGCACTTCAGCGTGCTGAGTGTCACTTTGGCGGTGTGCTGCTACACGAGAAAGAAAAGTGTTCTTTCAAATTGATGACCATGGCGACCGGGAGTCAGATGGGAAAGCATATGTTTATTAATATAAAAATGTGTGCACGAAAACAGTTGATTATTGTTAAAAACAACATTTACAATCCACCTTTATAAGCGCCGGCAACGACGGAAACTTGACCAGCAACAGTCAAAACGACTCGATTCGCCAAACTGCGCAGTCATTATCGGGCGTGGTCGTGAACAGCCCGAGAGCAAGAGTAGTTTTTTTTTTTTTTTGCTGTTCTTGGTTTTTTTGCGGTATAGCACATTTTATTATCTTGTAACGTTAGCAATTTAAAACAATGTTATTAAAAATTACTCCTGACTCTTCTTTCAATATCACTTTATGTATCTTCTAAGCATTGCTAACGAGGCTACACACTTTGCCGCCGCGAAGTGAGTTCGCCGAACACACTCGCCGGCGAGTGCACTCTGCAGCGAGTGTCACTAAGCGTTCCCGTGTGGCAGCCTGCGAATGACACTAGCCGCGAAGTGCACTCGCTCAAAGTGCACTTTACTTTGCCCGTGTGGCACGGGTATAAGTCTATTTTGCTCATCTATGCTTTCCCAACGTCTAGTTGTTTCTTTCGAACGCTTATCTTGATACAATACAAACCGGGAGCAAGATATTGGAGCGTGCGAGAATGTATCTTGCACCAAATGGGGGGTCGCTCAAGCACACTGACTTCAATAACGTAAGTGTACTTTATAATAACTTAAGTGTACGTAAGTGTACTCGTACTTTATCGACACAATAAAGTAATGTGTTCTCTCTTGAAATGCGACGCATGTTAACAACCTCATGTAAACGATTGGTGGCTTAAGTGGACGTCAAACCAGGAAAACCGACACTCTCACAAAGTCGGCGAAGACGTCAAAACTTTAGAGCGAATATATTTATTTGCCTACAGTCGCATGTTTTCCGTATATAACCAAGTAACATCGCACAGAGAGGTGAAGTGCCCAAATAGGCTGATAGCGTGTGGACGGGAACGGAGCCAGGGGAACGAAAGTAGGTGACCGGGGCAGGAGGGTTGCACGGGGTCGGTCCTTCTTGCTCAACTTACGGTAGTCTTTCCACAATCGCGGCGCCGTTGTACGGGGCGCCATACGTACACAAAAAAAAAACGGATTCTCAGCGAAGAAGAGTCGGCAGAGCCGCGTCGCCAACGTGTCGAAAGACTAAGATGAGGGATTTAGTCTAAAGGAGCTGAGCGCCGCGAAGCGGAAGTAACCGTCTTTGACTGCTGCTTGCAACAAGTACTTCGACAAGTAGTTCGTTAATGTCTGTTTCGGTGTTGTGCGACGTATATGCGATCGGCTGTGGTTTCAGTCCGACGTGATTTTTCCAGCTTTCTCGGGCAGTAACTTTCGATAACCTATAGGATGAAATAAATTAACATCATTTATTGCTCTGGCGAAACCTTAGCCAGCTATTTGCTTACGTGCATAAATGTATTCGATGGTCGTACGGCCTAATATATTTAACCTTCTAAAACGTTCGTTCTTCCTCTTCCTGTCAGTGACTGATACCATCGAGTCTCTGTGCTCGTGACGATTGGTAAACCATGGTCGGTGCCTTTTAATATCCTTGTCGTGTTAAGCCGATGGCTCTGTACTCCTCTTTCCGATGAAAATACCATTGGAACATGTCTCTCTCTGATACGGAAGCATCGTCGAGCGTTGCTTCGTTTCTGGAAGTTGGAAATCCTCAGTGATATTTTGCATACTCGGATTACGCCCATGCGCGATTAACTGGTGCATGCGCGTGGTGTTATAGTTCTCTCCTTGCCCTCTTTCTGTTTATGCGCACCTATCTCCTCTCACCTACGTGGTGTAGCGAATTGGACGTGGGTCTGGCTGACCTCCTTTATTTTTCCTTGCTCCTCTGTCTCCCCGATAGTCCTTTTGGATGAAATGGACAAACACGGGGACGTCCGGATGAGAATTATCACTGCCTGCAGACCGGCTGTCGACTGCGTAGTAGCTAGCACTACATATTGACGCAAAATAGATCGGGGCTCGCGCTTATCCGGCTCGAAGGTCATGTACGAGAGGGAAGGATTGATCGTATGTGTGTGTACGTAGTGTGCATGTATGTGTGCGTGAGTGCGAGTGTGTGCGTGTGTGTGTGTGTGTGTGTCAGTGCGTTCGGGCATGCGTCTTGAGGAAGCGGTTAAGTTGCGAAGGACAAGATTCGGCCAAAGGGCCAAAGAGACTTGGAGAGGAAGGAGTAATACCGAGGTGCATTCGTCAGGATGTCTGCGTTGAATATTTTACGCGAAGCACGCGCTCTCCTTCGGCGGTCGGAGCACTATAGCTCTTTGGGGCACCTAGCGCATGTTTCGCTGATTCCGGTGGCCACCGGCAATCCTCTGCGGGTGCATCAATCTCCAAAGAAAAACAGGCCGCCGCCTCTGGTGCTGCGCGCACTTGTTCTTCGTCGCGAAACTCGCATGGTCACTGAAATATGCGCTGCGGGTTCCTGTCACGTGGTGAAAGCATCCGTAATTTGGATTTACGTCTTCGTTTCGTCTCTCCAAATTCTTGGTGCGATGCGAGTGTTTCTTGCTGCCGGACATGCGCCTTGAACAGTGACTTTTCAGTGCCGTCTACCAGAGGAACTCTACGCCGAATGTTTATCGAACAGAAACAGCCTCATTCTGCATTCTATAGCGATGAAGAGCCCTTGGTATAGGAGCGTGCGGTTTTGAAAAGTGGTAGCCATGCACGGAGCATTTTATGGTGCTGAACTGCTGTTTGTTAAACGAAACCTGCATGAAAAACTTGGTATACATGACTTTTGTTTTTCGTGAACTCAGTAAACCTCAAATGTTTCTACGCTATCTTTTCTTTCCTGTCTCACAATGACTAAACTTGCATGTTTCCGCGCGGCAGGTTTAGGGTTAGGGATTGACCATAACTTTAGGGTTATGGACTGACCATAGGAACTCCTCAGGTACTTTCTGGATAGTCAATGTGGAATAAAACTTTCCTGCGTGATTTCATTTCTTCTTGCCTTCGGTATGTATAACGGTGCGTAACCGGCACGTCCGACAGACCCGTGTACTCCATTAAAGATCAATAATTAAGTTAAGGCCTGACGTCTTCCGCTGCTGATGCACCAAGAGGGACGATCTTATAGGATCTTGTCTGTAGACAAAGGTTGGCTGTCAATTAGTGCTAAGAGAGAACTAAAGTCACATGCTTTGGAAACAGAGGGGAAAAAGAAGTGCTGCCCGTTAAGGGGCTAAATTTCAAAAGTATTGCGCTAGCATCAATGCAATCTCATAGTCATCTGAATACGGAGATGTGGCCAATCAGTGAAGCGAGATGAATATATGTACTTTGGTGTACGTGGGCCATATGAGAACGCGACTGATCGTTATCAGCAAAATTAGGTTCAACGCAGTAGGACGAAAGAGAGTCCTAATGTTCGTACGTTACGTCGATGTTAAGTTCCACGTAACTGCGACGCTTATGGAAAGTGCCTAACCCTGTCATCTCATCTGATTCCTTGATTCTCTTCGCTTCCTTTTCTTTTTGTGTGCTTACCGCAGTGTACTACTGGTCATTTGTCCCACTGGCAAAGCACACAGGCCTGACAGATTCTGTGGTCTTGCAATTTCAAATGGAATGTTTGAGTAACAAGAGTATTAACGCGACAGTGTTAAGGGCCCCGTGTCGCAGAAAATCCGGCGGCGGTGTCCGTGTCGGCTTTGGCGCCCTCGGCCGAGAAAATTATCCCGAACCACGCAAGCCCTCCAAATATGTTTAGGTATGCCACACCATTCTATCATTAGTGTTAATGATACATTGTCTTGCATTGTTGGCACACATCGGGATGACGAACAACTTATCAACCTGCTTAAGATGCTTGTCAACGTTGTTAGGTCTCTGATTGCCGGTCGTCAGACACCAGCAGCATTAGCCACAGAGCAACTACTGGAGGCTCTTGTTCCAGTGCTTGACGGCCTTCACTAGAAACATGAATGCTCGTGGAAAGCCCCGTCCCTCTGTGCTGCAATGGAATGTCAGGTCCTTAAGGCCGCGGCATGCGGACCTAGTCCTTCGGCTTCTCGCAATGAACACCCCGCCAGATGTTATAGCACTGCAAGAAACCAATGTAAGAAAAGATGGTTTCAGACTTCCTGGTTACGTAGGCATCCACAGCAACGTCCGATGCACAGTGCCGGCATGCGGATCCTTCCAGTGTACGGACGCCACGCATC
Source organism: Dermacentor silvarum (assembly GCF_013339745.2). Lineage (NCBI taxonomy): Eukaryota > Metazoa > Arthropoda > Arachnida > Ixodida > Ixodidae > Dermacentor > Dermacentor silvarum. Next base: position 62,420,174 of record NC_051161.1, read on the forward strand.
CGCGAAATACTTCAAAAGCATCGCTATACATCCGAGCTGACCTACATTTTGCAGTTATTGACACAAGTGATATCTGCGACGCTGATTTTGAATGCACAGCCGTTACTGTGAGTCTCAAAGATACGACGACGACTGTGGCAAGTATATATTATCGACCGACACGATCTTCAGACACCACCTTATTGTAGTTCTTAGTCTCTCGGTGTGGCCCATCACTTGTGCTGTGCGAGGACTTCAATGCTCACCATCCTCGCTGGTGTTCTCGTCAACAAGACCAGCGTGTGATAGATAACAACGAGCTTATTGTTAGGCATGATCTACAAACACTCAATGACGGCTCACCTACATTTGTCGGCAGAGGAAAGGGACAGTCCACCATCGACCTTGCGATATCAACAAGAGATGTGTGTCTCGCCTGGTCATGTGAATCTGACCCATGGGGCTCAGATCTCCTACCAATTTGGTTGATTGCAGAACATACTCCTAGCCGCCAGACTGCCGCCTACAGAGTGACGAACTGGAACAAGTTCCGTCAGCTGATTTCAGGGGCCCCATCGCACGACAAGTTGTTTAAACTGGTGAGCGAGTGTCTTCAGCAAGCTACCGTAAGACGACGGCGGGGCATAGATAAACCGAACCCTGATCTTAAGCTCTTGAGGCTACGCGCCTGTCGACGCCGCGCTTACAGGAGAGCGCAGCGCTCTAAAAGAAGCTCCGATTGGACGGTGTATAACCGCCTAGACGCAGTCATACGGCGGCACACAAAACAACTTCGTCGAAAGAGCTGGGCAGCACTGTGTAGTTCATTGCATACGGCAAATGGTTTTGGAAGTGTTTGGCGAATACTGAAGGCTCTTCGCAGTCTTGAGATCTGCAAGAATCCAACTGCTGCTTTGTGCATAACGACTGGCCGGACTCCGAAAATTCTTGCGGAAGCATTTGCCGACCTTTTCGTACCTCCTATGCCAAGTGACAACGCAAACAATGACCTTAATCCTCTGACAAGTCAGAACAACACAACGTTCTGCTATGGTCCAGCCTGCCAGATGGATGAAACAGACTTTACTCTCGAAGAGCTGCATCACGCCCTCAGCCTCTCCAAACGTCGCACTGCCCCTGGTGAAGACGGTGTTACGTACCAGGCATTACGAAACATCGATGAGGCCTTTCATCAAAATGTCTTGGACGCATATAACGAAGTGTGGCGAACGTCTCTGATCCCCAATGATTGGAAATCATCTGTGGTGATACCAGTCTTAAAGCCCGACCGCCCTGCAAAACACCTAAAGTCTTACCGGCCAATATCGCTAACTTCTAATGTTATGAAGCTGATGGAACGAATTGTACTGTTTCGTCTAGACGGCAGGTTACAAGAGCTTAATTTCTTTCCTGATGTCATGAGCGGCTTTCGTCGTCACCGTTCAGCCCTCGATAGCATAGCAGACCTCGTTTCATCTCTAGAGTCTGCTCGAGAGAACAAGCACTCTGCATACATGCTCTTCCTGGATATACAGCAAGCGTTCGATTCGGTTCCCCATAAGGCGATTATTATCGCCCTTAGGAATGCGGGAATTTCGGGTCGACTGCTTCATTTCGTGCATAACTTTCTATCTGAGCGCCACATGAAAGTGCGTGTTGGAGGAGCAACAAGTGATTCTCGCCCCGTTAAGTGCGGTGTACCACAAGGCAGCGTCTTGTCGCCGCTTCTCTTCGACAGTGTACTTGCTGGACTTCCAAGCCGATTGCCTCAGGAAGCAGACTTTCCAATATGTATAGCAATCTATGCTGATGACATTGCACTGTGGATCAGCGGTCCTTCGTACCATGGTCCACGTCTTCGTGGAATCTTGCAGAGAGCTCTGAATGCGACTTCAGAGTACTTGGACGAAGTTGGTCTGCAGATCTCACCAGCTAAGTCAGCCGCGATTGCGTATCATCCAAGGCAACGGGCTCGTCGAACCATGAGCCGGCTGTACCTCGGAGAGACACCGGTACAATGGGTACAACACCACCGCTACCTGGGCGTAATTATCGATGATCGCCTTTCTTGGCGTCCTGCAATTACCTCTGTGCGTTGCAAATCCCGGTTGCTGCTCAAGTATGTGGCCGCCTTGACTGCTAGAGGCTCTGGCTGCGACCAGACGACAGCACTTCAGGTATACCAATCGTCTGTCCTCTCTGGCGTAATGTATGCCTTGCCAGTCTTGAACGTGCCGCCAAATGTGATGTCTGAGTTGGAACGGGACCATCGTGTTGCCCTCCGAGTCATGCTTGGCTTACCTCGTGAGGCGCAATCTGTTCCACTACTCACGGAAGCGCACCAGTTGCCCCTGAGCTTGCAAGCAGACCAGAGAGCGCTACACCATATCGAGCGTTTGCACCGAGCATCAGACGGCCAAGCACTGATTAATCGGCTGCTTCAGCGCCCATTCTCTCGGATGGGGAAAATGGCGGCATTGTTTGTGGACATTACTCACAGTTCAGGAGACACTACTTCTTTCACAACTCCGAAGAAGCGCAACAAAGTCTCTTTCCCCATTTATCTGACAATTCCTGAAATACACAAAAAATCTAGGCAGCCTGTTCCGGCACTATTTCAATTGGCCCAGTCGTACCTATTTGAAAAATTTGAAGGTTATGTTGAGGTATTCACGGACGCATCTGTACACAGCGACACGCAAGGCGTTTCTGCAGCTTTCTTCTGCCCTTTGACTGGCATCAGACGGGTATTTAGAATACTACATCCAACCTCATCAACAACTGCAGAACTAGCAGCGATTGATGTTGCTCTGAAATACGTACACGAAGAATTAGACGCCTTGAAGGTCGTCATTCTTACAGACTCTCGTGCTGCCCTCAGCAGACTTAGACAAGATGCCGATAGCCCATTGTTGTGCATTATCCAAGAAACTTCCGGCAAAATTACTTCCTGTGGAGTGTCCCTCATTGCCCAGTGGGTACCCTCGCACGTGGGCATCGCTGGAAATGAAGAGGCTGATCGCCTCGCTTCAAGCTGTGCCCACCATGAATGTGACTGCCCTGACATTTCGTGCACGTTTGAAAATGCCCGTCTCCTGATACGCCGACACCTCCTAAAGCAGCACCCAGACCGGCGTGTTGCAGACAGATCGTTCCCTCCACGCGTTAGTGGTCGAGGCTTGCCCCGTCGTGCTAGAGCACTGTTATACAAGTTAAGGGTGGGGTCTGTGTTGGTGCGCGAACGCCTATACCGACAAGGACGTGTGGACAGCCCGTCGTGTACGTTTTGTGGCTCCTGTGAGACACTTGAACATCTAGTTTTAGAGTGCCCCGCATTCGTTGCGCAGCGTGCATTACTAATTAAGGAGTATAGACTAATGGGGCTGCAATGTGCGACCCTTGATGATTGCCCTTTTCCAAGGGGGAGCGCTGCAAGACGTGACCAGGCCCATCGAGCCCTGCTAAGTTTTCTGAAGGACACTGACTTGGCCTCCCGTTTATAGACGTTATTTCTATTTTTTGTTCTGTTTTTGTTTTGTTCTGTCTGTGTCTCCGTCATTTCTTTATTTCCTCTTTTCTTTTCTCATATTTTCATTTCCTCTATTCCCTCCTCCTATAGGAGTAGGCAGGCGTTGTGCCCCTCTCGGTGGCAGTTGTCAGCTTGCTCCCTCCTTAATCCCTTTGTGTCCTTGTGTGTATATGTGTACGAATCAAATAATAATAATAATTGTTGGCAAAGCTATTCCTCGGAATTTTGGGAATGACAATCCACAAACAAATGTCATGAAACAAAACGCCCACAGCGCATGCCTTTTATGTAAAATCTTCTCAAACTGAAATATTAAAAGTACGAAACAAAAACGGAAAGCTGAAAATTATGCAATTTTTTTTGGCGCGGCTGTGCAATATCTCCAGGATCGCGCCACCCAAGAGGCCGCTATTCTACCAGAAAGCTCGCCTTAGGGAGCCTACACGCAAGGGCTGCGCTTGCATGTAGGCTCCCTAGCTCGCCTTCGTGCATAGCGTTCGCCGCCAGTGTTTCCCGGTAACCATTACGCTTGCTTAAGCTGCAGTTGTCTGGAAGCGTGAGAAGCAGTCAGGGATCTTTGAATGCTATCGCGTTCCGCTCTTAAAAGCGAAGCTTTTGCTCTGTTGCGTTAATGTGCCCATTTTTGTGGAGAAGGAAACGATATCTGCGAAGAGGAAGAGCTAGGCTCTTTGGGTAGATCTCTGCGTTCCCGCTGGGGACCCTCTAATTTGCATTCAAAGCTCGTGCTAAACCGCAAGGTAAATGATGAGCACATTCTCGGTACGCTTCATGCAGCGGGTTGCGTGTATTTGCTGACTAGATCGATTAGAAGCTTTAAGCCACGCTCACATCCGAAAGCCAAAACTAACCGAACTCCCTTCTTCCTCATTATCCTCACCAGACATGGTTTTAGAAAAGAGAGAGAAAAAAAAGGATTGCAACAAATTAAGAAACAAGCTCCTCCTTTTTCATTAGCCATGCACATATGTATTAGGGTTCCCGGCTTATGGGGCCGCCGTGTTTCTTTAGCGCTGAAATACGAACTGTACGGACACGTGCCAGAGGCCGCTACGAAGCATGTATGTCACGGAGCCTCCAACTCATCCTTACTTTATTGCTGTATTCTGGCCAGCCCGTTAATGGACGCTAATGAGATTTAATCAGTGCGCGAATGCAGACATTCGATGAAACAGGTGACCAGCACTTAAAAAGGCTAGGTGCTTCCCGGTGCGTGTTTTGTCTTTGTTGTCTAAATGGCGTTTAAAGGAGATTGACTAAATTGCAATCGGTTAGGGCATTGGTAATTGATGTGGGTGATTAATGAGATTTTGCTTTCCTTCACTTGAGAAACGTGGTTTTGTGCTAGTTGCAATAAAATATTAAGAGACAACACAGAGACGAACTGTCTTGCATAGTTTCGCTCTCAGTGCAGTGCAAGTTAAGTAAGCCTGATTAATTCTGTTTAATTTAAGTGTCTCTAATTAAGGTATAACAAAAAGCTTCTGCCATATATGCAGCGTTACCAATTGAAGCCGGAAGTCGAAAGTTCACTTCGTATTAGCATATGTTAGTCCCGAAGGTGGCCGGTGGCCTACGAAGTTCTGAACAACAATAAAGAAGACATACCTACTGATGATTATATGAATCATCTGTGTTACTGTCTGGCTAAAATGAGTCAGTCGCTATTGGCACATGACACCAAGACACAATATAATTAAACTATTGCCTTTTAGAAGGATTGCGAGGTGGATGATTTTGTCGAAGTTTAGCTTAAAACTCGACTACTACCGGACACATTTTCTTCTAAGACATGACAGGTGCTTGTCGTATTTTTTCTTGGAACGTTATCAAATGTCAAAACACATTCGTTTCTTGCTTACACAGGGCAAGTAGTTGACGTTTTCCTCAATTTATACTTAACGATTTCACACGGACTGACTCAATCAATCAATCATCCTGACTTCTGATGGTGAAAGCCCTGCAGTAGAAGGACGACAACCTCACTATTTGCTCCGATCCAGTGCTTTACAAATGGCATTATCTACGCCTCGCCGTCGAGTATACTGAACAATATTCGAAACCGCGGTGAGCCGAAGTGCAGACAGATCGTAACGTAGAGAACGGGCACACGACATTCCCTGTCAGTTCTGCCATTAAACAAGAAGTGAGCAATAACGAGAAATTTTACATCCAGGGGATAACCACGCAAATTTAAAGGTTGTTATCCCCGTGTAGCCTCGTAAACGCAAAGCGAAAACCGAAAACGTTGTGCGGTGGCACAGCGAACACATGTGCTATGAACACGCTGCCTCCAATCTTCTTTCCCCGCCAACTGGAACACTAGAAATGATCATTTCTCACATTCCGCTGAACAAACTCCGCGGCGCGTTGCTATCTCATCATATTTCGTGAGTTGAGGGCGCTCAGGGTTATCCGGTCGCCGCGCATGGCATCCGGGAGCGTTCCAGGCAACAGATTTGAGGAGGATAACGCCATCGATCCGTCCAGTCGGTGCCATGGTTCTTGTGCATCGTCTCTACCGCATGAAAAGTCATTACCGAAATTGATAACGACCCATTCGTGGAACGGTGGTGCGGAGCTGGTGCCTGCATTTTCGAAATCGTGACTGTGGTAACTAACTCTTCTTCCTTTCTTTCTGTCTTATGCCTGCATGGAGTAATCAGGCGCTTTTTGCATAGTGCCGATCCAACGTTCCGGTCGTTGCAAGAGAGAAGATTTTGAAATGTTTCCTCTGCACAGCAATGCTTCGTACCTGCGCGATGCTAATGTGTTCTGTTCTTTTCGGTTGTGGCATTGTCGTGACAGCTAACCTCACCACGAGAGTACGCTAATGTTCAGCGAAGCGAAACATTCACGAACTTTTCGCGATATCATAGGAAAAGGTGGGGTGAGGCTCGCCCATATTCTTCTTCTTTCTGGGGTTTAACGTGCCAAAACCAGTTTCGATTATCAGGCACGCCGTAGTGCAGGGCTCCGGATTAATTTTGACCACCTGGGGTTCCTTAACGTGCACTACAACGCAAGCACACGGGCGTTTTTGTATTTCGCCTCCATCGAAATGCGGCCGCCGCGGCCGGGATTCGATCCCGCGACCTCGTGCTCAGCAGCGCAACGCCTTAGCTAACTAAGCCACCGCGGCGGGTAGGCTCGTCCATATATTTAACATCTTGTGTCGTTGATCTTGCCAAGATTATTTGGAAGTTAGTTTAATTGAATCAGCTAGTGCAAGACAGGGGTAATTGGAGATCGCAGGGAGAGGCCTTCGTCCTGCAGTAAACATAAATACAGGCTGCTGCTGCTGCATGATGAGTATGATGATGATGATGATAAGTTTAAATGACTGTGCATGTCGAGAATAGGACTTTTAAAGCGATAGAATACTCACCTTGTCGTTTTGATGACCACCGGTGACCGTCGCATTAATCCCGAAGTGCTTTGGGAGAAGTTTGCCGTGAACCAAAGGAGAAAAAAATATCGGTGGTTAATTATGCCTATGGTCAAATAATAGCACAGATTAAGCAAGCGTAGTTGATATTCGTGTTGCAATTTAGCGGAAGCTCATGTTTAGATACACGAGGAAGAATGAACCGTTTTTTCCCTCAGCATCCACGCAACTGTTCTTTAATGAAATCTCCGTTGCCTTTGGAAGAGAAACGTTAATATATACGTATTGATGGAAGCTGAGTCTGCATTTTTTTACTTCAGCTATGTCTCCAAAATTTGCCGACAGTCAAGCGTTCAAGAACATGAAGCATCACCTTTGCAACGTTTTAATCTCCAATTAGGACAGATGTGGCAATAATGTGAGCTGCCTTTATTAGGACGTTGAAACCGGACGAACTTAATTTATTAAATTCGATAGCATGCCTGTTTTTCGTTCAGACTTATAGTGCTTAAAGACTTATAGGCCCATTTTCACAACTTTTAAAGAACATTCCAGGCGCGAAATTGAATTTATGGTTCAAACAGGCAGCAAGAATTCATATTGCTTATCTTAATGGCAACGGACACCACTTAGGTTGGTTTTATCATTACCAAAATAATCACCCTCAGCGCAGAAAAAAAAAGCATTGTGGTGCGTCAGCTGATTTCATTCTCTGTTGAAAAGTTTCACAAGTATCATCATGACGCCGAATTTTTCTGTTGTCCTACGCAGCTTTCTTTTCCTCTGCTAATTTTCCGATTTTCCGTCAGGCGCCGGTAGCCTGTCTCGCGCGACCACCTTGTGCACTTGCCACTACATGGAGCAGTGTGTACAGAGTGATTTTGACTACGAGACCCAGCTCTGCTGGCCCACTTGCAAGCAGCAACAGAATCCGTCGACAAAATGCCACAAAAACGTGCTCTAAGTGTCGCGGCTATCAACGCACGAAAGAAACTAGTGTAACAGGCGCGTCTTTGTTACGCTGCGAAAAATGCTGCAGAACGGATTCTATGCCGATTCGAAACGTATGCTAATTCGAAAACGCTAAGCTGGCTGTACGACGCAGTTCGGACACATGCACACGTGTGCACATGTGTGTGTGTGTGTGTGTGTGTGTGTGTGTGTGTGTGTGTGTGTGTGTGTGTGTGTGTGTGTGCGTGTGTGTGCGTGTGTGTGTGTGTGTGTGTGTGTGTGTGTGCGTGCGTGCGTGCGTGCGTGCGTGCGTGCGTGCGTGCGTGCGTGCGTGCGTGCGTGCGTGCGTGCGTGCGTGCGTGCGTGCGTGCGTGAGTGCGTGCACGCGCGCGCGCACGCACGCACGCACGCACGCCTTCATTTGGCTGAAGGAAACCCACAGCATTAAAGTCTTAGACAAACAAATGGCCCAGATAACGCAGCTGCATCGCTAACCGGAGGCATACACACTTCTGGTAGTAGTAGTCCGTGGTAGTAGGCTGTGTCTTTTTTCTCCGATAATTAGTACAAGCTAGGAACGTAAAAAATTTACTAGCATTCCAGACGCAGGAAGTAACCTGAATGTACTAAAATAACTTACAGTGCCACTAAGTTTACGCTGTGAGGAAAAAGCTGCATCTTGTGGGAGATGGGCGGGCAAAGCTTGAAGATCGTCTGCTAAATACGGCCATTGCAAAAAAATCCTTTAGCGTTATACGGCCGATGTCTGCGCTTGATAGTACCGCGAGAGAACTCTACATTTCAAAGAATTTACACTGAGTGAAAATGGAGTGTATGTTAGGTGTAATGCATGCTGAAACATTAACGCACAAGGTTTAATATTGAAATAAAACCTTTGAACGGAATGACTGAACCAATTACTGAGAAGTTGAAGAATGCGTACCAAGAGAAGGGAAGCGCTGTCGAGGACGGCAGAAAACTAAGTGGGGTGATGAAGTCAGTAAATTTGCAGGCGCAAGTTAGAATCAGCTAGCTCAAGACAGGTGTAACTGGAGATCGCAGTGAGAGGCCTTCGTCCTGCAGAGGACGACATAAATATAAACGGATGATGATGACTGAACCCATGCATTTTCCTTATTAATGCGAAAGCATTATATGGCTCATGAGGCGGAAAATCCGGCATTGGCGTGACCACACGATGGTCCAAGAAAGCTACGAACCTCCGACCTTTGGTGGGAGTCGAACCCACAACCTTTGGTATTAAGGCGACGTTAACTAAGACAGAGTTAATTAAGATATATTTAATTAGGCCCTAGAAACCACAATCTTTGCGCACTCATCCACGTAAGGACAACTAAGTGCCCCTTGAATTTTTTTATGCGTTTTGCGAGTTTCGTATAGTAAGTTATGCCCCCGTGCCATTCCCCCTGTGTAGCTTCCAGCGCACTAGTGGAGACAAAAGGAGAGAGAAAGCCGCGCATCGGTGCGATAACTACCTCAAACTCCCCTTATACCTTGAATCTCATGCCTTTTTTCGCATGAGATTCGTGAGGCGACGTCCTGTTATATTGAGGCGATTCTATGATTACTTAAAAAGTGTTACAGGGCCTTTTAAGGGGGTGATACTTAGGCAAAGCTTAATGGGTGAGGGTTAATTAGAGTCCTTGCAGAAAATTATTCAAGTACTCTAGAGTGTTATAGGTTTGTTCTCAGACGGCGTAGAATTCATCTAGCCTAACTAGTAGAACCTTACCGGCCATCGAGATCAAATTTGGCGAAAAGGATGGGCGACATCACGGCTTACGTTCATGGGACTTTAAAAATTTGTGTGTGAAGCACGGTCCTCACTAAAAATCTCCTAATAAGTGCGCGAAAGCGTTACATTCCGCAACGTTATAATGTTCTAAGCTGTGTTAATTTTTCAATTACAGGCAAATGGACTTCATAATGCAACTGCTTGAAAGCAACAGCTCTGCTAGAAATCCGTTTTTTTTTTTCGTTTTTTTTTTTCGCGCAAGATGTAAATATCTGATGCCCTTAAAGCTTTGCCCATACGTCACCCGTAAAATTGCCCCTGTTCCCTAGAAATGACCAATTTGTGGAACCTTGAGCTCTTTTAGGACATTAGGCAAGCTTCATACACGGTTTGTAAATACGCCAAGCTTCTATAATTTTCTACCAATGGTGTAATTACTATACGAAGTTTAGTATTTCATCGCATATCACCTAGAACATGGTTCCAAGTTAAGCTATATATAAACAACGTGCATCGTTTATTTCACCGAAGCGACCGGAAAAAAGTTCTACGCGCCTCGTTTAACGCAGGAAATCGGGGCAAAAACGAGTGTTCAGTACTTAGTTTCTAAGCACATAATTAGGCTACACACATCAAATTTTCGGCAAAGGCCATCCATAACATGGCTCTCATTCTCTTGAAATTTGCAATTACTACTGTTTTGGTTTTCCAAGGGCAGCGGGAAAACATTTGTAAGCATTTTATGTAACCTCTTTAAACAAGCAGAAACAGGTCGAAAATATTCAGGTCGGAATTAATCGGGAGCCATTGAATACGACATCTTTGCTGCCTAGCACGCCGCCCCACCAGCTGCTCGAGCACGGCCATTGTATGTCGATTCGAAAAAGCGTCTTCAATAAGCCAAACTAGAAATGAGAAAGACTTCGCAAAACGTTTTCTTGTTATGCTACCATTGGCTCAGCCCAGACGCGCCTTTGACTACATTCGTTTCTTTCATCTTTTTTCTTTTTCTGTCGCCTTTGTGGAAACTATTGTTCAATCCTGCATAGAACGAACTCAAAGCCGGGCGATCTGTTACATATCTCAGCAAGTTACGCAGCAGGTAATAAATACGCACGTTTCACATGGACTCCTCGCACCACTGCGAACTCTGGGGCGCTCCACTTCATTAAGTGAGATGGACCTGCTTTCGCCCGCTGCCGAACTTTCCGGGCGCCTTTAGCGGCTTGTGATGGAAGAACACTTGACCGTTTTTCCATCATTTGGAATGATATATCACGAGGATGATGTAGGATATAAGATGACGCTTATGGAACGCGATTCATTTCGAGGAGTTTTATCTATCTTATTTCTTGGCAACTTACAGAGCGGAGAAACACCGTACGTCTCTGGTAAACGAAGAAAGGTCTTGGCGGAGGCAACTGTTCGTACGCGTCGATGTAGTAGACAGAGCATTCTTCAACCATCCCCCTCTTGCTTTATGTTACAGAGATCTCAGTGCAAGTTGCACTCAGTGCATGTTAAACTTTGCTAAGGATGATTTGTTGCTGCTGGCCCTTTCTGGCATTCCGCCTTGCTCACGCATATTATTTTGTTCGCTTTTTCCCTAATATGTTTACGCACAGGTACAGCAAGCATTTCCTTGGTCGGTACACCACTTAACACCTATGCTGATCTCCCGGCATATCAGCTCGGATCGTTTTATTTATTATTCCTTTTATTTCGCCTTTCCATCTCTCTTTCCATCCCGGAAAGCCGAAATGATTACACGTCATTTACAAGCTACTACGTTAAGCGTTTAAAATCTCGAAAGCGGATGGTTGTGCCTTCCCAGAGTGCTTCCATCAAGAATTTAACCCATTAGAGCAGTGCACTTTCGATAACTAGCTTATGAATGTCATAGTGAAATACAAAAAGCTGCCCAATTTGCACAGAAGCGTGGCCTCGCCTGTAGATGGTCAAAAAGACAATAAAACAACATTGATTCGAAATAGATAGGCATGGGCGGTCACACATAGAAACGTGCTGCTACCTGCCTGCGAAAGCGACGTTTTATCTAACCTTTTCGTTTACGTAGGGTAGCCCAGAGCATGTTGAATTTTTGCCTGGTCAACGTCCTTGCCCTGAAGGAGCACGCGAGTGAACGCGGGGAAAGCCGAAGCGCGTTGCTGTATTTTCCAGTACTGACAGCAATTTCAGCTCTTGCTCATCGTGCCTGCGTATCAATGCATCATAGCTACTCGCGCCTACAAATGCAGCTCATCACGAAAGGCAAGAAAGAGAGAAAGAAAAAAGAATGCCATCGAAGGGAGCACTGTATGAAAGAAAACGTATACGAGATTTCTTGAAAGAAACCCTCGTAGTTCGAGAAAAAAAATGTCCTAATTAGGGGATCGAACCCAGCAGCAACGCATTTTCAGAATAGTTGGTCTGTACATACGCAGCTAAACCGGATACTGGCGAAGGGTTTACAGGGGGAGAGAGGGATAGGGAGATAAATAGAAAAGTGAAGGAAAGGCAGGAAGGTCCACCAGACGTAGCTTTCGGTTTGCTTGCCTAGCAAGGGGAAGGGTGTTGGGGTATGAAAGGGTAAAAATAACGGAGAGAGAACACTGAGGCTATAGCTTCGTCCGGAGATACACATTGAAACCACAGAGAGTCACTGAGGTTTGTCGACTTCAGGAACTGCTGTAATGCACGCATTGCTTTCTGCGCTTGCAAAATTGTGGACACGGTCAAAGTACGTTTGTCGCCGCCAATGATCTTTAATTCAGGTGAGGTAACATGGCGCAAAAGGAGAGACGCGACGTTTGTGTGTGTGTGTGTGTGTGTGTGTGTGTGTGTGTGTGTGAATTATCTTTACTACGTTGCTCTTTATGTTGTCTGGTAGCCCTACAAGAAGCTGCTTTTAGTGAAATGGCCGCCTGGGTTAATCAGGAGGTAGTCCTTTCCTTTGCAGTGAAAACACACCACGTTACGCAACGCGAATTGAGAAAAATACGGAAACAAAGAAAGTGGAAAGCGGCGGTCGGCAACCACGTGTGGACAAATAGAGTTATGGATGCTGCGGAAAAAAACGAAGGGCTTGGATGGGTGCTTCTTTCGCACAAAGTAGAAAGACGGGAGGCGACCACGAAGTCGACGAATGCAAAACGATAGTAGGGGTGCCAAGGCGTCGTAGTGGCCTTTTCCATTACCATGGGAAAATTAGATTTCGGAGCAGTGGTTTTCCAGGAGGCCTCTGAACGGAAGACCCCCATTCAGGTTGCGCTTATAAAGCAGGGCTGCAAAGTTGAAACATAATACACCGGGACGGAAACAGCTCACACGAAGCGCGCCTTCCCATTCGGATTTTCGATTCAATGCCGAACAGTGCAAGAATTGTTGTACGGTCTCGCACAGACAGGCAGAAAAGTTGAAAAAGAGAAACCACGGGAGGTGAATTGAGTTTAAGAAAGGGAGCAAGTGATAGAGAGAACGAGTGAAGAGAGGCAATGAGCTTACAAAGAAAGAGCGGCGTGCATAAATCAATACAGACGAAGTTAAGCAGGAGCAAACGCAGAGATGGAAGATAAACAAGCGTGACGTAGCTCCTCCTGGAAGCACAATGGGGACAGCGCGTGGCAACAACGCGTGCGCAGCTCTGCGACTTTGTGCAGTCGAAGTTGGCGAATATGAGTGGCGAAGAGCAGCGAGGTAAACGGCAGCACGAGGAATAATTGGACGCCACGCTAAGTCGTATCATTCAAGGTAAAGTACACCAGTACGCATAAACAAGGAAGAGGTGGAGTGCAACAATAACGACGATCGCAACAACAACAACAACAACGAGTGAATGCTATAAAGTTGGCTCCGAGGCAACGAGCTGGAACCGAGTAATAGACTTATACATGAAGTAAGGTGCGTAGTATTATCGGCCATATAAATCGCAGCAAATATTTACTTACTAATTAACAAACACGGTGTGATGCGTGCGAAGAACAGAAATAATAAGTAAACCTCACTTGATGACCGTGAACACTCTCTGCGCTCGATGTAGATCACCAGCAGAGGGGCGCGTGCTCCTCGTGCTGCCTCTCGCTTCAACGCGCCTCCCGAATTTGAAATTACGCGACGTCTAACGCAACAGCGGCGGAAACAGCGCACAAGAAGCCACCAACCATCTCGGCTGGCCCAGCTTTGAACGCGCCGCAGGTTACCTCCTAGATAGGGAGTGCGGTCCGCTTAAGCGCTTAAGCCGGGCCGTATGCAGCCACGGCCTGGTTGGAAAAGCGCCGTGCGCCTGCCCCCTCCTAGCGCGCTTGATCACGTGACCACCAAATTCGGCGCGCGGGAAGACGGCGCGCACCAAGCCACCATCCTCGGCTCACCCTCGTACGCATTTTGTTGTACCCGCGGCACAGGGACTTGAACTTTATATGGAACATAACGGCAACGACAGTGATTACGGCAAAAATTTACCGTGAGTGTCCATATAATTGCTATCACTATAAAACCCGAAGAAACATCCCGTGAATGAGCCTGTGGGTGTTACCGCAGGTATGTATAGTAAAAGACAAAGCTAGGAAGTCGTACTAAAAGTTTAAAGAGACACTAAATTATTAAGTCGAGCTAGATTGAAACATTAGGCTTCCTGTAATAACGAATTCTTCATTCGCATTGAGAACAGATTTTGTAAGCGAGAAAATGACGAGAATGGAAAATCAAAAGTGGCGCCACCTGTCATGGAATAGGGTACCTCACTCGTGTGATGCATGGCATGACGACAGAGCACCGGGCGGCTGGCACCACCCGCTAGCCGAGGAGGGCGGAGAGTGGTTCGAGGAATGCGCGCCGATGCGAGTTGACAGAGTGGCTGATTCGTAGATAAGAACAAAGATGGTGACGCGGGCCTTGCGTCATGGCCTCAGTTTAGGCGCGGGCAATTCAAATTCAACCAGAGCGTCAACAGGACGTTCGGTGGCAGTTTTCTACGCAACGAAGTCGTATATTGGCGCCCAGAAAACTATGATAGACTTCTAGACAGAACGAATTATAACTCAACCTAATATTTTACTTTACTCTCCCTTTAAGAAGGAGGTCAATATAAGTGCTGTAAAAAACAATGACTGCGTTAAGGTGAAAATAAGGAAAAGCACCGCAGAGTACACCGCGCCTTTGCTAGGGGAGTAGTGGATGCGAAGGTTTCAAGGTTACTGGAAGGTAGATGCATTAGTCTCCACTCTATAGTCTGGTTCCCAGCCCATATGGGCGATTTCGTGGGAGCACAGCGGAACCTTAACGAATCCGCTCATAGGGCCGCGCGAGGACTTGCCAGCCGCGCTCCCCTGCAGACCCCCTCGTCTCCTCCTAAGGCCTTTAAGGACCAGCTTCAGACGTATAATGAGCTCATCAAGCACTTTTATTAAGGACGTAGAGAATTCTCCCTTCCAAACAAGGAACTTAACAGGGCACAGTCAGTGACTCTCCGCTTGCTACAGACGAACTCGTACCCCAATCCTTGGCGTATGAGCCGAATCAACCCAGACTACCATAGAACTTTCAATTGTGTACAGTGTGGTGGACATGTGAACTTGGGACACATGTTGTTGGGATGCGCGACGCAGGCCTCCTATCTGGAGGACAAGCACAAGTGGGACGGCGCTCTTAGGAGCAGCGAGCTGCAAGACCAACTCTGGGCTGTCCAGAAGGCCCGCGAAGCGGCGGAGAGCCTAGGGCTCCCCGTCCCGACATGGGAGGTGCCCTCTACACCTTGACGAACAGTCTGGTGTCCTTCAGGGCCCTCTTTGGAAATAAAGTTTAACCACCACCACCACCGCAGAGTAGACTTGAGCTTCTATATAATGCAGAAAGCGCGAAACCTTTTCAATTTATAAAGGAAATATACTTCATGAGGAATTCGCGAAGGAAGTGTTCAAACGATGATGAGCACACGCTTTATTGAGCAGCTGTGCACATTATTTCAGTACTTAGCAATTACTTCTTCGCCCGAGCTGCTGAACAACAACGGGCTGTATATTAGCAGCCTAGTGTTCAACGAATAGGCTGGGTATAATCTTAGAAAAGTCATTCAGCTTTCAATAAACTGACAACGCATTTCGCAAGGGGAGACCCTATTACTTGAAATGCAGCGCCTGCTGTATTTGTGGTCACAGCTTCAGATGATAACGGCGACTACTGAATTGCCTCTTGCAGGTGCAAAATAAAAATAAACTTAAAATAATGGTAAGCAAATGGCATATTTGGTGCACTAATAACGAATGGAGTACGGCATTCAACACGAGACAGGGGCTTGAAACATGCAGTCTGTAAGTATGCTTAGTACGAGAACATTAGATTCGATCCCCCTCCGCAGAAAAAGCCAACAGAAAATCAGTTGCTATGAAGTGCTTGACGTACTTCCTATCTCTATCTGTGCACAACAGCCGATTTGTAAGAGATCAGAACAGCCTTGCTGCACTGTTTAAAAGAACCACGCTTTGAGACCGACTTTGAATGCCCATTGAGAGCTGTTTTGTGTGGGCGTGTATCACTTCTATTCCCGTTACTACTATCTTTTCTTTCTTTTTCACCCCCTCCCCTAGTGCAGGGTAGCAAACCAAGTGGACCCTGGTTAACCTTCCTGCCTTTCATTTTTTTTTCTCTCTCCATAGAATATTCCAGTCACCTGGTGGCTCAGTCAGCTAAGACGTTGCGCTGATGAGCACGAGATCGCGGGATCGAATCCCGTACGCGGCGGCCGCAAGTCGATGGAGGCGAAATGCAAAATCGCCCGTGCGCTTGCGTTGTTGTGCATGTTAACGAACTCCAGGTGGTCCAAATTATTCCCGAGCCCTCCACTATGGCGTGACTCATAATCAGAACTGGTTTTGGCACGTAAAACCAGAGAAAGACGAAGATGTTCGAGGACACCATAACGTTATAGAGACACAGGGGTGACCGCACCCGGATTATTGTGTAACGCTGCGCAGATGTCAAATGAACACGTTGCACGCGTGCTCATGTGATTCATTTCATGTCCTTACCGGACATGAAATGTATACCGGCACGGGAACAAGGTGATTGCGGGGTTCCACAGCGTTTTTTTACCATCTCGTATCACAGCTTAGATGAACAGGCGTCTTTGTTTTGTTAAACAGCTTATATTCCGCGTGATCCCACAATTAACTTCAGTTGGAAGTATAGCGCTCGTCTTTGTCAGCCTCGTCGTCCAGTGTGGCTTTACTCCATGCTACCATTCTCCACATTAAATTTTCGATCGTGATTGAGCCAGATCGGCATTGAATTTCTCAATCGCAATTGGCTTCTTTGTGCGAAATTCGGAAGACAGACAACCCAGATAATTTGATCCCGATCGGGATATTAGAGGTCACGCAAGAGAAAGAAAACCACTAGTTTCTCGCTCGAGCACGTTCGCGAATTACGAGTATACGGAGAGACAACCTGAAAACGTGCGATATGGCTCGTCCATTGACACAATTTCTCGCCTCATCGCGAGCTTTCTAGAAAGCGATAGAGGCATACACTGGTGTTTTGAGTGGTCTCGGCTGCAATCTGGTCGGGCAAAACCAATGCCAATGTCTCGAAATGCTGCCAATAGCCGCGAGAAGAGTTAACACTTACCTGGGCAACGACAACGGTTTGGTCGCTGTATCCCGTGGAATTGTGCGTGCCTCGCATGCGGACGCGTATCGCGTGCGAATGAATGGCGAATTAGTCGTCCGGGAATCCCACGATTGTGGCGCTATAGCGTGGCTCATCAAACTCTTTCGAAGTGTTGTGATTTGGACATGGATCCTCGCTTTCTTTGTATCGTTCAGGCGTTGTTCTATTTTTGTTATGTGGCTTCGTGGTATGAAGAGGCCACCTGCAAGGAAGGCAACCAAAGAACTTCGTCTGCTCTCGATAAAGTTCGATCATCATCATCACCATCTTCTTTTTATTCCCACACTATCGCGACTGCGCAGAAGTAGTTCTTACCTGTGCCGAGATTTATCGGGCGTTAATACTATACGTTATGTTATGACTCCGGGGCCGCCATATGTACGCTAGATCGATTTATTTGTATACGGTAAACCTATGTGAAACGGGACTGTACGTGTTTTTCCCTGTCGAAAGCAACAATTCCTGTCACGTACACTAAATGCAACCGCACGATTCAATGAGCGGTACGACGTGCGCGAATGTTCTGGCTATTTCTCGTTTTACATTACGTCGACCACTTCTAAATAAGTTCTCTCTCTCTCTTTCTCTCTCAAGCGCACGCATCCCTCCCCCCTCCTCCCCAAACACACACACTCAAATAAGCACAAAATTGTTTCTTCCCCTTGCGCCAGGTTCGTTCAAACCAACCAGCCTAGGCAATGCAAAAATTTATGAAAGAACGAAGTGAGGAACACAGGGAACCAGCGTGTTACAGAGACACCTTAAAAGGATTAACCAGGGCTTTGTATATACGAAATATATCTGGTATATGACGATAAGAAACTTGTGTTTATCAAGCTGCCCGACATACAGTGAGGAAATTTAGTGTATCTAAACGTGGTGGTGATGGTGGTGAATTGTAGCAACAGGCGATTAAGCCTGGCGATCAAGGCCGGCAAGTGCTCCGCCCGAGCGTCTCTTACAATATCGCTGCAGGACATATGGTTTCACCATATGTCCATTAAACCTGTCTCTTATAAGAAATCGATAAGGAGACGTGAAGTTTCTTTGTGGGCTATAACTGATCCCTCGGGAAATGCAAGGTGTTGCAGGCGCGCATGCGGAAGGTCCACAGAAAGTGTTGAATGTCTCCTGTCTCGTCGAATGCCGTACAGTTCGGGGAATCGATTCACCCCGTCTTAAATAACCAGGCCGGTGTACTAGCAGGTCCTGTCCTTATTCGATATAAAAGTGAGGCTTCCTCTCGATGAAATCTCTTGGTTACGCAGGGCATATGCGGTGGAATTAACCCAAAGTGACCCAAAGTGATCTCGAATGGCAGCTTTTTTCACTTGATTACTCTTTGGAGCCTTGACTTTGGGAGGATGATAGAGTACTGCGTATGCAAGCGCATCAGCTTTTTCGTGTCCAGAAATACTAATGTGGGAGGGAATCCACTGAAGCATTAATTTGAAGCCTTCGTTGTTGATTTCCTTCCCGAGGGCTAGTGATTTGTGTGGGAACTTGATGGATGGCAGACCACGGTACAGTTGTTGTAATGCGGCCTTTGGGGCCGTAAGGACATCCACATTCTGCGGAGGCAAAATCTTTAGTTTGCGCAGAGCAGAAGCTATTGCTACGCCTTCCACAACTGTCGACAAGCAAATACAGTCCAGACGGCCAGACCGCGTATATCTCAGAAAAGGAAATATTTTCGCTTGTCATCATTGATATTATCCACCAAGTGTTCCTTTAACTGGAAACTCTCGCAAACATCCGAGTTCCTCAAGAAGCAAAGGAGGCACGGCTCGAGATTGCACTTCCGTCTCGTCCTCCGGCGATACTCCCTCGGGGTGACTTCGACACTGCATCTGTCAGCGCGCAAAAAGCGTGAGCTGCACATCGAACACCTTCGCACTAGCTAGGCCGCATCAGGCTTTAAAGATAGAGGCGTCTGGCTGCTCAGAGGCACCGACAGGAAGTTACTTCCGTATACGGAGAGGAAGCCGCTGCGTGCGTTGAAAAGCGGTGGTGGTGCGCTGAAGTTGGCTTCTGTCTTCGTCACTTGTTTCTTTGTTGCCTCCGGAGTAAACATGTTGTGTGTCTGTGTGGGATCGCGTGGCGTTGCCAGAGCTGTGTTCGTTCTCCACGTACTGCCACCGAGGCCTGTAATCAGGCCTCTGTGGCAGCTAAAGAGGGGTACCTATTCGACTACTCACCCTTTCGCTCTTACACTGTATTTCTCAACGCGTTCCTCTTCTCCACTTTTTCGTCTGCAGAATTCGATCATCGCCAACGTCCCTGGGGTCCAACGCTGGCGGCGTCACGTCAACATCCTATCAAAGCAAAGCCGTCGAATCCGACATCGTAGCGTACCTGTTCTGCACCATTGTTTGGTATGGCGCTGAGTGTATAGTCACTGTCAAGCCTTTACTTGACTATAGATCTTTCAAACGAACTGTCAAGCTGGCTTTCCCAGTATGCCTAGTTGCCTATGGTGGTCAGTTCATTGTTAAAATGTTTTTCCTAAGCAGTCGTTGCACTGCGGTGCTTACGTGTTTTAAACACGATGCGAAGGAAAGCAGAAAAAAAAAAGTCGCAGTCTCGCCCGAAAGGCGAAGCATCGATTGCGATAGCAAATTAGTGGACAGCTGCACGAAATAAGGATAGCAGTTTTATCGGCCACATAAACTTGTAAACATAGGCATACTAACTGAATGAACAAACATGGTGTCACGTGCGCACAAGCAAACACGAACACATCTCGCTCGATGACCGCGGAAACTCGCTGTCAAAACGCTCGAGTGAGAAAGCGCGGCCGCAGCAGCGAGCGAATTGAGTTTCGTGCTGCGTCTCGCATCAATGCGAACTAAGCCGCGAAAACACAGCGCACGGCGGACTCTGTTACCCTTCGCAGATGGCTGTCACGATACAGCGCGCGCCCGCCCGGAGTAGAACGCTCCCTCCCCCCCCCCCCCCCCCTCGAAGCATTGCGCACGACGGAAGACAGCGCGCTTCCTTCCCGCTTCCCCCCCTTGCGTGCGCGAGATAGAGCAGCGATCGGCGGCTCATCCTGGCACGATTTCCCTCGCACATATCGCATACGGTGCGCGGCGCTGATTTTATCGCCCATTGACTTTATACGGAACGTCACGGCGACGGCGGAAATGCGCCTAGAGTGTCGGTATGAATGCTGTCGCAATAAAACAAGAATAACGCACAGGCAGCGCTTCAATGAGAATTTCAGCGATGCGTGCGTCACAACATTTTGGACAAGACGCATTGCGGAAATGTAGCTTGGAACGTAGCTGGACAGAACCAAGATAATGTTGTTTGCCGTCGTTCGCAGATACTCAAATTATGTTTTGCATTCCGCCTAATTACATAATTAGTCCTAATTAATTAACCAACATCTCGAATGTTATGATTAGATAAAAAGTGTCAATGAGAAAATTGTAGAGCCACATGAAAAACTCCCGATACAGCTTTCTGTTGCTCAATACGTGCAATGTAAAAGTGTTTTTCCGAGCATGAAAGAAGCTCGCGAATACACGCGAAATTGCCGTGCAACTGGCCGTGCAAGGCAGCCGAACGACTGAACTATACTTAAACTGCAATTGCTCTTAAAGCGGCGAAATAACGGCAAATTGATCAATCATTGGTGAGTAAGCTATAGGTAAGTCCAGTTAAAATGTGGAGGCTCTATCCTAGTAATAAGATCACCATAAGAAAAGGCGAACTCAGAGTGAGCGTAGAACAGAAAAGCCTCCGGGTTCTAAAGGAACCGAACCCATAAAAATTGGCTTGTTATTCGGGATTTGAGCGCAAATCCTTTCCAGTTTGAACGGCCCGCACCAATTTCGAAGCGGCCATAGAGAGACGAATGGACCGGACCAGTAGAATATAACAGAGAACAGGCCCGGCAACGGCTGCAAACTTGCATTTAATTTTGGGACAAGTTGTATTTGGGGTCCGCGCGCAGCCCGAGAAAAAAATGCCGGGCTAAAATGGAGTCTGGTTGCCGATTCACTAAGACTTGGATTACATTTCTATTTGGACTAAAACACGTACATGTAGGCGCAAATCGGACTTTGTTCAGCAAAGGCGTAGCGCAGTATTTTATTCACTCTGACAGGCTTTCTGCAGATGCAGTAAGTTCTAATCGGTACGTGTGCGAATGCAATTCTGGTACTAGATTGCAATATGTCCAAGGATATATTGCGTCAATCTAGAACCCTCAAGATTTTATCGGCTGCTTTGTTGTCAAGGCAAATTACATTATTCCTTTCTTTCTGTGCGTAGCGCTTTTCTTGCAGAATGTTTTATCGGCAAATTCACCAGGGCAAACCAATCAGCCCGCATACCTGAACCTAAAAGGCCTTAGTCTCCGCCCTGTATATTCGTATTCTGTTGAAACGCAAAGACGAGGCAACCGCTAAACGCAACTTACGAGGAAACCGCTAGGAATTAGGAATTAACTTTCTTGAGTTTAAAAGAACAACTCAAGTTACACTAATTTTGAACCATATTTACGACGTAGGTCCATTGGATGATTCACAAAAAATTGACACGTTTGAGAAATAAAGTGGGAAGTGGCACGTTTAGGAATACATAACTCCGCAATAAAAATTTTGAAAGCTGTCCATGATAAAGCGTTCAAAAAATGCGAGATGACCTCTTAATAGAGTGTTTCACTATTCACCGATTTACATACTCACCGTGAATGCCATACCTATCGCCTTGATGTATCGGACCTTTCTCGAATGTTATCGCCGATTCTAAATTGCATCTGTAACGCGAATATCGGGGCACATTCTGGAAAATACGTGAGCACCAGTGATTAGGTTGGAATGTATATGATGAATCACGTGTAAATACTAGACTCACTTGATCCACAGGTCAGATATTTTTTTTCCGCGAACGAGGACGATGCTCGCCGCTGTCGTTGTGCTTTTGAGGGTCGCTTGTTTCTCTCGGCACAAGTTCGCCCAATAAGGAGTTACTCCCGTATTATAAATGAGCCTTAACGTGAAGTCCATGCTTGTCTTGATTTATTTGACGCCTGATGTGAACGCGCACAAGGAAATGCAATGAGCATCGTGGGAACATTAGCGTCAAGCGTCAAATAAACCAAGTCAAGCATGGGCTTCAAGTTAAGGCGCATTTCTGGATACGGGGGTTAGATTCGTGATTCACAGTTTTGGCACTGCCTTGTTGATCCCGTCACCACAACGCGACAACATCGAATTCGAGATTTGGAGATTATGGTTGTTGTTTCGGCAAAGAATGTTCAAATGCATCTGAAGAGGGAACCTCAGTGACGCAGTCTTATTGGCCCGAAATATTGCGCGTAAGAGTTTTACTCTTTAAGAACAGTGAGTTTGAGTTCTTAAAGTTCAATATTGGTATCAATAAAGGTGATGATGATGATCAGGAGGAGGAGTGCTTGGTGTAAGCGAACCCAGCCTTACAAAGGTTGCCAGCAAGTGCTCCGCTCGAGCACCACTTATCAAGTGCAACAGGGTCTGACGCATGTCATATTCCATGTCGTAGCATGATGGCATCTGGTAACACAGGTAATAATAATAATTACTATGGATGAGCGAAGATGAAAGGCTGCGCTGCCATTCATTCCGCGGCAAACCCACACGGTTTATCATTCACACACACTGCTGCTCTGTAAATTGTGGCGTGCAGTTCTGTGATTTAAAGTCGGCCATCCGGCAAATATTGATTTGTGATTACGTTCTGTATGCGATCCCTCGAGGTCTGGAGCCCACGAAAAATGTTTGCTTCTTTAGCGAATAAAGAAATGAAAATAGGTGTGGCTTGACAACCAACCGAAACAAAACCTGCCTGTTGCAGGAACATCTATGGTGCTTGACTAAGGTTTGCCATAAAGAGTCTTCTCGTTTCAAGACGCTCACAAATAAAAGAAGGAATGGTTTTCACTGAAACGCTAAAGTTGTTCATCGAATATCTTATAGTGCTGGAGAACTGAGCCCGGCAGAGTTAAATAAGTTCCAAGAAAGCAATCTCATTAAAACGGCACTGCACCGTATAGCGAACTCCAGGAATCCGCCGTCTCACGAGTAGGTACAGCTTTCGCTGCAATAATATAGTCCGAAAACATCCCTGGAATGCTCAGTGCGTCCTTCTACGCTTCCACGGTTTTCCCAACGCTTTCAAAATATTTGTCCTTGCAGGCAAAAAAAATCAGATGAGCACAGTATATATTCAGTCTCTTTGCAATTCGACAGGATGGAATGGAGACCGGAAACAAAACATGGGTAGCATAATAGAGCTAGGGCTAACTATTTCTTGAAACGAGTATTGAGTCCACATTTATGTGAATAGAAAACAATGCCGAACACGAACCTTATCCAGGATGCGCAGGCGCACTATTTCTGCCTCGAGAAACTTTTTGAGGATGGGAAGACGCTCACTGTACTTGTTTGCTTTTGTGTCGCTCTTCCTTTTTTTTAATTTAAACCGATGCACGGGCAAGAATTCTTGTTATGAACAACCAGAGCCTTTATTGGCCGGGAGCTGGAAACGGACTTCGGGGCACCGCCTTTCGCGAGTACGCATAACAGCACTTGCAAGAAATCGCAATTTAGGCGAGGAAAATAGGTTCTGCTAGCCCAGCGGCAGTTAATGCCTGCAAGCGCCCAAAAGATGGTGTTAAAACTGTTTGAGCAAACAGTTGGCAAGTTAGAATGAAGGGAATGTGTGACTGTCGTCAGAATTTGCGGGAAAAGGAGCGACTTGGGAAAAACGGTTTTGCATCAGCCATATTTCAGAAAAAAAAAACTGATAGTGGTTGTCAACTCCTTCTTTCGAATAGCCCGCTTAACAAAGGTATAATCGCAGGTGCAACAAATTGAAATTCAAACAAGGAAAAATGGGCATGGGCTAGCTCAGCAGCAGATTATGCATGTCACGCTTTTTTTTTTCTTTTTGTTTGTTTTGCAGAAGCATTGAACGTTTTCTATGTGCGGTCGGGAAGATAGAATAAACAGGGGAATGCGTAAATGCCACCAGAGTTTGGTGGTGATTATTGATTTTTGGTACAAGTGGGTCACGAGAGTTTGTGTGGCTAGTTCAGGAGTCAATTTCCTTTCTTTCAAACAGCCTGCCTCGAAAGTGCATTATGGCAGATATGCAGTCGCATTTTTTATTTTTCATTCGTAGACCCAGAAGGTTGCGGATGTGTAGATGTGAGCGTGTGCGCACGAAATACCACCAAAGAAATCGCAGTTACAAAACGGTAAACACCATCGTAAGTCCGCAGCTTTGCGATTTGCTGAAATTCACCTGATTTACCTGATTGCAGTGCGCAGCTGTTACGCTTCTTCGCCATCTCTGGACACCATCGCGTATTGGTCACAGACAGTGGTCAATACGGGAATCGACATCCCAAACCAATGGATAATACTCGAACACAAAGCAATTTTATAGATTACTCAGTGTATTTAGGTTAGCAAATAGCTAAATGATTATAGTGAAAGTTTCTGATGTACAGTGGCGCAAATAATGTGCCGATATAAGAACTGCTTTATGTCTTATTTTCTAATTTTCAGTACTCGTTCAGATCTACTTCGTATAAAATATTTAATATTGGTTTCTTTTATCTATGTATCGAAGGCGTATAAGAGGTCGAAACAAACATTTGGCACAGTGAAATGCACTGTACTGCAGGTTGTTTTCGGCGCACTCTTGCGAGATATACAAACGAGTCGTCTTTGCAAAGCATTGTTCAAGCTTACAGTTGGCCACACGGGATTCACGAAAACGACGAGGTATGCCGCCAAGCCTAGAAAGATGGCTTTATACTAGAAGTTTCAGCATGTAGTATATGGCCTTGCCAATTCACACAATGATCCATCGAAATAGCAACAAAGCAGGAATTCATGTTTGTCGCGGAATCCATCACCCATAACATTTTTGGGCCCAACAGTACATTTTAGACAAATGCTTTCCCATAGTTGTCGAGGCTTTCCCCACTTTCCAGAATCTTTTATAACAACCTGAGTACAGTTTCTTTGTTGTTTTTTTCTCCCTCACTCAAGTTTGAACGGAACAGTGAAAGAAGAAAGTTAAGAAAAGCGAACGCGCAGCTTTTCAGACAATACGTTTCGCTTATCCACGCAGATGCCAAACGGCACGTGCGAACTTAAAGTGACGCGCAGCACGAAGTGCTGGCATTTTAACGGAATCCTGGCGCCTGGCGATGAGCTTTGTAGGGGTCTCTTTTGACAAAGAAGCGACGTAAACGGCCAGCAATCTGTCAGGCTTTCTTTCTCGCTCCCTCTGAAGGGATGGCTTATCCCCTATGCGCAGAATGCTTCCAGCTCGCATCGTCATGGCGACTGAGACAAACAAATCAAAGCAAATGCAGATGGTGTGAAGGAGCGCGTTTTGAAAGCGATGCGGAGTGAAATGTGGTCTTAAGGTTTCGTGCCGCGCGCTTTACGTAGAAAACGTGGCACCGACCGCGTTAGGAGACGTGCCTTCGAGGCTTGCAGGCGGCGAAAGCTCAACGAAACGATTTCTCGCGGTGCCTCTCTAAGCAAGCGCGCACCCTCACAGACTAGCCATTAGAGCTGGCAAGAGACGATGTCTAAGTAAAAGATGATTTATGTGCGTCTTCGTAATGGCGGCTAGGCAGTGAGGCCTAGAGCACTGCACTGGCCGATTTTTTCAGCCCGGGCCCGGCCCGGGTCCGTTTTTACGTTGGGCTGCCCGCCCGAGCCCGACCAAAAGTTTTATGGCAAGACGCGGGCCCGGCCCGGGCTGGGACATAATCTACGTTACCCGCCCGGCCCAGCCCGCCACCCCTTTACCTTAGGCCCGAGCCCGGCCTGGGCCGGCTCGAAACCGGCCCGAACCCGGCCCGAGACAGAAAAATACCACCGAGCGGCATTAAAAAAAATAAAGAAGAGAATGAAAGGAATTTATTCTTAAAATATAAATACATGTCATATGCAATTATGAACACCAGTTGAGCGGTCTGAACGCAAATACCAGCGCGCAAAGTAGTACGAAT
This sequence comes from Dermacentor silvarum, assembly GCF_013339745.2. NCBI lineage: Eukaryota > Metazoa > Arthropoda > Arachnida > Ixodida > Ixodidae > Dermacentor > Dermacentor silvarum. The sequence goes on from NC_051161.1 coordinate 62,446,488, forward strand.
TAGAGCACTGCACGGGCCGATTTTCTCAGCCCGGGCCCGGCCCGGGCCCGTTTTTACGTTGGGCGGCCCGCCCGAGCCCGATCAAAATATTTATGGCGAGACCCGGGCCCGGCCCGGGCCCGGAAATAATCTACGTTACCCGCCCGGCCCGGCCCGCCACCCCTTTACCTTAGGCCCGAGCCCGGCCCGAGCCCGACTCGAAACCAGCCCGAACCCGGCCCGAGACCGAAAAATAATGTTTTTCAGAGTTGAGACACCCGAGAATAACTTGCTGCACGTTACATGCACACCACCAGAAAGCCCGAGCCCGGCCGGGCCCGCGTCAAAAAACCCGAGCCCGGCCCGGGCCCGAGTCAAAAAGCACACGCCGTGCCCGGCCCGAGCCCGTGAAAAAATTGTGCTACCCGGCTCGGGCTTTCGGCTAAGCCCGCGCCCGTGCAGTGCTCTAGTACGAATGACCCTGTCGAGCAGTACCGCCAACAGTTTCTCACAGCGCGACCTTGATGCGGCCCAATCCACTTCTATCGCAGCGCCGCCACAGTATTTTTCCACGTCGGGCGCCTCACTGCAAAGCATGCGTCGCCCCAGCCGCTCGTCCCACTGAACGGTATTCTAGTACATACTAGCCGAAGCGCAGCCACAACCGGTCGCGAGCGCCGCACATGGATAGAGTAAATGGAGAAGTAAAGCTTCTCGTTCTTCCATGGTGCAGCGTAATGCGCTGCTGCTAGGCGACCGGTTGAGAACATGCGTGCAATCATGGATAGACGCATTGCCATATTTCAGCCGCGTGACGAATTATCTTATCAGTCATCGTTTTACCAATTCCCCTTTGAAGAATCAGCAAGTCGCGAACGCACTTACACCGCGCTGCAAGCATTAATTAAATTGATTTAGGTAAAGAATACAATGGTATCCTTTGGGTTGAGGTGACTTCAGTCTTTCTGGACTTATGCATTCTGTTCAAACAGCGCAAAATACGACGGAAGAAGAAAAGGGAAGTACACAGGAGTAGCACTGCTAGCTTCAGCTGCGCCGGGGCAACAGGTTTTTCAGAGTCGAGACGCGAGAGGATAACTCGCTGCACGTTATATTCACACCACCAGAAAGTCCGAGCCCGGCCAGGGCCCGCGTCAAAATACCCGAGCCCGGCCCGGGTCCGGTTCAAAAAGCACATGCGGTGCCGAGCCCGGCCCGAGCCCGTGACAAAACTGCCCTACCCGGCCCACGGGCCGGGCCGGGCTCGGGCTTTCGGGTAAGCCCGAGCCCGTGCAGTGCTCTAGCACTGAGGCCGCTGTATGCACCTTCTGTATTGTCTCAACGAGCTCGCCTTATTTTGACAAGAGCGGTGTGCTTAGGGAAGGACGACATGTTTGCAGCTACTATTGCAAGCACGGGGTTACGTTTACCAACAGACGCATACTGACGACTTCTTTTGTTATTTATTTGTTTATTTGAGGTGTTAGATACACTTCAGCCTACAAGTGAGGCATGCCTAAGTCTAGCATTGAGTGCTTCAACATCACTGCGAAGAGTATTGTTGCAAGTCAGCTTGCTGTCGTGTTTAGGAAGAATAAAGCGTTTTCCTACAATGCTGTAACAAGAAAGATCCCGTTGGCAAAAGAGTGCACGAGTGCAGCAGTTTTCATGATTCGCTAGGAGAAGCATACTCATGAACTTTTCCTTTTGATGCGCCGTTGTTGAGCGAATCACACCTCGTAAAGAGAGAGAGAAAGAATGCATAGAAATGCAGGGAGGTTAGCCAGATGTAGTTCCGGTTGGCTACCCTGCACGGGGGGAAGGGGTAGGGGGATAACCTCGTAAAACTTACCACAGCTATGTGTGGGGATGTATACATTTTGTGTATCTGACACTAGGTGGGCTCTACTCGACTGAGACGTAAAGTTATTGCATTCTGGAGTAGAGTAGCAGTCTGGGTCAGCTGGTACATACTGAATAGTAAAAACCAGTCAAAAGACGAAGGACAGACGTCGTGTGTGCCACGTCTCTTCTCTGTCCTTCGTCTTTTGACTGGTTTTTACTATTCTGCATTCTGGAGCCCATACAGAGCTTCCTTTATCATGCCAGGTCTCGAATTGGATGTGGTTGAACGTATATTAGGATATTTAGACGCGAGCACTATCGCACTCGCGTCTAAATACGTATACAGGCGTGTATAAATCTATATTTTAGATGCGGAGCATCTTATAGCGGCGGCCTGTCCCGCGGCGTCGTTGGCGTCGGCGTCGGCGTCCGTCCGCACCTCTCCTCATTCTCTCCACGCCAGCTGTGCGATAACGCCTCTCTCTCCTCCTCTCCCCCTCTCCACGCCATCTGTTCGATAACGCGCTTCTCCCTCCGTGTCGTCATCCGCCACCTGTGCGATAGCGCGCGCATGCGCGCCTCTCTCTCTCGTCCTCCTCTCCGCGCCAGCTGCTTATATAAACCCGGTGCATGCGCCGCTGCCTCAGTTGCTGCTTCGGTTTAGTCACGCTGCGCCGTCCGATGCGCTGAATGGACGCCAACGAATGTGTCAACGAACTGTCTGGCACATCTTCAAACAGCAGCAGCCAGTTCATTAACAGAACCTCGAGCACCTCTGAAGACAAGGCTGCGCGGAGAAGAGCTCGCGACGCAGAACGTAAACGTCAGCGTCGAGCAGCGGATTCCACACTTCGAGAACGCAAAGCCGCTTCGAAATGTCAACGTCGAGCAGCGGATCCTGAGCTTCGAGAACGGGAAGCCGCGTTGGTTCGTGAACGTCGAGCAGCAGAACCTGAGGTTCGGGACCGTGAAGTTCAACGTAAACGTACGAAGCGTGCGGCGGAACCCGACCTTCGAGAACGTGAAGCCGCGTTGGTTCGTGAACGTCGAGCAGCGGATCCTGAGCTTCGGCAACGTGAAGCAGCGTCGGTACGAGAACGTCGAGCATCAGCATGGCGTTCACGCAATGTGATGGTGACCAACGCAAGTTAACACGTAATAAAAGCGTAATAAGACCAAGTTAACAACGTTAATAACACCGTAATAACAACGTAATTAACGCCGTTATAACGACCGCGATGCTCCGCATCAGCCCATGGTTCCCCTCGGGAAGATGGTGTAATTTTTTTGACCGGCCGTCATTTGTTTCTTTACGCAGTCAACTTTTAGAGCGAAGCTTTATATGTCTAGGCGAAATCGTATATGGCTAGGCGAAATCGTCTGTGTACAGAAAACTATCATCATCAGCATTGGCTCGAGCGTAGTCGTCTTCTTCCACAGATGGCTCGTTGGCACCCCTCGGGTTGCACTCGTGCTCGTGGTCGCACGCGCTTGTGCCACTGCTCCCGCGTTCGTCGTCGTCGTCGTCTTCTTCCACAGCTGACGGCGTTGCTGCTCATCATTCCAGCGGAGAATTTCACTTCTCTTCTGTCGTCGTAATGGGGAGATCGCGTTTACGGGGGTATGAGCCATTCATTGTCTTACGTGACGGACACATTTAGTTTTGAAGCACCCGCCGTGGTGGCTCAGTTAGCTAAGGGGTTGCGCTACTGAGTACGAGGTCGCGGGATCTAATCCCGGCCGCGGCAGCTGCATTTCGATGGGGGCGAAATGTGAAAACACCCGTGTACTTACATTTAGGTGCACGTTAAAGAACTTCAGGTGGTCCAAATTTCCGGAGTCCCCCACTACGGCGTGCCTCATAATCAAATCGTGGTTTTGGCACGTAAAACCCCATAATTTAATTTTTTTAAATCAGAACTGGTTTTGGCACGTAAAACCCCAGAAACATGAAGTTTTGAAGCTATTTCATTTCGAAGAATCGCAAGCGGCAATGGCGGGAAAATGCTGCTCACCACGTCACCGAGGAAACTCGAGACATCGAACGCAAGCGATAACGACGAACTCAGGGCATACGTCAGTGACGTCTTTCTCTCCGTCGCAACCGAACGTGTGTGTAACCTCATAATTAAGAAATACTTTAATGAACACTCGGGATTAAGCTAGTGATAAATACCGAGGCCGCACGTTTCAGCTTCGCTGGTTAACCATCTTCGCGGAATTGAAGGGCTGACGAATTTTTTTATGTGTTGAGTGCATTTTTATGACAATTAGTTTCCCAATACCTCTCATTATGCCTTTTCAGCGCGCACTGATTGTGTAGGCAAGGCTTCTTGCAGCGTCACCTTCAAGACAAGCGCTTCAGAAAGACCCAGTTATGCGGAAAAATTGACACATTGGCCACCACTTAATATGCAAGTCGTCTGTCAGTAGGGAGCACGGATTTCTTTACATGGCAAGTCTGGATGCATACGAGCATAAAGAGAATTTACGAGTAGCGCTCATGTAAACGCCCATATTGGTAACGCAATCTGTGTCGAAGTGTTTAACAGTGGTCGAACAAGAGATGCTTCCGTCAGGAGCCAATGTTTCTGTCAGAGAACTTGCCTTCAGGTAAGTCCCCGTCTCGAAACAATGGCTCCTGTTTGAAGCCACTCCTCGTTCAACCAACCTTAAGCATTTCTTGTAAGCATCTGTATTGTTTAAGTGGCATGAAAAGCTCATCGAAGTGGGGGATAGAGGGAGAAGGGAGGGTAGATATAAAAAAGCGAAAAAAAAAAAGGTAAAGTCTGAGGTTCTACTTGGCAAACCACGAAATGGTTGTGGGGCAGGACGAAACGGAGGCTACGGATTAATTTTGACCACCCGTTCTTTAATGTGAATCTAAATTCAAATATAAGAAGCGTTTTCTTTACATTCCCGTTGGCATAGTGACAGACCGCGCAAGCGCTTTTCTACGTTAGGTTCGGCGGTTGTGTTGTCTCTTCTTGTGCCTAACAGTGTCCCCATTTGCATCCACACTTGCTTAACTTTAAGTCAGTGCTATCTTTTTTATCTTTTTTCATCAGTGCTATCTTTTAATTTTACCCATTTTGTTAAATAAAAGGAAGGAAAAGTTTAAAACAACACCTTACGCAGTACCATCTTTCTTTCATGTTCGTGATGAACAGAGGCTACATATTTTCATCACACTGAATAGTTTATGCACCATTTTCTCTTCAGAGGTTTGCCTCCTGGAACGAGTCTAACACATTCTCAAAACCCTGGTCATTCATTCATTCATTCAAAAATAAATAGATAAGTTACCACTTTATTAATTACTTACTTAATTAATTTAGCGTACTTGTCCTTCATTGATTCGTTTGTTCGTTCATCATTCATCCATCATGCATCCATTTCTAATGTGTATTTTGGAATAAAGAAATTGATTATTTGATTTAATTTATAAATAAGTAAATAAATGAATAAATAAATATTGACGGATTAAATAACTAATTAATGTTTTAGAGCACTTCTGACCCGCGTCAGCTGGCCCATAGAGTGCAAGCCTTCCAGAGCTTGTAACATTTCCGAGGGGTTATTGCGAATAAACGAAAAGAAAAATGGGGTGAAAGGGACACAATACCACGTGAACGCAATTAACTCGACGCGAACACGGGAACAAGAGAGAAGGTTCGGGGAGGGTGCGGACCCGAATCAATTGTGGTGACGGCGACTACGAACGCGAGTGGAAGCATCGCAAAGTAACGGTCACGTTCCCGGACTGCACACACGTCACCATATCACGTGTGGTGGATGCTGCGGCTAGACGGACGACCACCTGCGATTCGCCACTCCCTGTCAAGGGGTGGCATTCGCGAGACGAGAACCACGTCCCGATCAGACCCAGATGATGATTAGCTGACCACGATCGATCATGGCTGCACGCTGCCTTGTTGGCGGGAACGAAGACGTAAGGAGGACAGGAAGGGGGAAAAGAAAAACCCAGACTATTAGACGAGAGAGTGCTCACGAATTATCGGAATTCTGCAAGTGGACGGCCATATAATGAAGCAAGAGAAGCAAGGAGGCACGACACGGGAGAAACACAATTTATGTGTGCTGAATGATTGGAAACGTAGATAGTCGTTAGCTGAGGTACGTAATGAAGTATAGGTTGGGGTAGTGATAGTGCCAACAGAGTAAATGACAAAAACACCCCCCTCTCCCGACTACCCATAGAAAAGAAAAGAGAGAGAGAAAAAAAAAAACGTTTACCAGTGGCTTTTCCGGTTCGCAATGCATTCACTGAGACAACAGCAAGCTCTCACACAGGACACCGTACTACTTGAGGCGCGCTGTTTCATAGTGGTCCGCGCAACATTGTCTTAGATCTCTACTGTACTGCCTGTGTTGTGCCTCAAAAAATTCGGAGGACGCTTAAGGTTCGCCTTTAAGAGTGGAACGTGACTTCATTCAAAGATCCCTGACTGCTTCTCACTCTTCCCGGCAAATGCAGCTTGTGTAACCGTAATGCTTACCGGGAAACGCTGGCGGCGAACCATATGCACGAAGGCGAGCTCTCTGGTAACGTGACCTCTTGCGTGGGCCGATGCCGGAGGTTGTGCACAACTGCGCCAAAAGAATTACATCATTTCAGGTTTGCGTTATTGTATCGCACTTTTAATATTCCAGTCGGAAGATTTAACATAAAAGTCATGCGCTATCAGTGTTTTGTTTCATGACATTAGTTTGTCGGCTGTCATTCTCAAACTTCCGAGGAATAAATTTGTGAGGAATGTAAGACAAGGTATGAGCGACTTTATTGATAATGGAATGGTGTGGCAATGCAACCCGCATATACCGCATGCAGCAAGGCATGGCTTACAGATCTACCTAAACATATACAGAAATTTTTGATCACTGACAACGCCGCCGACGCCGACATAGGATTTTCTGCGATTCGGGGCCCTTAATGCTCTCGCGTTAATATGCGTCCGGGTGCACAGACGTCCTGTTCCTGCGGCGCTGATTGGTTCAGTAGGTTCTAGGTTTGCGACTGCGGTCGTGTGACTGGAAAATCGAGCAGCCCTCGAGCGACTGGCCCAAAACAGTCGACCATTTGCGGCTATTTGCGTCCGGTGGCTTCGCGACTCGAGCTTATACTAGAACATTTGCGGGCAACGTGGGGCAACCTGCGAGTCGCCGGTGTGAAGGAGGTTGCACCCAGTTCCAAACTGTATCTTGTCAGAAGGGCACGAGAACAAAATCCTAGTAGCGGCGGTAGCAAAGGCGATTCTGATGAAATCGACTGTATAGTTTAAGCGAACGGTGTATGCGTTCAATGCGGGGGTCTATAGGGACCCCTCAATCAAGCTGCCCAGAGCAGCTTTCAACTTTTACGCCCTGAAAATTAAATCTTGAACTTGAATATAATACCGCTACTCAGCTTCACCGTTGCCACGTTACAACTGTGTTTAGGACTGTATGGGGACTGTATGGGGATTTACTCTCTTACCTTACTCCGCTTTAGATCTTTCGAAAACCCGCCGCGGTGTCTTAGCGGCTATGGTGTCACGCTGCTATAAGCACGAGGTCGCGAGATCAAATTCCGGCCCCGGCGGCCGCATTTCGATGGGGGCGAAAGGCAAAAACGCCCGCGCCCCGTGCATTGGGGGCAGGTTAAAGATCCCTTTGGTGGTCAAAATTATTCCGGAGTCCCCCACTGCGGCGTGATTCATAATCAAATCGCGGTTTTGGCCGGTAAAAGCCAAAACTCAGTTCAATCAGTTCAATTCAGATCTTTCTAAGTCATTTACTCTCTTATCTAATTCCACTCTAGATCTTTCGAGCCTGTAACTGAGCGTCTTATTTTACAATATGTTTTACTATTCTTACGGTTACGGGAAAGGACGTCAAATTTATAGGTGACTAAATTTTTAAATTGTATTTTAATTTCTATAATACGAATAATAATCATTAAAAGAAGCTGAGTGTGAAGAGGACGTCAATGACTTGTCAACAACGGTGTAAGGCAAAGGAAGGATAGACGGACCGTCAAATTGATTTATTTTAGCTGCGGTAAAAGATTGAGCAATACTGTGATTAAATTTTGCATTTTAGTTGGCATTAAGAAAAATAAATGTAGCTGGGCAGGACATGTAAGGCCTAGGTCAGATAACGGGTGGTCTATTATAGATACAAAATAGGTACTAAGGGAAGGGAAGCATCGTCGGGGGCAGTTTTGGGAAAATGTCCGCAAATGAAGGAAAACAAAAAAAGAAAAAGAAAATAAAGGTGGACAATTACAACGAATGACAAAAGGGTGGACGGGCTACAGTAAAACACGACAAGAGAGATATGAGTCTGGGGGTGAGGCTGGCGGGAACGTCGGCATACCGCAGCTCTGCTTGCAAGGAGAGTGGGAATTAACAAGCTAGGCATGCCTCGCGAAGAGGAAGACGCGAGGTCGCAAAGATGAATTTCCCTAATTTTACTGGGTGCCTCCACCATGAATCATAAGGGGCGGAGCGCTATTGAATTTCTCCATCTCGTTGTCACGCCCTCTTGAGTGAAAAGCAGGGGCTGTGTCCATACCACGCTGTCGAGAGTCGAAGTCACGTCTGGTTCCTTTATTCTTTTATTTTCGCTTTGTTTTTTACGCGCATCTTTCTCCTTATAGCGTCGCGTATGTGTATTCTCTGTGGCAACTATGTATTGTATACTTGTTTCGCCTTTACGGCACACACACTGATCTCCACCATAGGGGGCACCATTCAATTTTGTAAAAACATAATACAGATCCGGGAGCACATATCCTGATGGACAGCCAAGTTCTACAATATCTTAAAAGTCCGTGTATGTTTCCTGTGCGCGCGGACACCATGCTTGTTAACTTAGTAAGCGAATGTTCGCAAGTTTATATGCAGGCGATAAAACTACTGTCCTTACTTCGTATAGGTGTCTGCTAATTTGCGGTCGCAATCGATGCTTCGCCTTTCGGGCGAAACTGCGACTTTCTTTTTGTTAGTTACGCCCACACGAAGCCATGGGACAATGAAACTAAGGAAAACACAAAGAAAATCTTTCGATTGCTTTCATTGAAGTGTAGAGATACTAAGGAAAATGACCATGAAAGTTGACCAACAGTAAACATGCCGCATGTGGGAGCCGGACCCATGTCTAAAGCACTACGTGTGTGATGCTCGAACAACGAAGCTACTGCAACGGTCTTACTGGCGTCAACCTTCCTGTGTATTAGTGCATGTGGAGAAGATTAGCTCGGGGAGTTTTAGCCAGGGTCATTCAACGCCAAGGAGGTGGATGTGGGACATCCTTTCAACTTCAGACGTCGCGTAGCATGGGAACTCCGCAACAGACAGCTGACCAATAAATCTTACGATTTCAAGGCTTCCAAAGTCAAAGCGCTCAATATCTAATGTGAGCGAGAATAGTAAGGGGAACGAAGGTGCGTGGTTTTTTGTTAGTTACAGCCACACGAAGCCAACAGACAATGAAACCAAGAAATGCGTGGGGGAGATTAATTTGTGTTTTTAACCTCTTACTGGCTAGCATCATATATGATATACATAAAATTTCTTACGACATAATAGCATAAAAATATATTCATACGAATATGTGTCACTTCAAGCAATTATTAAGATTATTCATACTATTCTAGTGTCACTGATCTCAATCTTGTGTCACGCAGGAAAATAGCGCGCCTGTCCCTCTACCACAAGTTTTATCACTCGTCTCTTGTTCACTCGATTATCATACCGACTCATCCCCTTTCGCTCCGCAACAGTCATTCTAAAGCCGTATACCCACCACCTGCATGCATTACTGCGCATCTCAACTCATTTTTCATCCGAACAGCAAACTACTAGAATTATCTGCCCACTGACGCTACGCACCACTCCAATCCTAGCCACTTCATGTCATTCATCGAAGACCTCGCACAAATGTAACCCACCCCTCATGTGGGTTACATAACCCCCTACCAGGGGCATTTCAGGTATCAATAAATGAATAAAAAATACAATGGTGACTGTAATGGTAAACTCGACAAAAATAATTTTCGAGCAATCTTTTGAGCAAAAAGGTATGACGTAAGATCGTCATCAACGCATAAAAATTTGCAAATAAAGATGTTATTTGCACCCTTTTCCCTCCTTAATTCAGCTCACAAAAATATCAGAATGTTTGCTGTTTATCACCCTGCTGTGATGTTTTGAACGAAAAAGAAGTTTGGTTGGTTCCGTAGGCAAGCTATGTAATTGCTGTATCGCATATCACAGAGCAAGAAGTAGGGGGTTTTCATGGAGGAGAGCTGAGGATTGTTTCCTCGCGAAAACAACCCGATCAGAAGCATTTGAAATCTTGATGTGAGAGTGATCTCCCCTACTCTCCCAATGAATTCGGGGTACTGTACTGAGAGGGAATACTACTCTCCTCTCACATTTGAAATGCCGAGGCGAGAGAGAAAAAGGAACAGGGAAAGGTACGGACGTTAACCAAGGACCTGCCCGGTTGGCTACCCTACACTTGGGCAGGGGGAAAGGGTGAAGAATAGATAAGAAATAAAGAGAATAAAATGAATAAATAGTCTGTCAGTGTGATCACATTTCCAGAGGAATGTCCGCTGTCACGGGCGTTCCTACAGTGCAGTCGCCTTCAAGAAGTGCAGAAGGGCTTTTGTGGCCTTCTGCATGGCAAGAATGCATAGGCCATGGTCTGAGGATCTTTTCCTCCGATAGTTCTCTATTGCTCAATAGGCCTGAGTCTAGCTTGTAGAGTGCGCCGTTGTGGGGAGACCATTTAGAATCGCAGGGCCATTGAAGAAACCGCTACTGCGGAATTGAGGAGACGAGTTCTGCCGGCACACGAAAGATAGCGAGACATTCACATGAGGGTAATTTCTTAAAGTCAGCACGCAACTTCCCCTGGCAGTGTGGCCAACATTTTAGGGCTCTTTTCAGCCAATTAGTAACAAAAGCCAGCTGCTTACAATAGAAGCAGGGAGGAAGGGTTGCCTATTGTGCACTGCTAACCATTAAGTTACGGTCTCATTCAGACGGTGGTGCGCGAAAGGCGACGAGAAATGGACAAATAAGAAGAAATTGGTCAGTTTCCTTTTTCTCGTTGGATAACTCGATCGGTAGGTTTTGGTAGGTTAACTGCGGAAAGTTTCCATTGTGAATAAAACCCAATGAACCTGCTTTTGTAGCTTCGTGGTGCGTTCAGAATGCGAATGTCAGGTTTTACTTCGCTTAGCCGGCAATAAAAGTGGCAACGAATGTCGGGCCGATTCGAAGACCGCATCGGTCACACTACTTTAGTGCGGCGCAATTTCGTGCCCAACTAACGCAATCGATATCCCAAAAGAGGTGCTTAAACGCAAAGGAAACGAAGCAGATAGGGCGGTTTGTTATTGTTTCTTGGCGTATCTACATTTCTATAAATCGGCTTTCTCGGTTCGTCCAAAGCAGGGATGCATTCGTGCGCAACAAGAAGCAGCATAGAAACTTGAGCGTGAAAAACCGAGGTAATATGCAATCGGGCAATCACGCGTTCCTCGTCGGAGACTTTAATCTCTCGGCGTTCGAGGGAGCTAGCCTAGTGTCTACTGCCGCTCGAGCGCGCCTGTGTAGGAGGCGACATTGTATCAGGCTTGCCTTGAATATCTAATCGCTGGTCTCATGTACGGCGCAGTATTTCTTCTTGCGCTTTTATTTTCTCGCGCGAGACTGGTTACCTAAATGAGGCCGTCGTTTTGTCTGCTTTGTTCTGCCTTTGGTCTTGGTATTTATTTTCATCCAGCGTCTTTAATTTAGGGCTGGGCGTCGAAGCGGACCAATAGCGCGGCTTGCAGTGCTCGACGCTTTGGACACATCCAGAGGCTCGCGAAGAAATAGCGAGCCACCAAGACACGACCGAGGAAGAGAGAGAGTGCGTCGAAATAACGCCCACAGAGGTAATTACGACGGGTCGCAAATTTCGGAACGAGACACATTGCCTGGCGAAGAACTTTTTGAGTGCGAGTGGGCAGAGCGCGGCAGAGACTTCGCAACAACTACAGCACCTCTGTTCTTTTATTCTTGTTATTTTTCGACGGAGCCAACATAGGCAAGATTCATTGGAGGATTATGGTGTGAGATGTAACAAAAAAAGAAGGGAACAACAGAAACTTTTACAAAAAACAAGCTTTTTTTTCTTTCTTAGCAGAAATTGCAGGTAGAAACTGTATAGAGTCGAAACACATCTCACACATTTTGCTAGACACCCTGGGCCATAGATATTTTAAAGACTGGGCTACGCGACCACTGTTGATCGCGCGGTGAACACTGTTGTGTATGCCCTCACATCACCTCTCGTCCCATTTTTTTCTCTTTCCTTTTGTTTTTCTGCACGTTTCTCCGTACCCTAGTGTAGCGTGACAAACTGAGTGCAACTTGGTTAACCTCCTTGCCTACCCTCTTTCTTTCTTTCTTTCTTTCTTTCTTTCTTTCTTTCTTCTCTCTTTCTTTCTTTCTTTCTTTCTTTCCCTTGCTAGACTAACACCTCTAGCTTAACATCTCCCGAATCGACCAATTGCGCTGTAGCACGTCCCGTCAACACTGCAAGTCTCCCCGACTCCGAGCGTTTCTAGCGCCATTGTTGTTAGTAGGTTATCGAAGTGTAGCTTTTCCATATGAACACTCTATAGAGAAGTAGAAGGGAATTGAGAGACGAGGCATCGAATGCCGATATGTGGCTCTCCTTAAATATAAATGAGAGAGCATTTTGAGAACGCAACTTACATTCAGACAGTCTGAACACCACTATGTTCAGTGCTATGTATGAATGCTTGGGGCGGCATTCATACATGGCACTGAACCAACGTCCATTTTCTTTCGAGATTAGCCAAAGGAACTAAGTAAGAACGGAGGAATACATAAGTGGAGAAACTGCGTGGGGTAATAGGAGATGGGAAACTGCGTACTCTGTTTTTGTTACTGTTTTATAAGCTCTCTTTGCGATCGTATTCGCGCATTTACTATTCATAGCACTTGAACGAAAGGGAGTTCTGACCTAAAGCGTGAATTTCTGAAATTTGTAGCTGGTGCAGTCAAAGTTTGGGCATTTATCCTTGATCGCGTACGTGAAACTGCGTTGGATGTTTTTACGGGTAAAACGAAATGCTACTGCGTCAGACAACTTGTAACGAAGCAAGAGAATCAGTATGTAGCCGTAATATTCAGGAGCTATCGACTACAGTTAAACTTCGATTTAACCGAGGTTTACGCAACTGATGTTTAGTCGATGGGACCCTAAAAATATTACTTAAATCGAAAGTTTTCTTGAACCGAAAGTACCCAAACAGTCCTACAAATAATAATTATATATTTAAAAGCAAACAAGCTCTCACTAGCAACAATAATGTTATGGTTCAACCCACTCGCTAATATTTTCAGTTTGCTTGCACTCACGAGAATAACTACCTCTAAATGTTTTTTTTTTATTCAAGGAGCATTACGTGTACCAGATGCGACTACATGTTGTCCTGGTGAGCTGTGCAGCAAGCAAGCTTCTAGTTTTTTTTTTTTTTCAAGCTCCAAATTCAGTTTTTAAATCAAGTAGCTTTATTGGGCCCTGTCGCCCGTTTTTGATGTCGGTGGTTCGAGTTTCACCACTGATACAAAGGCGCGGATGGGAAGGGCGCGTACTCTAGTTTATCGCCAAACATCCAATATTTTAGCTTCAAGTGACGCACTTGCTCTGTACCTATATATTTTTGCTACTGATGTGCTAGTTAGCGTCACTGTTCTCTACAGAATTACCTAATGAGGCAACGAATGCTACCTTAATATTCTCACTCTAACAAATATGCATGCCCAAGGACCCAATTCCTTTAAGAAAGCCAATATCTTTGTACATTCGCTTGGCTATTAGCTTAAATTGACAATCGTTGTCGATGGTTACTGCACAATCTTTTAAAGTGTTTCTCTACATTGTTCGGCGTCTGTTCTGTTTTCCTCCACGCAAGCTTTCTGTACGGGGTACGATTTTATAATGTCTCAAAATATGCGGTATTTTTACGCATAAGAACTCAATATCAGTTGTATTCAAGTATTGAATACAGAAGCGCAGCGAACGTTCGGAAAACAGCCGTAAACACGGAAGACAGTAACAAGGATAAAACCGAAGGTCCAATGAGAAACGTCGCAGTAGTTGATTCACAGCACCTACGTTCCATACCTTCGTCTACTTCAACACACTAAGACCACATTGGGGGAAAAAAAAGCGCATGGGAATTAATTATCCTTCCCGAGACCAATGAACGAGACATAACAGAGCAAAAAGTAAAAAATAAGGGAACGAGAGTGAAATCCTACCAAGGGCAGGGTTTCGTCCGAAGAAAACCAGGAGACAAACACCACAGGCAGTGGCACATTTGTTCTGGAGTAAACAGCGCTAGACTCGCAATGGGCTTAGACTGCCAGCCATTCTTTGAATGCCCACTGCCCGTTCTTGCCAGAAAGAAAACAAAGAGAAAGAAATAACAAAGAAACAAAAAATACCGGTGGCATCGGTGGCTCTTTTTTCGCCACACACACCTGTTCCTTCCGCTTCCCAACAGGCCCTGGAAATCTCGCACTGCGCGATTGTAAGCAATAAAAACGTGCATGAGTCATTCGTATCGGAAATAAAGGGTAGCTCTCTTGCCACTTGTCTCCATACTCTACGGGCATTCACGATTGGAGACCTCCGCGCTCAAAGTCATCTCCGAAGATGCTGCGCGCTTCACCGCACGAATTTGAGTGTAGTGCAGTGAAAAACATGGGTTACGTCGAGTGTTCGTAAGTCTGCGGGGTAGTTTTTAATTTAGCGAATTATCTGGTCCCGTGAACAACAACTTCGCATTTTAGTGCCTTAGAGACTTTTCTAGGCAGTTCTTCAGTGATTTGAATAAAAAGTTAATTGTCATAGTAAAATACCATGAAGATCTTTGGCTAAGTTCAATGCCTCATCCCCATTTTATCCCAAGAGTGATTGATTCACTTGTCGCTACTTTTAAGCAAACACAGACAAGGTTTTTAGTGCAGCCACCTAGGTACATCAATGCTGCTTTTTCTAGGCCGTTACGGAAATTCCGGGGTTGTTGCTCTCTTCACATTCCGACCGTTTACTCACTCTCGCTTGAAGTAATGTAAAGCTACAATTTTATAAAATAATAGCAAAATCGTATAGGAACAGTTTAAACATAAAAAATTAGAGCCACTGATCATAATCACCATCAATAAGCGACAGAACAAATGAATGAGCATGGAATGAAGACAATGTGCGAACACGTAGCCACGAAAAGCCGGCAGATCCCACTCGCTGTGGGAATCGATGTTATGCGAAGCAGTGCGGGAGGAGCCTACCAAGTTAACGAAATGACCATGAGAGCACCAAGACGTACGCGGATATTTCATGACCTACATGACAAGCATGTCTAGTTTACATAAAGCGGGAAAAAATGGAGCTGGGCAGGACATGTAATGCGTAGGATGGATAACCGGTGGACCATTAGAGTTACAGAATGGATACCAAGAGAATGGAAGCGCAGTCGAGGACGGCTGAAAACAAGGTGGGGTGATGAAGTTAGGAAATTCGCAGGCGCAAGTTGGAATGAGCTAGCGCAAGACAGGGGTAATTGGAGATCACAGGGAGAGGCCTTCGTCCTGCAGTGCACATAAATATAGGCTGTTGTTGTTGTTGTTGATGATGATGATGATGATGATGACGACACGCATGTTATGACATTCATGTCATGAGTCCTCAGGAGTCCCTTTAGCTACGCCTAAGAGACCTTAAGGCAAAAGCCTTAGTCATGCTCATGACTATGACTTCTACCATCATCTTTTAGTGTTTCCTTCACTCAGTACCCACGTCCGAATCCATTCGCGTGGTTTTTAGTGTTCATATTTTTTTTCGCTGAATGATTGTCGTTTTAGGCAGCTGTTTAATGACATACATGACACGCATGGCATGATATTCATATCATGACCTATCATTTATGTTCGTCATACCCTCTTGTCATACTATGCCAACTTTGGTACATACCAAGTTAACGAGACGGCCATCAGAGCAGCAAGACGTAGGCTGCTAGACAGAGACTGTCAAAGTGGCAAATGTTCGCCAACAAATGCTTCGGATTTAAAAAAAACGAATGTGTACGAGCCAACCACGCGAGTAAAGAGAAATGTTAAATTATTCAGGGACTATTCGTTAAAATGTGAGTGTTTTCGGGTCACGACTTGTAGACATTATTTGTCAAAAAAAAAGGACAACAAGGAAAGAACCACTGGTCGCGGCAGCCAATCAGAAATGAGAGCCCGAAGAAGGGCTCCCCCAATGCCCTCCTCTGATCGCCCTCCACGCGATGCTTGACGGAGTGGAAGCAGCACGGAAGAGTTCGTATCGCGCGATGGACGAGCCACCCTCGCTTTCTCTGGAACAAGTAGCCGGTTCTCGTTGCTGATTAGTTGACATCAGCCGTATAGCCTTCACTGCGGTGCACGGAATTGGCTATACAAAGCTAAACTGGTCCTTCCGAAAACTGTCTTTTGCACCGTTTTTGTTGTCTCCGGTGTCATGGTGCTGCGAGCCTCCCAAACCATGCCTTATCCTCCGTGGCAAAGCGCATTCTGTTTCTCGTTATTTACGGCATTGCACCGAGCTTTGTCCATCGCGCTCTACCTTTGCACCCTTGTGTCTGCATTGCTGTTGCTTGCTGATCCAGTGTTGGGCCCTCGGTCCTCTCTCTCAGTCCTCAGAGTGAAGCTTTTGTCTGCGCTGCGTTTGCGAGGAGCTCCCTGAGACATCGCCCCCTACTCCTTTTCCTCCAACTTCCCACTCTCCCTTTTGTTCTTTTCTGGTCGCCTGCGTTTAACATTCTTCGTTTTGTGCTTACTTCGTTACAATTTTCTTTTAAATGCGAAGCACTTCTTGGCGAACATTTGCTACTTTGACAGTATGTATCTATCTATCTATCTATCTATCTATCTATCTATCTATCTATCTATCTATCTATCTATCTATCTATCTATCTATCTATCTATCTATCTAACCGCCTACGTCTTTGTGCTCTTATGGTCGTTTCGTTAACTTGGTATGTACCAAAATTGGCATACTGTGAAAAGAGTATATGACGAACATAAGTGATAGGTCATTACATAAATGTCAAGACATGGATGTCATGTAGGTCACGAGAATGACCCAGCGAAGAAGATTAACACTCAAAAACCACTGAACTGGGTTCGGACGTCGGTACTAAGTGAAGGAAACACTAAAGGATGACGATAGAAGTCGTAATCATGAGCATGACTCAGCAAAATGACAATAACTCAGCAAAAAATGATTAACACTCAAAACCAATAGAATGGGTTCGGATGTGAAGGAAAAGGCTAGAATAAGGTTGATGGTCGAAGTCATAGTCACGAGCATGACTAAGGCTTTCGCCTTAAGATCTCACACGTGTAGCTAAAGGGACTCCTGAGGACTCATGACATGAATGTCATGACATGCGTGAACTGTAGGTCATGAAAGAGCCGCCTACATCTTGGTGCTCTCATGGTCGTTTCGTTAACATGGTAGGCTCCCCGCACATTGCTTCGCATAACATCGATTCCCACAGTGCATGGGATCTGCTTTCTTAACAGCGAAGCTGTTTGGGCCAGCCGTAATTTGTGGCTGGCATCAAGAAACTATGAAGAAATAAACTTTCTTGCCGAGGCGGCATTCGAACCAGCGAACCCACGGTCCCAAGGCGAGCGTCGTATATTATAACCACTAGGCTATACCACCACGCTTGAAGAACATGCATTTATGCGAACCATATGATTGCGTTCGAGCGTCGTCGTCTTCGTCCACAGCTGGCACATTCCCACGCTCGTGCTCTGCGAGGTGAAGAGGTTTTACGCGCTATGAGATGGAGAGAGAGAGAGAGAGAGAAAGAGACGCATCCATGGAGCAGGTCTGCTGGAACGTGTTGTCGGCATTGCAACGCGGGGTCGGCGTTGCAAGCTGCGCTATACAACGCGCAGTGGCGGCCGTAACCAATACAAGCGAAAAGAAATTATAATCATCATGATTAATAAGATGAAAAGTTCGCGCGCACTTCCGGGAAATGCTGGTATACGATCGCTCAGCTTCGCTGTTTCAAGCGTTGCGTGGCCGAGTGCAAAGTTAACCGTTTTTCGTCTTCTTTGTTCCTGGCCGTTTCCCTCTGTTCCCGCTTTGCGTTGAATGAGCCCGGCACTAGCATTTCAGGGACTCTGGGCCGAAGAGCAAGAAAAAGCCGCGGTAACGAAGCGATCACGGTCACTGCGATTGTGCGCACATTGCTTGACCTAGGATATCCGCTCGCTTAGCCACTGCGTGACTAAGTACCTCCTGCATTTTTTTTAACTACATCGCGCGAGCGCCGACATTACGCTATGTCAGTGCCTTATGACGGCGATTTTCTGCGTTTCTGCGATACCAGCAGTAGTATGCGCAGGCGCACAAAACGCTCTCCAGTGCCAGCGTCGTTTGCTACGCCTGAAAAGGTAGATGCTTGGTTGGTAGTTTGTTGGAGCAAATGTATTATTGCGATAGCAATTATAAGGACACTCCAAGCGCATTTTCGTGGTCATCATCGCCGTCGGCGTCGCCGTGATATTCCGCATAAAGTCCAAGTGCGATAGCATCGTGGCCGCGCGCCGTATGCTGTAGGTGCCAGTGAGAGCGTGCGAGTGAGAGCCGAGGATGTTGGCTCGATCTCGCGCGCGCAAAGGAGGAAGGCGGGGAGGAAGCCGGGGAGGAAGCGCGCCGTCTTCCATTGCGTGCGGGGCACCGGGGCGTTCTACAACGGTGGCAGCTGCGTATGGCACGGCTGAGCGGGGCCACGCGGTCCCTATCTTGAAAGCGATCTGTGATGAGTACAGAGTCTAGGAGCGCCGAGGGCTCATAGCTTCGTGAGCGCTGTGTTCTCGCCGCTTAGTTCGCGTTGAAGCGATAGGCAGCACGAAGGTCAATTCGCTCGCTGATGCTGCCGCTCTTCCTCAGGCCAGCGTTTTGATAGCGCGTGTCCGCGGTGATTGAGAGGGATGTGTTCTTGTTTGCCTGTGCGCGCCTGACACCATGCTTGCTAATTTAGTTACTAAGCGAATGTTTACGAGTTTATACCACTTATAAAACTATTATCCTTACTTCATACAGCTGCCTAATAATTTGCTATTGCAATCGATGCTTGGCTTTTTGGACAAAACTGCGACTTTTTTTTTTCATCGGAATATGTGGACGACGAGAATAAGGAATACGAGAGGTATGTCCCGCTCCCCATGCAATTGGTTGCGCTGCGTCCTATTTTGAAACGAAGGAGAGCACCAAGCGAATCATGGAGCACGAATGCACGTTACGGCAGCCTCAGCGACATGTGTGCGTGATGCCGTTGCGAAAAAAACAAGAGAAAAATAAAAACAAAAGAAAATATCCTCTTCGAAGCCAGGATGATGGAAGCGGCCCTCCTACTTGTACTGAAAGAAACGATTTGTTCGCGGTTATTTTTGTTTCATCGACTTCTTATTATTATTTTCTTGCACTGTTTTCTTGCTTTCAGCACACAGCCATGCATGAGCATGGACGCGCCTTCGGGTTTCTGCACACGGGCTTAGAAAGTCCCAAATAAAGCCTGCTCGGAGGCACGACCGTGCTGTGTATGTTTTACGCTTTCACAGCCGGATCTTTTCGCTTTGTGGTACGTATTGATGCAAACGGAAAGCTGGATGGAAATGACAACGTCGTTTCCATAGTAAACATCTCGAAGATAAACATGGTGATGATAACTCTGTAACTGACGCCACGAATATTCGATGAAGTACGATTCGTACGTATTGCTGTAGAAACGGTTACCGAAACGTGCAACAGGATCAGCGCAAGAGGACGTATATAGCGTGCGGGTAGTTCTCCTTATTTCCCGAATGCGCTATACTTCTTGAATATGTAATTCAAGAAATCAACTCGGGGTCCGTCATGGCTCTGAGTAAATTGGTTCACAAAGTTCAAACTGTGTTTTTCGTTCTTTCTTTTTTTGTGTGTGTAGGTGTGGGTTGAAAATAGGAGTAGCTAGAGAGCCTACGGATCAGCGTGCACATAGTGGACGAAGTCATTCGGATAGAAAACTACCGCGAATATGTTGTACATTACCTTCGTTACCCCAACTTCATTACCTTCGTTACCCCAGCTTCGTTACCCCAACTTTGACCGAAGGTTCGAGAACGCCTGTGAAGGCTACAAAAACGCCGTGCGGGAATCAAAAGTGGGATCAGACCGCGCCAGTGAAGTGATGTGACGTGAAGACCGAGCGTCTGCGGAAGAAGGGGATTCTCCGGCAAGCTTACCAATGAGTTAATCGAGCGTCTGCATTTCCGGAAGGAGTTCCTTCTTCGAGATTTGCCTCGATCTACGCCGAGATGGTCCGGCACAAGACCAGCACGGGTGAATACGATTGTACACTTAGTGTTCCCATTCATTTTGTACTTTACGTGTTGGACTCTTAGTGCTTGTGAATTATTTTCCTGTGTTTTGTGAATACCTATCTGAATTGTATTGTGATGTCTCTAGCCTAGGTGTAGCCGGGTGCGCGACGAGTTCGTGTCCTCGCCGGACCTCCAATGCTCACTCACTCACTCACTCACTCACTCACTCACTCACTCACTCACTCACTCACTCACTCACTCACTCACTCACTCACTCACTCACTCACTCACTCACTCACTCACTCACTCACTCACTCACTCACTCACTCACTCACTCACTCACTCACTTGTGTGTGTAACTGCGTTGTGTGAAGAATATATTTTGTTGTGTTTTGACAACTGGTCTCTGACTCGGTCTTTGGACAGCAACTGGCGTTTGCTGGCGCACCAGAGGGCCCCTTACTAATTGTCCTTCCTTTCGTGGGTTTATTTTCGGAAACTGATAAGTCGGCCTTGAAATTTGGTCCGGCGTTGGCGCCTCGTTCACGGGGTTTGTGACAAACTACTATCCTTACTCCGTATAGCTCGCTAATAATTTGCTATCGCAATTGATGCTTCACAACGCGCAGAACTGCTGTCGGCGGCGGCGGCGTTTTGCCCGCGTTCGCACCGAATGCGCGCGGCGTTGGTGACGTGTTTATGAATAACGTGCCAACCTTTGCCATACACCCTATGGCGGTGTACCGTAGCGACCATAAGACCATGATCCCTGCGGTCACTAAATAAATGAAAACCACCGGATCATATATATTTCTCATTCTTTAATAGTTCAAATAACCAATTACACCATCACATTTTAAGAGTCGTAATTGGAAATACATAATTCCCACCATATTACAGTTTCGCTGGTCTTCCATCTCCACCCCAGTGGAAGGGCTAACCGTTTTTTTTTACCCTGCCTCACAGTAAAAACGTCTTGCAACCGTTAACTTCCATATATCGTTAGTTTTAAGTTCTGGCATCCAGTTTCCCACGCCACTGTGTACACTAATTAAATTGTCATGTCGCAGTAGAGTTATCACAGTAAATGGACGTGCTGTCTACTTTTTCTTCCGAGGAAAATTTATTACGTCTGGAATAAAAGATTTGAGTTCCAACGCTATCCACACAAGAATTTATTTAGCGAATCGATATAAGGTGTACAAAGACTTGCCATGTGTTCTTAAATTCGGGAAAAGTGAAGCACTGATTCACTTATCGCAATCTTAAAGCTGTGCAATTTAAACTCACGGAAAAAGTGGTTGCTGAGAATTCGGTTAAAGTATTTTTTTATGTTTATACATAAGAAAAATATTAATGCAAACGCTCACTCAAAATTAGTTGAAAAAGCGATGTGAAGAAACAAATTCCATTCAGTCTTATTTTGCACGAACTGGCGCATTTCGTCACTGCTTCTTTGCTCAGGTAATCGGGGAGTAATATAGGCTGCTGTGCGCTGTCGTGAACACAAGCGTTGTAAGGTAATTTAAGTTGTTTCTTTATAAACAATAATTAGGGTGTATGCCTGATCATTCGATTCCTTTATTTCGCAACATCAAGTTCGGTTTGTTTCTGCAATAAATAGTGTATTTCTTTTCTAAAGGTGTGTTTAAATATGCTTCATGCTGTATGCGACATTGTATATTTTGTTTTTTTATACGTCCCTGAAATGACCTTCAAGAGAGGACTGACAGTAGTTTATATAAAAAGTAAAGAAAAGAAAAAAAACTCGCAGCTCGGGTTCAACGAACAGGATACGCCATGCGGGAAATCTCTTACTGGCTCTTCCAATTCTCATTCCGATCAGGACAAGCAGCCAAGCGCTATCAACCGAGCCAACTAGCTCTTGCCGGTGAGCCAGGCCGCACTCGTGTGGAACCGTGGGCGTGATCAATCATGGGCTTCTGCTTCATTTCTTCTCCACTGTTTAATTGTATTTTTCTTGAGACGCTGTACAATAAAAAATAGAAAAAAAATAAAAAATAAAGCAAACGAAACGGAGCCGTATCGCTTCTCCCCTTAACCGGAGGAGGATCATGCGGGAGAACGTTCTTATCGACCTCAGAGTAATGCCTGAGCGGTATTCGGCGCCATCGAAGAACCCTTCTAAGCCGTAGCTCGCATATGTCGCTCATAGGGTCCTGGTGTCTAGAGGAGAGGTGCGGGATTAAACGGAGAGGAAAGAAGATGTTTATACTAGACGAGGGCACAAGAAATAGCTGTAGCGCGCGAGGAGCGAGAGATAGACCATGAAGTTGAGACGACTCGTACCGAATTTGTCGTAATAGGAATATATACACTCAACTGTGGCGCACGCCTTGGCTTGCACTCAACAAGGCGCCGTACACAGTGATATTGGAAATCGGTCTCTGATATTCTGCACGTGAGCAGTGCAAACGCCTAGGAACAAATGGTGATCGTTAATTAGGCAGCAAATTGACTCTCAGTGCAGTTACATTGGTTTAGATATACGTATAGGGTTCACCGGCCGTCTTACTCCGCCTTTTGCGCACAATAAAAATAAACGCGACTTATGAAAGGAGCCACTTGTTCACAGGAACAGAGAACTCAGTGAAGGTAAGTTACGATGGAAAACAGCGGTTCCTTTTCATAAACACCATAGGAACTTCCTACAGAAACGACGTGATGCTACTGAGTGAGATGAAGACGGCAAGTGTAACATAGGCATTATAAATCTTGAACGTCACGACATTAAATACACGATACCGAGGTATCGTGTAGATAGATGGAGCAAAGGGCCCATCTTTTTTTTTACGTGACTTATACCTCAGTCAAACGGGGATCGTTCGATCGCGATCATGCTCAATTGCATCAAAAGTGCTCGTATATGACATCGACATTAGTCACCTGAACAATTCCAAATTGACTGAACCATGAATGAATGTGGTTTCTTAGCGGTTAGTACATATAATTGTACGGAGAACGATAATAAGGTGGAGATGACAACTTCCTTACCGGACAGAGAAATCGCAGGCATTTTCCCCCTCCACTTCTAGAAAGCATGGTTAATAGAGCTCATCGCAGACGTCAACAACATCAATGACGAAATGAGTCGTGCTTTTTTTTTTCTGCTCTCTTTTGACGGTTTATCCCTCATAACATGACATGCAAGCAAAAAAATTTGTATATAAAAAAAAACGCCCGAAAAATGTGAGCGCATAAGATCCACTACGAGCTATTTGATTTCAAATACTTAATTATTGAGCGACGTCGGCATCGTCCGGCCACTTTCCTCGATCTCTCCGTCGCGATTTCCCGCGTATATCGCCGTAATTAAGGGACTACCGTTGACACTTTCTCATCAAGCGCATCAATACTCGTTGGACAACGGGAATCACAGAGACTTCTCACACCCAAGCTGCTGCCGCTATCCAGCCATGATTACCGGGCTCAGAACATGGATAAAGAAAAAATAATAATAAAGACCTACGAGGTCTCGTGATTTGACCTCAAGAAGCTGGGTCGAGAGGAGCTCGTTACAGTTGGAATTGTTATTTGCTGGCGAGTCGCGTCTCTTGGGATCGCTCCGGGACTAACCAAGGCCTGTACCACGTGCCTCGGCTGTGAAACAAGCTCCTCGACCGTGCTTTCGAAGTTGGGCGAAGGCTGAAAGGAGGCTTATTTGTTGCTTCGCCAGACCATCCCTATCACGTTTCGTCCCATTTCCTAGAAGGCGAGGATTTTCGAGGAGCTCAAGCATATACGTATTCGCAGCCGGGTGACTCTATAGAACAAGCCTTGCAAGCTCTTGCCTCCCCCCAACCCTTCGATTTTTTCGCCCCCACCTCATCTACGTCTTCCGTTCGCTAGTGCAGGCCACCGACGCTGCCAGTCGCCAACAGGTTGTGACAGATGGCGTTAAAGACGAAAGCCTCGGAGCGGACGACCGTATCGAAGGCCCAGGCACGGATAGGAGCAGCACTAGCATTGAGACAGTATAAGCGGGTGTCCACATGTGTGTGTGTGTGTGTGTGTGTGTGTGTGTGTGTGTGTGTGTGTGTGTGTGTGTGTGTGTGTGTGTGTGTGTGTGTGTGTGTGCGTGTGCGTGTGCGTGTGCGTGTGCGTGTGCGTGTGCGTGCGTGCGTGCGTGCGTGCGTGCGTGCGTGTGTGTGTGTGTGTGTTATGGGTTTAGCTTGTGTGTGTGTTCAAAAGTAACTGGGGTATGAAAGTAGAGGTAGGCAGAAAGAATATGGAAGAGGTTGTGGCATGCCCATGGCATGTCACTTATTAGTCGACTGCAGGGGCACTTTTAGCCGAGTTGGACTATTGAAGAGGGTGTGCTTTGAGGTGTTTTTGTTTTTGTTATTAAAGTGAAAGCGCGATCTGTGAAGTGTGAAGGCTTTCTCTTCGAGCAACTAAGCGGAACATTAGGGCGTTCAGATTTCGCTGACTAAAGATTCATCACTTCAGTTTGGCTCTCCTGGAGAGCTATAGTTGTCATGAGCATATTGGTTAGCTACTGCAAAAATGATTAGTTTTATAAACATGCGTGCTTGTGGAATAGTCGGTAAGTCATTATAAGGTAAGGTAGCACATAAAATTAAGCTCAGAGTGTCATTTCATTTTCCTAGTAAGACTCTAAGGCTTTCTCTGAATGATATATGATGTAAGCACACGAAACTGCTTTGTATCTTTATGTATTACTTTATTGACGGAAGAAGGATGTGCCTTTAAGGAAGAGAGACATGTTCATTATTGGTCGCTTTAGATGTTTCCTTAACCGTATATGGCAAAGCAAACATCTGTCTCATCTTTCTATTCCCTCTTTCCCGTCCCCCAGAGTAGGGTAGCCAACCAGGCGCATTTCTGGTGAACATCCCTGCCTTCCCTGCTCCTCGTTCTCCAGCGACCAATAATTTTACGTTCTCCAGCAACCACGCAGTTTGATATGGTCATCACTCTAGCATGTTCTGTATGACACGCGCATGCGCATGGCAAGCTCAACATAACAAAAAATGACACATTGGGCTTTTTGCCTCATTTTGTATGACCGAATTGCCACAACTGGCTATTGACACGACAGCGGCAGTGCATAAAAACGACGCGAAGCTATATGATCCCCCTTCCCCCCCCCCCCCCCCCCAAGGAAAAAAAGAAGAAAAAAAGAGCAAATTAGCTTATGCGGGATAAGCGATGTCATGGAGGGCACAAATAAAACCTTTAGAGTGTGGGGAGCAGTAAAAATAAAAATGCAGAGAGTGCGAGTACCAGCCGAGAAGGACATGTATGTATGTAGGTATGTATGTATGGATGTATATATATATATATATATATATATATATATATATATATATATATACGGTGCCACGCCGCTCGTCCATGGCAGGAAACTGACGACTTCCGCTATTAGAAGTCGTCGCTAATTGTTCGCCGGTGACGTCGGCGCAGTGGTAGAGAATGCCACGTGGGGACAGACAGAGCGAAGCACCGATGATGACCTTTTGTGTTTATTTCTTTTCATTTCTTTTTTTTTTCTTTGAGGAAATCGATGTGGCGAAGCCTTTCTTCTCATGAACCGCAAGGGAGAACTGCGCGCCCGGGACGTTCGATAACTCGCAAAGGCAGCACGGCAAACATATTTTTCTTTTTGTTTTTTACTGAACGCAAATCGATTCTCGAGCGCTTCATCGCGATCGGCAGCGTGAGATCGACTGCGCGCTATCAGCAAATATTGTTTCAAGCTCTTGCACTCTTTGTAACGAGTATAGTAAAGCACTTTTTTCCAAGCTGTGCTTCCTTTGCCAGCAGTCACATATCATTGATCAGCGGCGCTGGTATGAATTAAAGCTGTTTCTTACGCTGCTGGGATCGGTGTTAATCTGGGGTGATATAACGTAAAATGACTCCAAATTGTTTTGATTCCAAACTCCTGACGTCAAATTTACGTGACCATCGACGCAAGCATCAGGCGGTGGACCCGCAGCGTTGTCTGAACAACCCAATCAAACACTCTCCTCTTTTATAGGAGGTCACCTTTGTTCGCTTTCAAAACCAATAACATTGTCTACACTGAGCGGTTTTTCTTATCTAATCGGCTCACAATAAGTGAGGAGCACGCTCTAGTGGAGAGGGTTCCGATGTGCCCGAGCCAGCACAGCGAAAATAGATAACCGCATGAAGAGGGTGGTGCCGGCTTCTCCGATTGGTCCATTTTGCCTTACTATTGGTCCATTTCGCCTTACTGGTCGAAAATCGCAGCGGCGTGCAACGTAAAGATAAGAATGCCGCTAAAACGGATCCTCAGCAAGGAAGAGTTGGCAGAGCGATGTCGTATGCATGCCGAAAGGGGTCGATAACGTTTTAGTGCCACGCAAAAATGTTTATCATGCGCAAATAAATACAAGCTGACCAGCAGGTGCGAGTAGCGAAGGCCTGAGCGATCGGCGGGTAGCCATCTTCTATTCCTTTCGGAACGGGGCAGTCTGTGGCTATTCAGAAAAATTTTCAGTTTTCATATTAATGGCTTTTTTTCGCGTACACGTCACTTTGACGTGGTGAGTTTTCGCGGTTTTGTGAGGTCGCGTGACAGACAGGCGAAGTGGGCGTAGCCAGAAAACATTGGACCAATAGCAGAGGGCTAATGGTGAAGAGGCGTCGAATCAGGAATAATTATTTTTTGTGCAATTTAATCATGCATAATCAGTGTGTACACGTTATATCAGATGGGGAGCTATCACGGTTTTCGTGACGTCGCGTGACAGAGAGGCGAAGTTGGGAGCGGCCCAAAAATGTTTTGACCAATGGTGGAGGCTGATTGCAGAAATTGAAATCAAAACAGCTTGGAATAATTTTACGTCACAGTGCCCCTGGTGTCGCCGAACAGCTTTCATGCTGCTCCCGCTAATCTATAGAATCTCACAGTTTTTGTCGAATACACGTTCATGAAGGCACGTGAACGCAAACGTAGAACACTGCATCGCCAAAGAAACCTGCAAGAGAGAGAGAAACAGAAACGGAAGGAAATTAAGACAAGGAGGTTAGCCAGTGCAAGTACCGGCTGGCTACCCTGTGCTGGGGAAAAGGTTCAGGGAATAAGAGGTGATAGAAAAAACACATAAAAAAATGAAGGGAGAAAAAATGACACAATACCGCGATGCTACGCGCTACAACGTTCAAAGTCGGTCGCACAATTCACAAGCAAGAACATCAGCAGAGCCCTTAAGACCTTGAAAGCCGAAACCCGCCTGGACCTGTGTCCCAGAAATTTTTCCTCTGTGAAAAGGTGATCGTCCAGTTTTTCGAGCGCAGTCGCGAGCGCTTTACTTCCCCATTGAAACGGCGACTGTCACAGAGGAGGTGCTTGATCGTCTCCTCGCAGCCACAGTTGTCGTCAGCAGGGCTGTCGGCCATTCCAATGCGGAAGGAATAAGCGTTCGTGAATGCCATGCCGGGGACGTGCGTTGGTGAATTCACTGGTGTTCCACAGAGTCTGCGTAAGCTCGCGTGCGAGGGAGCGAAGCTTTGTGGCTGCATCTGTTCTCGACAGTGGTATTGATATAATAGGGGTACCATCGTGGGCCGATCGGGCAGCTTCATCCGCAATGTGATAACCCGAAAACCCGCAGTGACCCGGTATCCGCTGGTAGATGATGTAGTACCCCTTGTCCGTTGCGTGATGATGAAGTAGTCGGATGTCTGCGACTAATGGTACGCTATGTCCATGGTTGAAAGGGGACAGGAGGCCCTGGACGTGATGCCTTCGATCACAAAAGATGGACCTTGACTTGATTTGTGTACAATAAACTCCGGAGCAGCACGGATAGCTGCGAGTTCTGCAGCCGTAAATTTTGCTATCTGAGACGTATTGAGTTGGATGGTGACAGATTTCGTGGGAATTGCCACTGCTCCAGCTGAACTTTTGGAGTAGACAGAACCGTCCGTGTAAACCTGGATGCGTTCTCTGTGCTTCTCATGCATGGATGAAAGCACGGTTTGTTTTTAACACGAAAGTGTTTTATGCCGGGGTCCACCAAGACTTCACTGACGTATTTCCGTCACGGAAATACGTCATAGAACATAATACAAAGAAAGAAACCAGAAGAAAAAGTTCCACAAACATGCAAAATTTGGGAATCGAACCCACGACCTCTCGGTCCGCGACGATAGATCGCCGAGCGTTTAACCCATTGCGCCACAAACGCATTTGCAGAGAGCTACACAGACGCGCCTTATATATCTAACACTCCTCCGTGTACCCGCGCTCTTGTTCGGGGCGGTGCCGCCGCCTACGAGCAGAAAAGAGAAGTACTGCATTATGACACTAACGCGCACCGACAGTGAACGCTTCGGTGGTCTCACCACTACGACGCCTCGATGCCAGCATTCGAAGGGACGCTGGCATCAAGAAGCACTACCAACGCCACCTAGGTGGCGTTGCTAGGTGGCGTTGGTAGTGGCGTTCACCGTACTCAGCACAGCGGAGCGTGGCCTCCGCAATTAGCTCTGAAAATGTTTCTGAAGTTGATCGCGGAGGCTGCAATTACGACGCGCTGTACGCGCTGATTTGACTCGGTGACGATTCAGTTACGTGCTTTGTCTTGCGCGTTGTATTAGTGTGTCAGTTACGTGCTTCGTCTTTCGCGTTGTGCTAGCGTGTGCAGCGTAGTGCAGCTTCCATATGCACGACGGTTGCTCATGGTCATCGACGTTGGTAGTCGTGATGGAGGAGACGTGCCACCAGGCGTCAGCGTGGGTGCATCAACGCCTAAGGGCGCTTTAGCCACAAAACACCAATAGACATTATATATCAATGTGCAATAAACATTACACTACTTCTGTGAAGACACGTTTCACTTTCGTGTTCTATACCGATTCCTATATAAGAGGGATCAACCACATTTTTCCGTATTCTTTTGTAGCGTTAGCTACACTGGCCTAGCCAAGCCCGTTTCGCTCGGCACATCAAGAGCCGTGCTGCGCATGCGCAAGGATCAGTGATGTCACACGGCTTGCGCACCGGAGCCACCGGAGCCGGCACCTCTCGCGCACTCCACCGCCGCACGCGACTCACCACCACCGGTCTGCGCATTCCAGAGGAGTGACGTCGTAGCCGTGGTAGACGCACTGGCGCCGGCGCGCGCTCGCTGTGCAGTCGCCGTCTGACACTGCGCTGGAGCCGCTGCGCCTCTGACTGGCGTTTGCCAGTGTGGTATAGCCGTGGAGAAGGAGAGCGCAAATGCTGCTCAACAGCGCAGAAGAACGGAGAAGCTTGACTCATCGGATCCCGAAGTAGTTGCCTGGCAATTAGCGGTTGAGCGTAGGAGGAATGAATACATGTGCCACATAATACGTATACCGCGTGTGTGTCATTGGAGCAGCAGTAAGCATGACAGTCAAGCTAATCCTTGACAATCTAGACAACCAGGAAAGCTAAGAATAATCAGCTGAACATTTGCTAACGCTACGTATATGCTGGCATAGCCGAGCTAAGCCACTGCAACTTTTTTTGATACCCGGCATTACAAGAAGGACTGGATTAGATGCAGGCACCACAGTGGCAGAGATGGTCGTGTTGCAGGCGTGAAGTTCGACAGTAACGTTCTATTGTTGGTGGCGATAATCCTGCTAAACGCCGAACGAGGTCGAGCGGCCGCAAGGGAGGCGAGATGATGCGATGGAAGTCGGGCGAAGTCCTGATGTGCATCCTTAAAGCGTCGACTTGAATCCTTGGACCTTGGTATCGACCAAAAAAGTTTACCGACCACGGGATCTCAGAAAACGCTATGTATTTGAGCAGCCTTTAAAAGTAGCCACTAAAACCGGACATCACAATGTTGTTCGCATATGCCAGTAGAGGCTGGAAATGGGAATACCAGGCTGTGTTTTGAGGCTGCGGAGATATTCAGCTTTTCGTCAGATCCCTTGGTCCGTAAACGTTTTTGGTACGTATTGATTGGGTGGTCAGGTCCGATAGCTATTGTTGCTGCCGTGTATGCACACCTGGGAAGGCCAATGCATATTCGCAGAGCATGAGCTTGCACAGACAAGCTACAGCGTAGGAGACCCAGGAAGAGTGCGTTATAGAGTTGGAGCGTCCGTCTCATAGACGCACCTATGACTTTCCCGCGAGAAATCTTAGGACATGGATTTTCCTGGCTAGCTTCTTTTTTAGGTCGGAGACATGAGTACTCCAGGAGAGGACTCGATCGATGATCACTCCTAGGTGATTGGCTGTCCATTAATTCTGACAACGTACATTCTCATTGCTTTGGGTGTGAAAGCGACCATAGAGTACTTCTCTGACGACACGTCCAGACCTAGTGCTCGAAGATGTTACTGTGGCCGCTTTTTGGAGTCTGGCGCGCACCTAGGGACGCGTAACTCCTGATGGCCAAATGCATATATCGTCCGCATAAATCGACACATTGACGGATTGCGGAAGGGAATAAACCAGGTCGATGAGCACAAGATTAACTAGAGTGGGGCTCAAGACTCCAGCTTGTGGTGCGCTCCGGTAGGCATTGTGCTGCAAGGTCACACCATCCTCTGTTTGCACAATTAATGACCTGTCCTTCAAGTAGCTGAATATCCATCGAAAACAAGGCCACCTAGGCCGACATTGCCCAAGGCGTTCAGAATGGCTCGATGAGTTATGTGGTCATAAGCGCATTTAACGTCCAGGAACATCGCCGCTCACAGTCTCCTCAGGCTTTTATCGTGCTGAACAGACAAGACAAGATGTATGACGTTGTCCATAGAAGAGCGTCCGCATCGGAAGCCTGTCATAGCCTCAGAGAATATCTCGCAGTGTTCTAAATAGCACTCTAGACGTATCAGCACCATCCTTTCTATCACCTTTCCTGGACAACTGGCCAGAACAACGGAAAGATAAAAGACGCCACGTCTAGGGGTGATTTGCCTGGTTTGAGGAGAGGTACAAGGCGGCTGGACTTCCGCGCAGCAGGAACCACTCCTTCGCACCACGAATTGTTCTACACGTACAGAAGAGCATGCCGGGCTGTTTGACCGAGGTTGCCAAGAGGTGCGTATGTCACCCCGTCAGGTCGAGGCGATGAGGAACGTCTGCACGCTGCCAATGCCGCTTGCAACTCCTCGATGGAAAACAGATTGTCCATACGAGAATCCCGCGAGATGGAAATGCCATGGGGATCATGTGCCGTGAACAAGGATGGTTGACCAGCAACCCTCGAACAGAAGTCCTCCGTTACGTCGATTTCTCAGCGACCTTGGTAGAGAGCCAGTCTTCCATATTGGAGACTGCACTAAGTTGATCCAACGCTGGATCTTCTTCTGTATGTGTCTCGCCTCCGTTAAGTCGTAGATGGGGTTGGTGCGTCTGTACCGCCGTTCCGTGCGACCATGAATTGCTCAGTGCCCCTCCAATTCTGCTTCGAATTCAGAAATTTCAGAATAGGCCTAAAAAGGCTTGTGGCTATTTAGCTCCTCGATGCTTCCAGGTAGACAGTTCTGAGTCTCTTGACACATTTTCTCCACGAGGAGCCTGTATTTCGGCCAGTCGATGCGTTAAAGAACTCAAGTATCAAGTAGAGGGTGACTTGCCTATGCCTTCGATTTTAACATACGTTGGAACATGGTCACTACCATGCGTTTCGTTGTCCGGGAACCATTTTACACTGGCATTGAGGGATCTTGAAACAAAAGTTAAGTCCAGGTAGCTGCTGTATGTTAATGCCCGCAGAAAAGTGGGATTGCCATCATTTAGACAGCATAGTTCATGGTCCGACGCAAATGATAGTACACGTCTTCCTCGGCAATTCACCTTTAAGCTTCCCCATAGCGTATGATGTACATAGAAATCTCCGGTAATAATCCATGGTCCATGTGTCGCTGTTAAAATTGCACTTAGTCTTGTGTTGTTAAATCGGCTCGAAGGTGAAATGTAGGCACCTAAGAGCGTGAGTAAGGCGTTCTTGCATTTTACGGTCAAGCATAAGTATGCTTATTGTCGTCATTGGGTACCACTAGGTGTAATACATAAGTGAAATCGCATCTCACAATCGCAATGACTTTGCTGCGGCAATTGCTACAGGTGCCAGACATGAAAGCTTCATATCCTGATAAGCGGATCGCGCTCTCACTGTTTGGCTCACAAATAACGATGATTGGAAATATGTTCTTAAAAACACAGGGCACGAAAGTCCGAAATGCGGGATTTAAGGCCACGACATTTCCGCTGGAAGATAGACGCTTCTTTGACTTCTTTATGGAACGAGTGCAGAGAAGCAGCCATGGTGCTTCTCAAGACTGGACAGTACTGGATTCCGCGCATCCAGTACTTGAAGCGCACCTCGAACCGCCAGAGTGTGTGTGTCAGTCAGTAGAACTCTGAGCGTGTTCATAAGGGCCCTTAAATCATGGTGACAACTTGTTTGTCGTCGTCTTGGCTGCTGACCGAAGGTGAAGCATGGATACATCGAGCGTGCTACATGTTGCTTCTCCGCTGGTTGGTCTAGCTTTGGCAATGGTGGCAACTCCTCGCACGAGGCAATAATATTTGAGACTTTCTTCTTTGTATCCTCGCTGCTAGTATTGTTGCCTGTGGAACTGTATGAACTGTCGGTGGACGCGGTGCATCCACGTCCACCTGCAAGGAGAGTAATCCAGCTAGGGCCTAAATGAGCGGCAAGAAGACACCTTAGCTAGATGAGAACAGTGTTTCGCAAGGCCCTGTGTGTATGTGCACGGGGTTCCAACGGCGGAAACAACGCGTCTGAGAGCAACGACCCACTGACGCAATTAGTCACGGCCACTGGACCAGTGAGGATGTTGTCTTTGCGAGGTAAAGCGTTCCGCCCTCTTGACCTGCTTCGTCACGCAGTGTCCGTTTCTGGAGCCCCGTATTCGGGAGGCTTAAGTACTGTTTAGTTTGCGCAGCCAGTGGGCTGCAAGATGTCTTTTTTTTTTTTTGCACATGCGGTGCTGTGAATGAAGCATAAAAAAAAGCTATTTAGGGTGGAAAAAGAGAGAGGGTGGAAAAACAAAAACAAAAGGGAAGCAAAAAGGATAACAGTTCAGCTGCCATATTGAGGACCTCAAGGGGCATCAATGAGTTATTTTAACTTGAACATACGAAGTATAGCGCAGGACGCTGTAAACGGAAACATCTGACCTGTAATTAATAAAGCCAATCTATCCAAACGACGAGGAGTAATCGGCGCCACTTAAAGGCGCCAACCTCTCCTATTATATCATACCAATATATTAAAAATATCAGCCAATATACTTGGAACATTAGTTCGCGTTCACAGGAAAAATGTGTATGGTATAACTTATAAGGAAGTAAAGGAACAGTCCGCCGCAAATATTTATGGGACGCAGGTTTCGCAGCAAACGTTGATTTCGGCTCTGTCGTGGTGTGGCGCTTCTAGATTACGCAGATTTATGCGTAGTTCAGCACAAGCTGCTACAGATTCAAACTGATTTTTCAGGCTACGCGACCAGGCTTCCAGCCAATTCAGTTTTTCCGCAAATCAAGTGTCTCAGACTTTTGTGGCTGTCTATAC
Source organism: Dermacentor silvarum (assembly GCF_013339745.2). NCBI lineage: Eukaryota > Metazoa > Arthropoda > Arachnida > Ixodida > Ixodidae > Dermacentor > Dermacentor silvarum. The sequence goes on from NC_051161.1 coordinate 62,480,323, forward strand.
AATTATAAGTACGTAAAACATTTATCTATAAAAAGCCACAGTTTCGCCCGAAAAGCGACGCATCAATTGCGATAGCAAATTAGTAGAGACATGTACGGAGTAAGGATAGTAGTTTTATCGGCTGCATAAACATGGAACATTCGCTTACTAACTGAATTAGCAAGCATGGTGGCAGCGCGCACAACCAAGCATGAATATATCACACTCGAGGAGCGCACACAACCAATGTAAAAACGCTGGTGTGAGCAAGCGCGTTGGCAGCAGTGAACGAAGGTTCGTGCGGTCTATCATTTCATTGGAAACTTAGCGGCGAAAGCACAGCTCATCCAACGGTAAGAGCCGTGTGGAGATCGCTTTCAAGTTACGGTGCGCCAGACAGCCCGCAGTCGCGCAAAGTACAAGTACGCAGTTGCTGGCAGAGTAGAAGACGCACCCCCTCCCTTCCGCGCTGCCTTCCCGCTGTCCTCGTTTCACGTGGGAGATTCAGTCGCCAGTTGCCCTTGCGCCCGGTCGCAAGATACGCATTTGGTTCCGCAGCTAAACTTAGCCTCCCCTCGAAGTTTGTCACGATCAATATCGAGACAAACTTCGCATAAACCTCAGGCTACTAGCACAGATATCATATATTTACGCAGAACGTATTTCTTGCGTAAAATGTTGCATCGGTATAGTGATTCTCCGCACTTTCTCCGCAATTTCTTCGTATTTCAGCTTTTCGGATTTCAGTTTCAGGATACGACCCCAATATTTTTTTTTCAATGAGAGTGAACAGGTTTAATTTCGCGAGGTCGACTAACGACCGTAGCTGCATTTATACGTGCGGCTGCAAATGTTACGTCAGCGCCAAAGTGTGAGTATACGCCCAAGTGTACGCCAACGCGTTACGTCAAAGTGAAAGCGTAAGTAAGCCAGAGAAAAGTCAGCCTCACGGCCTCGCGGGTAACATACCATAGCAACTGAGATTGCTTTCGTTTTACGAACTAAGTGCAGCCTAAAGGAAAAAGAGAAAACGAAAACGAAAATATACTCCGAAAATACAGCTCTTAAAACGCGGTTAACGTTTTCCACGCGTTGACAGAGCACTGTATAGGTGCAGTTCACAACCGAGTTCCGACGCTCTTGAGGGCTGCGCTGTTTATGTTCACGCTTTTATAACGAAAAAACAGAAATAATAATATTATGAGCAGAATTCCGAATCGATATATAAAGAAATAAAGACTTCAGGCCCCCTAAACGCCCTAAAACAGCGTGTCTTCGCTTTTCAGACTGCCTCATCGCATTCTCGGCAGATGCCAGCGTTCATCAATCCTTATGAAAACAAAAGCTTCGCGCCGATTCTGCTGAAGAGTTGCTCCGTATGGCAGCATTTTTTCTTTGTTTTCTTTCTTATCGACGTGGTTCATTGCGACACTACCTCCGGGGGCGTGGAATTCTAAGCGTGAACCTCCAGAGCTCTCCTGGACTGTTTCTACAACTCACTCGAATCTCCGTTTTTCTTGTTTACTTACGTTCGGTAAAATGCGAATGCTTTTGGGAGCGCGAACCGATCACATAGAAATACGTGGTTCTGACGGGCTGCAGTGATTTCGCAAACGGCGACGGATTCTTGAGGTTCTCGAAAGAGGAGTCTCAGGCATACACTGTTCGACGATTATCTGTCGCATCCGACAGACTCTTTTTGCTCTTTCAAGTGCTTCCTCAGACTCCCGTGCACGTAATATTGGTATAGCGAAAAAGAAGAACAGGGGACTGTTGAATTGACAAGGAGGGTGATGACCCGAACTTAACGTGGTTCACTGATAATTAAAATACAACCAATCGTAACTCTCGTCCTGATCGACCTTCTCTGCCGTGTTTATTCTGCATAAATCGTGAAGCCATCGGGTCTACATATAAGTCCGGCGAATATCCAGAAATTCGGTGCGCATATACTAAATTTCGTTTCAACTTCAAAAATGGTGTTTAGGCCCTAGCCATACACAGCTTTGCTGTAAGAATTGATGAAGTCTACTGGCGTAATTTTTTTCAGAGGGCGAAGCACTCCGTACAGATGGTTAACGAGCGAAGCTGAAACGTGCAGCCCCGGTGTTTATCACTGGGGCCGCACGAATGAAAAAAGTCTTTCTCAATTATTGGTTACGTGTTTCTGTTTCTTAATGAGGTTAGGTTACGTTCGGCTGTGATGGAGAGAACGGCGTCACTGACGGTAAACTCCCGCAGTCCGCCGTTTTCGCATTGACGCTTGCAATTTTTTCAAAATTAAATTGCTTCAAAATTAAAACTGTCCGTCACGTAAGACAATGAATAGCTCACACCCCTTTAAGCAATGGCTCCTACCACCATAAACGTGCACTCCCCATTACGGCGACAGAAGAGAATCGAAATTTTACGCTGGAATGACGAGGGGCCACGAAGCCAGCTGTGGAAGAAGACAACGACGAACGCGGGAGCAGTGGCACGAGCGTTTTCGCGAGGTTGCGCCGAGGGGCGCCAACGAGCCAGCTGTGGAAGACGACGACGACGCCCGAGCCATTGCCGATGATGATAGTTTTCGGTGTATACAGGCGACAGACGGAAGAATCGGCTAGCCACTTACAGCTTCGCTACGAAACGTGTGTCCACGTTTTTCAAGGTAGCCCCGCAACCGTTCCTAAAAGCGGTGAAGAGTTACGAAGAAAAGTAGCGTCAACTTTGGCGTTTGATTTGGTTATTGAACAATGTCATTCCATAACATCTTTTCGACATAGCACGCACCTTGTACATATAAGCTAACGGCTTCCCATCGACTTGCTCGAACATCGACTCTGAGAACAGTTGTCGAGAGGCTTTGAAAGGCGCAACAGCATTGGACCACTCAGATCGTGAAGGCAAGAGTGAGATAACACCAAATAGCGGAGACATGCTTCCTTTACCCGGGGACCATTTGTTCTGCTCAGAAAAAAAAAAGAAGACAAAGCAACGCAAGCCACTTCGGCAAATCGATTTATCGAATTTGCTTACTTCAGAAACATTGTTTCTGTTGCGTCAACTTCCAGAAGCATTTCTTAACGCACCGCTGCACACCAACTCAATCTAGAACTGACAGGCCCTACAGAGTTAACCATGTTGACTTTTCATTCGAACACGAAGAGGCAGTCCGAGACTTTCATGGGGTCACGTTTTCTCGGTGAGAGCTTTCCTTATTACGGTGGTCCTCACAAAGTTTCCACGTTTAATAGCGGTCCGTGTGAGCTGGGCCGTTCTCTCATATAGAAACATATCTGTCGAGTGGGCATCACGGCATCGCTATCCTCTTCGCGTGTTTTTCACTCCTCGCTGGAGTGAAAAGCGACTTCAAAGGAACCGTTTGATAAAGTCCTTGTTTGCTCAGCCAACGCGATTCGATAAAAATAAAGGAGAAGCACGCGACCACACGTGAGTACGACGTCAAGAAAAGAACGTTGAGCTATGTCTCACGTTCCTTCCTCTGCTTTAGTTTATTTATCCGTCGTGTCCCATCCTTCATATCCGCTCGCTCTGGTTCTTGAACTAACTCAAAATTTATGCTCCCATCCAAGAATTTTTATGGAACTTGTTCACTGGAGAATCTCACGTCTCTAGGGAGAAACTGGAAGGAATCCGTCTTTTCAGCACGACACATCTCGTTCGAAATCACTGCTGGTAATGGTTTGCTGCGTGAAATTTCTTTTACTTTACCGATAGAATCAGAACTTACTTGTCATTTTACTTCTTTTATGCGCTTGTCTTGCGCACTCGAAGTTTGAGCACCGAGCAGTTACTTAACTCTGCAACTTTTCGGTTGCTCCACTCGGATATGGCCTTGCTTATTGCCGGTAGCCCTTATGATTTTTATTGCCTGCGTTCTTTTTCTTTTACTATTTAGTTTACGTGGAGGGGGGAGGGAGGTCAGGGTTTAAATATGACTGCGCAATCCCTAGAAAACTGGATCAAAGCTTCTAGCAAATTGATGGTAGATAAAAGAAAATGCCGGACTATTTTTCTTTCTGTGCAGTTTCTCAAGCAGGTCAGCTCGACGCTCATGAGGGGCACGGCTGGTGCTTCCCAGCGCACTTTTATTGCTAGACTTGGTTTTCTCTGGGACGACCCGTTCTAAAATTGTGTGTGATCTTACGAGTCCACCTTTTTTAACATCGTATACGAAGTTGGTCGCCGTCTTACGTAACCAAATTTGGAATTCAAGAGAAGCGCGACGAGGAACGAGCATTTTTCATTTTTTTGTCTTTTTTCTTTGTTTCTGAACGTGAGGCATTTGCCATTTTCTGGGCAAATCAAGAATATTGAAAAGTGCAAATTGCTCATTTCTTCTTTAAAAAAAAGAAAGGAGAAGGAAACGCTGTTGCGAAGAGGCTCGTTTGGTCCACACCTTGTGACTTACCGCACTTGCGTTTCTGCGAAATGGACCATACAACTTTATTCCTCGTTACCACCCCAGTGTTTCGCCGATCATTTGAACATTGAATTTCTACGAGCATCGAGCGAAGAGACCATGCTCTCGAGATGACGTCACACTTGCGGTGATTCTGCGGGACGCAGATGTGGCGGCAACCGGGCGAACTCGGAGATTCCCGTGAGACGGACAGCGCGCAGCGCCCCCTCTCAATAAAAGACAGGAAGAAAAAGAAAGAAAGAAGAGAACGAGAGAGACAGAGAGAGAGAGATAAATCGGGGTCCTCGGCTGTGATATGGGAGAGAGCAAGAGAGGAATATTTAAATAACGTCCACCAGTTGGTACATTTCTGCGAAAGATTACCTAGCAAAGTATTTGGAAATTTGCTTATTACAAATGACATTTATGAGAGTTGATTTCGTCTGTTGTAATGACATCTTGCCTGTGCAGTTATTTCTGTTGTCGTGTAGATTTGTGATATTTTTCGCCATTTTGCGTGCGTCGTAGTAATCTAATGTAATCCCAACGCATGTATGAACTATTTCAGTTTAACGCACGGTAAAAAGTAAATGATTGCCACCATTCTTTTCCAATGTAACCACAATACACATGCTTCTATTTGACAGCATGGAGCAGACGATTGCAATTTTCTTTTCTTTATTTCTCTTTATACTCACCTTTTTTTCACGCTTGTTACAGCCTACTGTAGAATCCTCTTTTTTTTTGTTCTTATCTTTGCAGTTGTCTCCGCACTTTTTGTTTGAGCACTGTCATGTTTTCCGACTGCCGAGCTGTGTCCGGAAGAGAGGCCCCTTTCAGGCTCATATAGCGTTTAGCTTCTCAGTCGGTTTGCAGTGTTCATACTTTGTCTGCTGACAGCGAAGTGACAGTGAAGTCAAAATGAATGTCGTTCACACGTGCTGCAAGGTTGAGGCAAAGGGAGACAGTCGTCTGCACTGCGGGGACGGTTGCTTGTCTCCTTGCACTACGACCTCGTGCCATTCATTTGCTCGTCTATATATATATATATATATATATCTTGTCTATTAATTATTCCTTTGTAAAATGTCTTGTGGTAGAATAAATCTGATTAGACAGCGATTTAAGCCTGTTACACGCAACGTATCATATATTCTACGCGGAGTTTAATGTATTAAGAGAGAGAACAAGAGAGGAAAGGCAGGGAGGTTAACCAGAGGTGAGTTTCCGGTTTGCTACCCTGCGCTGGGGTGGGGGATAAAGGGGTTGGAAATAGAGCAAAGAGAGAGTGACCAAAAAAAAAAAAACAGGAATGGGTAACAGAAAAAGCGTTCCAATCGCAGGCGTTCACACAGGCCGATTGATCTCAAGAAGCGCAGTAGCGCTTGCACGGCCTTCTGATGCGATGTTAAGTCCCGTGTCGATGTTGCAGAATTCTTTCTTTAGACAGAGGCTGGTCGTCCAACTGGTTCGGCATGACGGAAAGTGATTGTCTCTGCACGCTGTATTGTGGACACTGAGCAAGAACATGCCGAATAGTTTCGGCGTCCCCGGAATCACCACATGCTGCGCTGTCGGCCATCCTTATGCGGAACGCGTAGGCATTGGTAAACGCGGCGCCCCACCGTAGCCTACACAAAAGGGTCGCGTCTCTTCGGGGAAGTCTTGGTGGAAGTGGAATGCTTGAGTTTGGATTCATGGTGTATAATCGGGCGTGCATAAAATGTGGTTCATTCCACTCTGATGTAGAGCATTGGCGCGCAAATAGGCGGAGCATCCTTGCAGCATCTGCCCTTGACAGCGGGATTGATAGGCGCTTGCCTTCTACGTGAGCTGAACGAGCAGCTTGATTGGCACGTTCATTGCCAATGATTCCACAGTGACTTCATAGCAAAATGTTCACCAAATCATTAATCACTATATTAATTAGAGTTTACCTCGTGTAACACATCAGTGTTATTGTTGTACAAATATTGTACAACAATATTTTACTGTACAAATATTGTACAGTAAAAATTGTACAAATATGCTCACCATGGCCAAATATAAAGGGGAACACGAAGAAGGTATAATTTTTCTTGATGTGGGATTGTGTCTGGGTCTTACAGGGCTAAAACTTATCTGTTCTATGCCCCAATTTCTAACGGAGAGTCTTTTATGTCCCTCAGCAGATGAAATTGTATAGAAGAGCATGAAACGTGCCGCAAAGCAAAAATATCCGACATAGATTTGTTTACGCTTATGTTTACGTTGATCTTGGAGAAAAGAAAAGTTTTGTTGAGGTCGTAAATCCTATTCACCATTAGACGTTCCTGAGAGGTTCGAATCAGTGTCGCCTTATTCCCAGGCGTTTTAAGCGGTGTCTCTAACAGCAGGGCGTCTCGAACTTTGGGAAAAGAGTGCCTTCGGCGACGAACGTGCGATATTTGGCACGTGTTTCGCTTTAGGAGCTCGGAACATACAAGCTTTACGAACCGAAAGCAAACCGATTCGTAGACGATACGCCGTGAAACAACGGATAATGGTTTGGCGTTCTTTTTGTTTTTTTATTATCTTATCTGTACGTCCTTATTCTAGGAGGCCGCGGTTCCGCTAGTTGGGTATGAAATTGTTTTTCCATGAAAGTTCGCTGGATGCAATCTCAAATTTTGTTCGCCTTGGTTCCTCATTTTATGATCGACGAAAAGGGCCCGCGTTCTATAGTTTCAACTTTCCTTCTGATGTTCATCCGGCTTCATCCAGCTCCCGATGAGATTGAATACTTTCATGGGTTGGCGGACGCTAGAATACGCACATGTTGCAGTAGCGAGATTTTTGCTTAGCATTGTAATAACGTCTTCCCTGATCATAGTTATATAATGCAGTTTCTACTAAGTGCATCAGTTGTATTACTAAAGAACGTTTTGGGGCCAAGAACTTTTAGTTCCTGCTTTGAGTGTTTTGCGCTCAGCTTGAGGAGGGGGAGAGAAGGGAGATTTTAGTGTCATAAAACAGAGAGGTCGGTTGGCAGAGCTTTGTTTCTTCTGACCTGCTACCCTGCGTGCTGGAAAAGCAACAAATGGGCGTGAAAACGAAAAAAAAAGAACAGAGGGAGTGTGCATAAACTATAATAGTACACAGTGAACTACGCACACGCGCGATATGCATACATATTCTGCTGTCAGCACGTCATAATGCGCAGGCGCCTGTCGTGTAGTCCTAGAGCCTGTAGGTGAGGCTTCTCTCCGTTAAAATTATCAAGAGCACTCTTGTTGCTCGCAGTGCACTCTCAGTGTTGTTCTACGGCCACAAAATCTTCCGCTCCGAAATACGTCTGACGTCCAGACCAGACAAAAGTGGCATTCAGTGTCTGCCTTTTGTGCTGTGATCGGGACAGCCGCTGATGATGTGAGGGGTCGTGTGCGGAGAATCACAAACCTGACAGTTGGGTTCATTATCATGGCGTTTCTTAGGAAGAGAAAGTCGGACAAACCCGAAGAAACCGCTTTGCTTAAGGTGGAATACTGGGTCTGAGTCTAGCGTGAAAAAGTCAATCTTGGACAGGTGGAATTCTCCAGGTGGAGACTGCTGCGTATTTCACAGGAGAGCAGTGCCATAACGTCATGTCCGGAGAACGCGAGGGTATACTGATTCGGGGTCGGTAGGCGCACGTTTGCTTATGTATCGGCTGGCTCATTGCTTAACAGGCCGGAAAGTGGCGCTTCTCATGTGCTTCTTCATGCAACCGGACTACGCCTTTAGTTATTTGCTCCTCAACTACTCACTTCATTTGATCTATCCGTCCGTCCGTGTTCTGTAAAACTGAACCAGTGTAAAACGACTGCTTAAACTTAATCTGGCTACGAAAGTATCCATTGTGCTTGCCACATTAGCTCAGTTGTCTCCGCTCACTGGATTACGCGTAAACTTATTGGTACCTGTTTCAGCAGATTATAAGAACAGCTGGAGTTTCTCGGTGTTGTTGTCCTGACTCTCGGTGGCGCGCACCCGCCGTAGGGGATGGGTCATGAATCGGGTTGTTAAAAGAAACTAACAAGCAGAGGAGAATTAAGAATTTCGGAATTTCCGCTTACATGCAAACATTCTAGTGTACAGCATAAAGTGGCAATAAAAAAGAACATATACACAAAACACCGAAATAAATAGAAATAAAATTCGTCAGCCCTTCCACTACGTCAAGGGCTAATACCGAGGGTTTAGTAAATTATTCCTGAATTATGAGGTTACACACACGTTCGGCTGCGACGAATAGAACGACGTCACTGACTGTGTGCCGGCAGTCCGCCGTTGTCGCTCGCGTTCGATGTCTCGAGTTTGCTTGGCGGCGTGGTTAGCAGCATTCGCCCGCCATTGCCACTTGCGATTCTTCGAAATTCAATTGCTTCAATGTTAAATCTGCCCGCTACGTAACAGAAGGAATGGCTCAAACCCCCTTAAGCAATGGCTCTTAACCCCGTAAAATCGGCCTTCCCATTGGAAGGAGAGATAGAAGAGAAGTGAAATTCTACACTAGGGATGATGAGCGGCAACGCAGCCAGCTGTGGAAGAAGACGGTGACGAACACGGGAGCGGTGGCACGAGCGCGCGCTGGGCACGAGCACGAGCGCAACCCGAGAGGCGCCAACGAGCCAGCTGCTGAAGAAAGTGACGACGCTCGAGCCATTGCTGATGATGATAGTTTTCTGTACACAATTAATTAAAATATGGGGTTTTACATGCCAAAACCACGATTTGATTATGAGGCACGCCGTAGTGGGGGACTCCGGAAATTTCGACCACCTGGGGTTCTTTAACGTGCACCTAAATCTAAGTACACGGGTGTTTTCGCATTTCGCCCCCATCAAAATGCGGCCAGGCGATTTCGCCTAGCCATATACGATTTCGCCTAGACATATAGAGCTTCACTTTATAAAGAAAGAAATGAGCATCACTCTAGCGAGGTGATAGATTGGATTCAGTAAAATGATTTCAGATTGCTAAGAAAAGCTGCTTTGCTCCGAAATAGGAAGTTTCGAAAGGCAAAAGGAGATGCAGATGAATCTAGGCTGACTCCCGAACCGAGTTTATGGTAGCCTTTTTTTTTTCTTATTGTAGAGAAATGTCTCCAGAGTAAAAAAAAAATGGATGTCGCTTAACTCAGTTGTGCCTGGGTGTGCGGAGCTACAGGTACGGTTAATCTTATTGTTTAGCTTGGTTCTCTCTACGGTTACATCTTTATCCTTTAGCTTCGTACGTCTGAGTGTTTAGGTTTGGTTGTTACCTCTCGTTAAGTTATGGTTACATAAAAACTAGACATCTTTAAGGTGTAACGCATTTATTTTGAAAGTATTCATCTAGTTTTTTCTCAATTGCCGCAAAGTCGGCCCGATGAGGCGGCAGGATAAGGGGTTGTCATCCAGTGACTTGAACGCGTTTCGGGTGCTCTCCTCATCTGAATCCACTCGCCTGGCCGCTTCGTACTTACGACGCTTCTCGAGGCGTGCGGCTCGTTCTTCCTCCGTCTCCGCGGCTCGCTGCCTCCTCTTGGTTTCGTTCCGACGACGAAGCATGGCTTCTTTCAGTCTCTCCGACTCACTTCCATATCTGCCTGACGAATCCCACCGAGCCGCTCCTTCTATATATACGATGCAACGCCGGCTTCTCCTCTGTTGTTGCAACGCGGTTTCACCGGCTCCTCCTCTGACGCCATGCCAGATGGCGCGGCGAGCGGCGCTGCCAGCTGCGGCGGTTGCTAAGCAATGGCTCAGCTCGCAGTGCGGCCACCGGCCACCGGCCACAGCGAAACGGCGATAATACGGCCAATGTAACTCTCGCTGCAAAATAAATTATCTGTTGTATTCGCCTCGCCCTGAGAATGAGCACAACGGGGAGGCAACCAGTCCAGACTCGTGTCCAGAAGCTTACCCCCGTATTCAGTAATGTAATTTAACTTGAAGCGCATGCTTGACTTGATTTAAATGACGCGTGTTGTGAACGTGCCCAAGATGCTCATTGCGTTTCCTTCGGCGCGTTCGCGATAGGCGTCACTAGATCAAGTCAAGCATGATCTCCAAGTTAAGATGCATTTCTGCATACGAAGGTTAGTGTCGATATGCGACAGCGCATCCTCGTGATGGACACTTGAAGTTTTCCTGCTTGACAAAATTCTCTGTGCGACAAACGTAAACTACGTCAACGATCCGTGCAATTAGTCCGTGCGGAGTGTAACAATAATTTCATGATGGCACACGTACGAAAGCGAACAACAGTGACATAAGTGAACAAAGGAGAGTATGGAAGAGTCGGGCCGCCTGTAGAAGTCCGAGCTAAAGAATGTGCATTCCCATTATGGAACAGCCTTCTTTATAGCCTTCTTTTTTTTTTCTCCTGCACCTGTTTGAGTTACAGTTACACAGACTTTAGGTCTTCGACCAGGTACCAACTGGGCCGAGATTCACTTAGAAAAAGTTAATGCGCCATAAGTTGTTTCTAAAAGAAGGGGGATAATATATTATATACTTATATTTCCCCAAATCAGACCGCACTTATACGAGGAAATAAGAAATCACATGTGAACTTTTGAAGAATATAGCTATTTTCCATAAGCCAATAGAACGTGCTAAAGTAGGAAAATTACTCATTTGTTTCAGTGCCTCATTGTCAATATATAGCAAGTTATGTGACGTTTTACTTTGCGAAGAGTATATTTTCGGTTTTATTAATGTCCAACTACTAGGTTGCACTTCGCACAAATTTACATATGTCCTGCAAGCTCTGTATTTCGCAGAATTGTTCGCGATTCACTGTACAGCTTCGTCGTTTTTTATAGCCCAGACAAATTGTGACGTGTTCGTTTACCTGTGTGTGTTCTCAATTGTTCCCAAGTATTCTCATTCTGCGTGGACGATAGTGCAGTATTGTCAATAAAATATTCAATAAACATTTTGCTAGTGAACCAAATATTCATAGAAAGAGTTACCAATGAAGCACAAAAGAAGCAGCAGCTCTGCATGACAGCACAAAGAAAAGACAGAGAGAAAAAAGAAAGCGTAGAAAGACGTTCAAGCACACTATCTCGCAGTACTATTATGATCTTGCTAGTACGTTTTCTGCTCACTAATAGATTGCCGGACGAGCGATTATTTCAGAGATTCCAGTGTATGTGGAAACAAAAGCGAGCATAATCTGGGAGCAAATACCAGCGTCGCTTTTGAGCGCAAGAACACAATTTCCGCATAATCCCAGCAGCCATCATTCCACACTCCACATCACCTACGAGTAAGCGCCAAAATAAATAAAATAATACAAGGCACAGTAACAGCAAAAGAAAAAGAAGAAAGAATATAAAGGAAGAAAATAAAGAAAGAAGACAGCAAAGGAAAGGAAAGGGAAGCCAGAGAATGATAGACAAGCTAACCGGCGAGATTCCCTAAGCGAGGGCGAATCGCAGGAAATACCGTGGAGGCGCGTCAAAACAAAACAAAACAACAACAAAAAAAAAAAAAGATACCGACCAGACGGCTGTGAAAGTGCTTCACGCATAACCACTCCCGAGCAAAGAAAAAAATAAAAGGCCTGCATATATGGAGGATTTGGGGAGAAGAGAAAGAAATAGAGGGAAAAAAGGACAAGACGACGGTTTGGGCGCTGGCTTGGTCCTTCGCATCTGGCCGTTGGCGGGTCCCCGGTGATCTGCTGGCTAGCCAAAGCTTTTACCACGTCGCCTTACCGCCGTCTGCATCTTTACTTATTTCCTTCTCATTATTTTTTTTTCAGCGGAAACGGATGAAAAGGCGTTTACACCGCAGCTGAAAAGCGGGCGCCTCCATTTGCAACGTTTACCCGCCAGTCTCTACGGGGCTCTCAACAGTGCCACTTTTTTTTTGTGCATGTGTGTGTGTGTGCTTGCCGGCAATCCTCTCTGTGCACTTAGAATCAGTGTAATAGAGAGGCTTTCCTCCTTTAATTGTGCTCTGCAGTTATAGAGTGCGCTTATTGAAGTGTATGTGAAATACCAGTGACTATATGTTCAAATTTTATTTTATTTCGCAGTTTCTTTTCTTGTTATTGCAAACTCTCATTACTTGCCGTGCAAGTTGTGTGTGTTGTGACGAACAGTGCGCAATTTTTCAACTTTTTTTGGACTTTGCTTGAGCGCGTTCTGAGTGTTACATAAATTAAATTTTGTTATATTTTTCGTTTGTTTGCTGGTAGCTGACCTATTTATGAAGCGCGTTGCTTGGCTATCAACCTGTCGTACACGCACATTATTAAAAAAAAAGGTTTTGCAATCCTGCTGTATCAACCTCTTCAAGGTAGGAAACTGGTAATAATACCCATAGATTGCTTGTTTTACAAACAGCTGTTTATGATGCCTAAAAGGAACTCTGAAAAGCGACACAATCAACTCCAGTTAATTCGAGATTCGCGAGACAGCAAAGTGCGATCGAATTATCTGAAAGGTTGAAATAACAAACAGCGGCACAATGAACGAATTCAAATCGTATTGTTGCTTGAATTAGTGTCTCGTCGTCGACAGACAACTTCAATAAAGTATTGGAATACTTATACACGTCATCCTCGGTCTGTGGCTCCCAGATCGATGATGACCTACAATTTTGTCGATAGACGGAAATCGCCGACACACCGACGATTTTGTCGGCGCTGACAAAATTCTCAAAAGAGACATCGCCCAGGGCTCAGCGCAAGTCGTCATCATCGCTGAAGTACTGGTTGCGGCCATCCCCGTCGTCGCCTATGAAAGCAGTATTGCAGTGTGCTGATTTTCTTGTGTTTTCAAGCTTTTAGTGACCACTGCGGTCGAATTAACCGAAGCGGCATGCTTTCGCGTTCGAATTAAACGAGTTTTTCTTCCTTAACAATATATCTTTTCTTGTCATGACTTTCTACAGTGCTAAAATTTAAGCGAGAAGTCGAATATTCGTAGGTAGGGTTAATGGGAGTCATCTGTACCCATTTAGGTTATAGTGGTACAGTATTCTTTCGAAACTACATACCAATATATCTTCATTTGGTGGATAAACGGTTGATAATATTAGTGAGGAAAATTATGGAAATCTTTCTGTTCGCAATTTAGTGCCCCATACATGGGCGCCTGGATGACATTGTGACGTCACGGTTTTGAGGTTGTTCAGCGTGTTTGGGCCATCTTATTGCTTAAAAAGCATATCAGACGTTTCCTACGGACAGGCGCTGAGATAACAGCCGCAACAAACGAGCGCTGTATAAAGTACCTCTTATAAATGGCGAATCATGCTACAACAAAGACGCCCATAACATTCTTGTGGCACACTAGTTCTCAAGCGGTCCCTGTAAATCTTCTAGTTTGTGCGTTTAAGTGTTTTGTGTGTGGGTGCGTGTTTTTACGTGGGCAAGTTGAGTGCATTTTGCTTCTTTCTTCAATAATTATCTTTCATCACATTCTCCCAAAGTAGCATTTGGTTAATCATTGGTGTTATTGTTAAGTGTAGCCTTTCCTGTATCCTTTAGTAAGACACAGAGAGAAAGATAACTGTAGTCAAAATTCGCCAACTTGGTATTCTTGAACATCCCCACTCCCATTCGAGGGCTGGCTGCCTGGGTGGACATTAAAGGCGTCCCCTTTGAAACGGGGTGGCGGCGGATTACACCAGGTTTGTTACCTTTACATTTCTTCGCCGTCTATTAACTAGACTGAATACCCATGGTTCGTGTTAAGAAACAATCGAACCTGATATAAATATATTGCCCTAAAATTTATTTAGGTATGTTCCCTCATTTTGCGCCGCAAACACCCTGTAGCTCTTGTATTATTCGCCACCGCCGATTCATAAGCCTTTACTTTTATCATTCCTTAAGCCCAAGCACTCGGACAGGCCGGGTTATTACATCCTTGTTGACTCATGGAAGAATGGCATGGTGAATGCACAAAACCCTTTTTCCAGTTCAAAAGGAAAGAACACCGAAATATCCAAGCTCAAACGTTTTCTGTGTTTCTTTTCCTTTGCATATCCTCTCTCCTGAGTCATAGATTACAAAAAAAAAAACGTATTCTATTATTGTGAAGAACTTAGAGATCAGGTGTGCGAGGATAAAGGAGCCACTTAAGAGAATGCCGTATCCAGATTCCAGTTATATATATATATATATGGTGCGAATAACTAGGCGAAAATAGCTGACTCCACAAACGACTCAAACGATATCAATGTTGGACGCTAATTAAATAAGTCTCGTGGCGCTCCTTTCTTATTGTGCGTGCAATATTTGCATTATTATTGTGCATTCTCACTGTGCAATATTGTGCATTCTTATTTCTGCGTGCAATTGAGCGTGCAAGCTTGCGTGTGCGTAGCGTTTGGTCGTGCAAGCAACCTTTTACAAAGGCTATCTATATACAATGTCTACGTATATAGCGCACACGTATAATGTCTTTGTGATCGGGCAGTTGGCGTCTGCGTACAATGTCTACATAGACAGCGCGCATAAGTTGCCATTCCGATTAGGAAGTGGACGTCTAGACACAACGTCTGTGTATGGTGTCTGCGAACGTACAATGCATCCTTGATTAGGTAGTGGTAGCGGCGTCTGTGAACACAGACGGTGTGGCGAAGTTCTAGAATGGCCGTCTGTCAGGGGTTTAGAAGTAGGTAATGCGAGCTGGGTGACTATGCAGGGCATGTACCTAAGACATACATGTGGTCCTGTAGTGCGTCTATATAGGCGTGGTATGCAAGGCTGCAGCCCAATTTTGGTAAATGCAGACTTCCCTATTCATACTTCGGAGATGCAGATGTGGGGGGCAGAGACGGCTGTATTATATTTATTCTCTCCAAGGAAAATGAAAGCGGTAAAAATGAGTACCCTGCACCTGATGAGATGCGAACCGGCGACCTCCGCCATGAACCATTGTCCAGCGTACACTTATGCCGTTACACGTCCACTTCAATCACCGCGAGCTGCACTAGCGATTGATTGATAGCATTACATAGCGTAGATGGCGGAGAACAACACGCGTTATGCGTAAGTGACAGGCTCCACTCCCGCATGTGGCAAAGCTGTCTGTTGTAACACTTTCATTTCTCGATATTAAAGCACTGAGAATGTCAAAAGTTTAACCACTACGTGTAATTATATCGAGAGTTCGAAAAGTTATTGATACAAGATTATCTCTCCAAGCTTTCCTGGTTGGCTTCCTGTAATTTTGGCACAGATGAGAATACGTCCATGATAAATATTGTCCTGTCTTCAACTATCTCACGGTGGACTGCGTGATGAAATATCTAGTAAATGACAAGGCGAGGACCACAATTGTGATGTGAGCTAGAAAGTTGTAAGAGTCCGACAAGGAAAAAAAATGAATGCGCAACATTTAAATGAATTGTGTAACCAAACACGGAAAAATAATACGAAAACGCATTAGCAAAAGATTTGCTGATGCAGCTCCAAAGCAATTGTGTGCATGCCCTATAAAAACTGAGCCCAATCGTTTCACTCCGTTGTAGAATAAGGTGGGTCTCATGCGTTCGAGCACATGTTTTTGTCAAAGAGAAATTCACTCCACAGGTTGTTCAGTCCGCAGAGAAACTTGATTGTCATCGCTGTATATTTCATCTTCTGAGCGAGGCCGGAGTAAAAATTCTTATCCCTATCAAAATTTTACAACGCAGTACCACCAATGTTGTGCCCTCCTTCAATTCGTATTCCGCTCCGCCTACACAGGAACATGGCTATTTTATTTTACTGTTTTTCTTTCTTTCTGCGAAGTTGGCTCGCCGTCTCCAAACGGTAATTCTCAGAGGAGACTGTGCAGGTCAATCTCGAAGAGTTTTGCTTTCAAACTAGGACTGGACAAGCGAATTTCGATTGGACTAGCTTCAAAACGAAGGTTCATTTCCTTTCTGGC
Organism: Dermacentor silvarum; assembly: GCF_013339745.2. Classification (NCBI taxonomy): domain Eukaryota; kingdom Metazoa; phylum Arthropoda; class Arachnida; order Ixodida; family Ixodidae; genus Dermacentor; species Dermacentor silvarum. The sequence continues at coordinate 62,496,591 of NC_051161.1, forward strand.
ACTACGCGGATATTCTTTTTGGCTGGGGTACACATGTATTGAAGGTTCTGAGCAACGACAATGTACTCGTAGTTTTACCGGATCGAGCGCTGGTTATCTGAAATCTATTCTTTATTTTATTACGGCACGAAGCGAGAAGCTATCGCTCCGTCTTTGCTGAAATGACTTTTTCTTATCGCGCGAATTGATTTTTGGATAATGCAGTCCCGTTTAAGGTCCTTCGTACAATGGGATACTAATAGAACAATGCACAAATTTAAGCAAAGCGCAATGGTAGAAACACGTTATTATGGCAAGAAACCTCTACAGACTTTTGTAAACGCTAATTGAGGTCTGAAGAAGTTAGCAATGCACATTTAATTCAGATAACGTTACTAGACAGTGTATTTCACTAAAAAAATAAAGTTCTCAAATGCAAGTAACAGGAAATAACTGACAAGAAAACAAGCAAACAAACAAGCAAAAATGTGGGCAGCTTGCACTAGTGGTGCAAGGCTGGAGTAAACAGCGGAGCTGGTGATCGACCTAGCTTCTTCCAGGTTTTACTAGGCGTGGGTAAGTTTTGCTAGGAAATGCTAAGTGCTGCTAGGCACGGTGTTTCGAATCGGCTCGCCGCCGACGCGCAGATTCTCGCTTGGCCGCGCGACGCGCTTCAAGATGAGCGGCTTCTTCTTCGGGTGTCCGGATCTTCTTTAATCGTCCCATATCAAGGGTACATTTACTCACCACAGAGTCAAAGAGAGTTTTGCCGCCGTTGCGGCATCTCCGAGCTTTATCTCCTCGGTGACGTCGCGGCCAAGCTGCGCCTCCACACTTGCCGGGGCGTGGCTGGTCGAAACCTGCCGAGCAGCCACCACAGGCGCCTGCTGCATTCACGGACCCCGCGCGCGTTCGGCGCAACGCGGGGAAACGGAGAAACGCGGACGACGTCGGCAGTAGCTTTGCGCGTTGCCTCGTTGGTGCTGCTACAATTTCGTTGTCTCTCTCCCTCACTCTCATTTTCTATTTCTCTCTCCCGAGCATAGCGCGCGCCGCGCGCATGCTCTCCTTCCATCTCATTAACGTCCCATGTCAAGGCAACATGTGCATAGCACGGAGAGGAGGCCAAGCACACGCCGCGCCTTGAGGTGGTTGCTAGGCAACGCGCGGTGATGTCATCGTTCATGAATGAATGAATTATCAACAACAATAGCAATTGCGACGACAATACGACAATAGGAAGCCGACAAATTTACAGAATACAAATTGTTGTTTGGAAATGACGTCCCCGAGTGCGCTTTGAGAGTCACAGCAGAAAACCGCAGCAGGTAGTTTATTGCACTGAAAAATTAAATGTAGGAACATAGTGTAGGTGTTGTTCTGAAATCAACATAATAATTTCTCGATATATCACCGATGAAGGTTTGAGACAATTCTGAGCATGTTAATGACCACACAACAAATATCAGTGAAGAGTGTGTAACAATATTTATTTTCAAGGCCTGGCTCTTCCTCGGCCTTGACAAGACTTGAAAAGAGAGAGAGAGGCAATTTTATACGATTACAGCCTATCACTACAACTGCAGTCACAGCACAGGATCACACGCAGCACGGTGACCACCAATTTGGGATTAAGGACAATTCTTAAGGCTTTTATAGCTTATTGACATTTACTACTCCCGAGCCCCAGATTGCAAATGCTCGTGCCCTTACATTTAGCCAAGAAGCCCAGTGCAATCAAAGGGTTTCAACAGCATTTGTGACACCGCACGCTTATGTATATGCCTGAACTCTGCGCCTCTCTAATACCAATATGCGTTCCTCCACAGAGCCGCAAATATTGTTGCGAACCGGATCCGCTGACGTTGACTTCGCTGTCTTCTGTATTTCCCTGTATATATAAGCGCTTTACACGCACCAGCTGGTTCCTCCATCGATCGCCAATGCACGTGTCACGCAGCAAGGAGCCCCGCCACCTGTGTTTTATGCGCTCTCATAAAGGAGCGCCGCGTACGCTCGCCCGCCTTTGCTGCCGGTATAGCTGGGGCCGCTTATCCGGCTCCTGCAGGCGGCAGAACAAAGCGGCATTGAAACTTCCTTTCTCGCGTTTCTTTGCCTATTTAAAACTTACCAAAAGTGCACAGTAGAGAGAAAAATGATGCGAGGAGCGATTCCTTTTCTTTGTCAATTCGAGGTTGCCTAAGCAACAATGTTGCCGTGGGCAACGATAAAGCCTCCAAACTGATGAAATGGGGAAAAGTTAAAAAAGCCGCGCTCACGTAAAAAGGTTTGATTGAATTTCGTAGTCGTTAGTCATATTTTATTCTTTGTGATGCTTAGTTACATTTGTTGGTTCCCAATGTTTAAGGGAACCAGGATACAGGTTATGGAAAGTTGGTTTGTTTGGAAGGTGTCTTTTTATTGTGCTTAAGTATAGTTCTGACTTTGTATGTATAGGCGCGCCACAACGAGTGACCTTGTGCATCCAAATTCCAGAGACGCTTTGTTCATAACATTGCACAACATCTAGAATTCTTTTCAAAACTAGTATCGAATAGATTGCATAAAATATTTAACCCTGATATGAAATCAGATAGACGGAAAAATATATGACAGCATTTTAATCACTTTCTCATTAGAGGATCTTGAAGAAATTGGCACTAATTTGAACCGGGCTGTGGTATCGTCGCATACGACAAAAAGGACTCCTTAAGTCCTCCTAAAGTACCGCGAGATAACATGAAAATACAGGTACTCAATTCCGCAATTCACCACACGATGTTGTGTTTTCATTTGTGCGTTTAGTAAAGGAAAATATCTTTTCAGCGAACGGAAAAGATAACACGGCGTATTTCTCAACGTACATAAAGGTGCTGCTTCCAGCGTCTAACCTAACCGCTAACCGTGACATTTAATAAAACTATTTAAATGCATAAGCATTTCTATGCCTATAAGCGAGGAAACACGTCAGTCCGTCGTCACATAAGACGATCGCTTTCAAGATAGGGCCTACAGCAGCGAGCGAATCGGCCTTCGTGCTTCCTCTCGCTTTAACGCGAACTAAGCGGCGAGAACACAGCGCACACGAAACTATACTCAGCGCACTCTGTCCCCCTCGCAGATCGCTTTCAAGATAGGGCCCGCGCGGCCGCGTCATACTGTGCCGCAACGGGAGGTCGGCAAGTGCCCAAAATCCCACCGGAGGGCATACCCACCACCCAAAAGGGAACGCGTGTGCATCCTCTGCCGAAGCAAAGCCCGTCCTCATCCCATCCCCGCGGAGGCACCTTGACCACGGGAATGGTGACTTATGTACGTTTCAGGAACTACATATTTGGGCTGTGCTTGGTAGAATAAAGTTGAAAGAAAGAAAGTGGACTCCAGGTCGGGGCATACCCTAACCCCGCAATGTTACACAGAATCTATCCAGAGATACAATCTACCAATGCTTGCGAGCTATGCTCAGACCTAGCTGACTTGGAACATATGCTCTGGTGGTGCCCCGCGTTACACGACGGCGACGATGTCACGTCGACCAAATGGGAGGCTGCCCTAAGCAGCCCCGATCTTTTAGCACAGCTATGGGCCGTCCATCGGGCCCGCGACGCAGCAGAGAGGCTCGGCCTTTCTGTACCGACGTGGGAGCGGCCCGCTACGTGCTGACGTGCGTTCCGAGGGACCGTAATAAAGTTTTACCATACCATACCATACCGTGGAAGGCCTTCCCTTCTCGGTACTTCGAGACAGCCTGGCTGCACAGTTCGGTCACAATCTACGACCTAGCCTCTCCTGCGTGCAACCGGGGGGCGCGCCGCTCCTACTACGACAGACCTCAAACGGCAGCTGGAAAACAGGCTTGTGTCTGAATTTACACGTAGCAGAATTATGTTTTATCGTATATTCAAATTACAATTCGACGCTATAATGTCTGTAGGCTGTGTGTGTGTCGTACTTTACGAATTTTTTATGCATATTACTTTGAGAAATTCAATTAGGTCAGTAACGCGTATGCGTGACGTGGAGGGCCTGCGTGGTTCGGGATGCATGATTCGGGATGATTTTTCTCTAATGGACAGCGCCGCTGACGCCGACATCGAACCGACCCCGGTACCGAATTTTCTGCGACATGGCGTCCTTAATTAAGCTATCGCGTTAACAACAACACCATCATCGCCCTACCTAAATTCCACAATCACCATCTCCAACAACATTACCTTCTTTGGAACCACGAAAGCGGTTATTAAACAGAGAAGATGGTTTCGCTAGGCTACTGTCACCACAAGCTTACCCGCGTTTTTGTGTCCGGCGTTATCCCATGGCTAGGCAGAGAGCAATCCGATGGCGAAGAGAGGAAAGGCAGTGAGCTTTACTAAGCGCACGTCCGGTTTGATAACCTTGGCTGGGGCACTACCGTAATCGACAGTAGATGTAAGCATGAAATGACTACCATATGGCGTCTTTTGCTGCCTGTGGTGCCGCTGCCTTCAACTGCTTTTCTTCTTCCAACAGTACAGCACGCTCAGCGGTCGTAGCTACTTTTCTGAAGCTTGTATTGCCTCACCAGTGTCGGCCGCGGTGGTTGTGGTGTTATGCTAATACCCTATCGAAATTTTGTCGAAAACTCGTATTTCGTTCAATTGGTATAAACTAAAATTGGCATGGAAGCTTACAACCGCATGACTAGCATGACTGATAGGTGATTACATCAATAACATCACATGATTGTCATTTATGTGACGATTAATGATAATAAAATCATGTGTGGCGCATACCCGCATTGGATATGCGAGTATGAGCCAGGGACAAGAAAGAAAGAAAGAAAGAAAGAAAGAAAGAAAGAAAGAAAGAAAGAAAGAAAGAAAGAAAGAAAGAAAGAAAGAAAGAAAGAAAGAAAGAAATCAGTTGTGGCTCATATCGGGGCCGCACATTTCAGCTTCGCTAGTTTGGTGTGTCGCGGGGAAAGGTAGAGATGGAAAGGGGGTTGGCACGTGCTCCGCCGGGCTTCGCTGGCCTCAGATCAGTTTCGGCGCCCGGATTTGAAACAATTTAATTTTGAAGAGTCGCAAGCGGCAATGCGACAGCGGCGGACTGCGGGCATACCGTCATTCACGTCGTTTTCTCCGTTGCAGCCGAACATGTGTTTAACCGGATTAAGAAACACAAAGACGTAAACAATAATTGATAAATACTTTATTGTACCGTCGGGATTAACCCAGTGATAGAAACGGGGGCCGCACGTTTCAGCTTCGATAGTTAAGTATCTATACGGAGCGCTTGGGTGATGATTCCCTTTTTGTCGCGCTCCGCTCACGACTCATGGACCGCTGGCGTTCAAAAGAGCATAGGCAACCTCTTTATCTGCATTTGAACGCCTGTATTATATATGACAAATAAAACTGCAGCGTATACAAGAAGGTACAGCTTGAGTGATATTGTGAACAAACATGAGGAAGAAATCGGAAGCAATATTTTTTGTAACTTGTTCGGGAAGTATCTAGCGTATGTAATGCGGTCCTGTACAAAGGGTTGGGGGCTATAGACCACATTCTCTTAACTTTTGACTGGTTGCCCGGATGATCTCGTTTTGTTCTCGCAATGATGCGCGGATGTTTGAGTGCCCGGATAATGGGTTTGGCTATTGGTTCAAGGTCACGTGAAGGTCCCTGACAACGGGAGCTAAAGACATTTCATGCTTAAAACGTCCAATTTGTGCGAGCTTTTCGTGATGCATCCAGTGGCGTCACTCGGCTTCCCGATGCGGCTTCTCGGCGTGTCACCCCTCCCCCCTCCCTGCCCCCCCCCCCCTCCCCTACGACTGGCCGTTCACACCTTTGGAATGGGAGTAGGCATTTTCCAGAGTTTTAGTAGCGAACACAACATTCGAGCTTTCTGTGCTTCAAGCCATCTCTGCATGGAAGCACAAAGTTGAGCATGGGTCTGCGCAATTTTCGTAGCGACACAGTGAGCTAACAGAAAAAGTACGACATGTTTGACGGTCAACGTCGCTTCTTCTTTACGAAAGTGGGAGGCGAACGAGTGTTGGACTTTGTACTCTCTGTTTTCTCTTATGCTATTTGCTCATCATAAGCTGAAGCAGCAGAGTGTTCTTAAAACGATCCCATGGAGATCAGCAACTAGGATGCTATTCGTGTGCGCGGCTTAAAGTTGCTGTTGCTGCCCCCTTGTGACGCCACTAGATGCATTGTATTTCCAGGGAAAGTATTTTTATGGATGTTTATTTATATCTTCAATATGGGAAACTAACGGTTCTCACGCGCTCCCAAGTTTCCGTCACAGTGTGCCTTTCATCTATCAACGTACTCTTGAAAGTGCACGTAAAATACAGCAAGCTGATAAATTAAGTTCTCGGGCTTTATGTGCCAAAACTGCGATCTGATTATCAGACACGCCATACCGGTCATAATAAAGTATCAGGTAGAAATAATTAATCTGCACACCTCAAAGCCCGACGCCTAACCTGCTTTTCAGTCACCTTGCGTGTTTGAGTATGAGAGAGAGAAACATGAGGTACCACTGAATCAAAAATGGAAAAAAAAAAACAGAAACATGAAAAAAAAGAAGGTATAAGGCTGAATATAGTGAGTGCGTAAGAGCAGCAGCACCTGGCACAAGAGAAGGCAGGCGTTGACTGGAGGTCCTCGAAATCCAGGAGGAAAGCAATAAGAGACGGAACCTTGCACTGCGCCTCGTTCTCGAGGGCGTGTTTTAATTAAAGTCGGCCTGTCAATCAGACCAGCGTGAGAAACCGGGAGGTAATTAAAACTGCTCGCGTTTAGGGGTGCGAGTAAAAAAGACTTAAAATAAAAGAAGTGAGACGGAGAGCGAGAAAATGAGACAGAAATGCGATTGCCAGCCCGCTCTGAGATCGCAGATAAGGCTGCAATAGCGATGGCCTTATTGGACGACAAGAGGACAACAATCTACAGTGACTCGAGATCAGCCGTTCGGGCATTTGCCAAATGAACCATATCCGACCTGGCCCTAGAGATACTAGAAAGTAAAGAGATGAAGCCACACACTGATGCTGCACTAGATGCTGCAAGAAAGCTTCGAAATCTCTCGCGTACTATCGCATTGACTTACTGACATACTCCGCATAACTCTAACCATCGATTACACAGCCTCTACCGATCACAGAAACTGCGATTACCAACAAACTTTTCACGAGGTGACGCAACAATGCTCTGTCGGCTGTGGGTAGGAGTAGCCTTCACTAACTCCTAAAACTACCGCATTTGAATGGTGGACTCATCCACGTGCGCTAAGTGCAAGTGGGAAGAGACCATCAATCATTTTCTGTGCTACTGTTCTCGCTTCGATAAACAACGCCCGACTCTCCAGTGTGGCTTGAATAGATTGGACGATAGGCCATTTACAGAAGCAAAGGTCTTGGGAGCCTGGCCTCACAGCTCATCAGCGCAGCAAGCCATTCGAGCTCTTCTGGTGTAGTTGAAGGCGACAGACATGAGTGCCCGGCTTTAGATATGCTGCACCAGGCTTAATGCAAGGGAACGGGCGATCAAGACACGTGTCTTCTCTCTCTCTCTTTCTCTCACTCCCCTTCCCCTTGTCCACGTGTAGGGTAGCAAACTAGACAAAGTCTAGTTAAACTCCCTGCCTTTCCTTCCTCCCTTCTCTCTCACCAAATACTAGCTCAGAAAACTTAATAAACATTTATAGTCAAAGTAATGAGTGCCTTTGAGGAAGGCTACAAGCAGCTTCGTTGCTCGCGAAGCGCTACCAGCGCTGCTCCAAGGTCCAAGTACAAGGTGCAACTCAAAGGGGCTGCCACATAAATATACAGCAGACTTTAGAGCTAGGCTTGAGGCCGCAATGTGCTGCGAAGATACATTAAACACGATACGAAGATTCTACCAAGCATCCTATTATGTCTCGTGTAAACATAAAACTGCTCGACTTGGTCTACACGGTCCGGGAGAGAAGAGCTAAACCTACACGCACTCAGGCAGAGCAAAAAGCTCAGCGAAAGAAAGTGAGTGCATTCTTTTAGGTGGCCCAATCAGGCGGTTTTGTCACAGCTGCACTCCAGGTGTTGAGAGAGGAGAATTTATTTGAAGAAAAGCACAGAGGTCGGATTGTGGAAGCCGTAAAATGTGGACGCAGCATGAAATCAGTGAGAAGAAAACTTGGCATAGGACAAGACTGAAAGATAAGCAGGGCAATATCATCAGCCATTTCGATGACATAGTAAAAGCAGCAGAAGAATTCTATACTAACCTGTACAGTGCCCAGAGCAGCCAAGCTACTTTCATTCGAAGTAGTGATAAACAGGATGGAGAGGCTCCTTCTATAACTTGCGATGACGTTGCAAGGGCCTTGCAAGACTTGACCCGGGGAAAAGCTGCTGGAGAAGATGGATTAACAGTCCATTTAATCAAAGACGGAGGAGATATCATGCTTGAAAAGCTTGCGGCCCTCTATACCCAATGCCTAACAACTTCAAGTGTACCAGAGAGCTGGAAGAATGCCAAGATTATTCTAATCCATAAGAAGGGAGACGTTAGAACTGAAAAATTATAGGCCTATTATGTTGCTTTCAGTACTGCATAAAATATTCACCAAGATAATTTCCAATAGAATCAGGGCAACGCGTGACTTCAGTCAACCAAGAGAACAGGCTGGCTTCAGGAAGGGATATTCTACGATGGATGACATCCATGTCATCAATTAGATAATCGAGAAATCTGCGGAGTACAATAAATCTCTCTATATGGTTTTCATAGAATATGAAAAGGAATTTGATTCCGTAGAGACACCACCAGCCATAGAGGCATTGCGTAATCAAGGACTACAGGAGGCGTACGTGAATATCCTGGGAAATATCTGCAAAGAGTCCACAGCTGCTTTGGTTCTCCACAAGAAAAGTAGAAAGTTACCAATCAAGAAAGGAGTCAGGCAAGGAGACACATACTGTCCAATGCTTATCACTACATACTTAGAAGAAGTATTCAAGCTCTTAGTCTGGGAAAGCTTAGGAGTGAGGATCAATGGCGAATATCTCAGCAACCTTCGGTTTGCAGATGACATCGTCCTATTCAGCAACAATGGGAACGAATTAAAACAAATGATTGAGGACCTTAACCGAGAAAGTGTACGAGTAGGGTTGAAGAATAACATGCAGAAGACAAGAATATTGTTCAACAGCCTGGCCAGGGAACAAGAATGCAGGATCGCCAGTCAGCCTCAAGAGTCTGTAAAGGAGTACGTTTATATAGGTCAATTACTCACAGGGGAGCCTGATCATAAGGAGGAAACATTCAGAAAAATAAAATTGGGTTGGAATGCGTACGGCAGGTGTCAACAAATTATAAACCGTGGCTTACATCTATCCTTCAAAAGAAAAACGTACAGTCATGGGATTCAACCGGTACTAACATGTGGGGCAGAAACTCGGAGGTTAGCAAAGAAGCTTGAGAACAAGTTAAGGACCACACAAAGAGCGAAGGAACGAAACATATTAGGCTTAACGCTAACAGACAGGAAGAGAGCGGTGTGGATCAGAGAGCAAACGGGGATAGCTGATATTCTAATTGACTTTCATAGAAAAAAAATGGAGCTGGGCAGGCCATGTAATGCGTAGGATGGATAACCGGGGGACCATTAGGGTTACAGAATGGATACCAAGAAAAGGGAAGCGCAGTCGAGGACGGTAGAAAAATAGATGGGGTGATGCAGTTAGGAAATTTACAGGTGCAAGTTGGCATCAGCTAACGCAAGACAAGGTTAATTGGAGAACGCAAGGAGAGGCCTGCGTCCTGTAGTGGACATAAATATAGGCTGATGATGATGATGATGATGATGATGATGATGGAAGAGGTCGGCCTGAGGTAACAGTCCACCAGCTTTCTACTCTGCTTAGAGGGAAAGGGAGAACCAGAAAGATATGACGAAGGGTGACGATAAGCATTCGCAGTACGATACGCAAACACACACACACACACACACACACACACACACACACACACACACACACACACACACACACACACACATATATATATATATATATATATATATATATATATATATATATATATATCCAGGCTGTTTCAACACTTTCAAACATTCTTAAACGGTTGCCGGTGGCAGATAGCACAATTCTAGTTTATGACCTGGTCTACTCGAAGAGGCGGCCATTACTTGCACAAGGAATTGAAATGCATAATCAAACAATTAACAAAAATTCACTAATTACGTTTTTAACTAATTATCTGATGGCCATATCGCAATTTACAATTGTAGCCGTGTAGTTCGCAAGGCGGATCCACTTGGAACGAATTCTTGGGATGACACCAGTTTCTAGATATTAATTCCCGAACTTTGCGGAGAAATGCACTGGCGTTCCCCTTAGTTTCTTAACAAAACGTTGCTTTATGCATTGAAGCACAAAATTAACTGGAACGCCAATGCATTTCTCCGCAAAGTTCAGGAATTAATATCTCGAAGCTGGTGTCATCCCTAGAATTCGTTCCAAGTAGATCCGCCTTGCGAACTCGCCGGCTACAATTTGTAAATTACAAATTGGGCCATCGGGTAATTAGTTAAAAACTGAATTAGTGAATTTTTGTTGATTAGTTGATTATGCATTTAAATTTTTTGTGCAAGTAATGTCCACCTCTTCGAATAGACCAGCTCATTAACTAGAATTGGGACATCTGCCACAGGAAACCTTAAATAAATTTTGAAAGTGTTCGCTGAAACACCTTGTATACACACACACACATATATATATATATATATATATATATATATATATATATATATATATATATATATATATACGTTCATGTCTGAAGGGCCCACTCACAACCTTGAATTTGATCAAGCCTGTGATAATAAAAAAGTGTAAGAGTACACACGCACCCCTCACGTACAAGCGCACACAGAAAGAAGTAGCTTGAGTGCCTCGTCGACATCAATGGGTAGAGTGTTGACGCAGTAAACGGTGGAAAAAGCCATATATACGAACACACACCAGTGCGACGGACGCCGCCATTTCACGCTAGTGTGAAGGTCCCCTAAAAGCCATCGCTGTAACTGTGGCGCTGTACAAAAGCTAGTGCGAACTCACGAAAAAAAAAAAAAACAGCAAACCATTTAGTGAAAAGAAAGATCAAAACAGAGAGAGTGTGTGAGAGCTAAGCTCTATGTCTTCTGTAGCAGCGTAATAATGGCCGCCCGGATTGTTCCCGTTGCATGGTATTAGGTGTCGTATTTGTCAGAATGGCCTCCGACTCTCGCCGTCAGATTTCCGTCTTTCGTGCACACGTCACAGAATGTATAAGGCAGGTGGTGTTGATGGCCGACAGAGTGAAAACGATCAAACCTGGCCCACGAGAAACGCGTCGACCGTCGAGTGTGAGGACGCCTCAGTGATAGTCAGAAATGTATATGTAGAAAGCTAAGCAAGGAAAGACATTCTCAAAACGGAACTGCCCATCAGTGACGTAAGCCACAGGCATGTAACTAATGCCAGCCCCACAAAGTACGCAGCATAAAAGGACGCAGGCAGACCAGTCACCGTCACGCTGGGGACATTTCCCCACGCCTGGGACGAGGCTGTCGCCGGAGGCACTGCCTTTTATCGGCAGCGCCCATGCGCCTTATATTTGAATGAGGAAGCATCAATGGGAGTTGGGAACGAGGAGTTTGGAAAGGAGGCACTCGCACCCGTTAGCTCTTCCATAGGCGCCCGGAATTTCGGTAATAACCCGACATCGACAACGACAGAACATATAGGGCGCCGTCCTCCCAGTGGCGCTGACTCGAGCTTCCGCCTGTTTTCGACACGGCTGGACACATCCGATGACACATGTTTCCGACAGTTGTCTCACCCCCCTTCCAACAACTGTTCTCGGTTTTGGCCGAAACGCTCGGTCAGTAGGTCGGTACGCGTCCCGACCGATCGCAGCCGGCCCTGCACACACGAACAAACACACACACGCGCGCTCGGAGAGCGCAGGCCAGTCAGCCCGCACAGTGAATCGTTATCCAACGCACCACCGGAGCGCAGTCGACGGGCTGTCGCGTTTCGCGGCAGGATTTCCCGCCACCACCACCTCCAAATGCCGCCACAGGGGACTCGCTTGCCGCCTCCTCCCCTCACTCCCCCCCGCAATGTGAACACTTTCCACGCCGTTATGACAGCAGAAGAGTCGCGATGTGTTCCGGTCTAGCGAAGTTCGGCGCATCTCGGAGATCGAAGTAGGCTTTTTTGCGGTGTATGTTGTTAGGGGGGGACGAGATCGGACGTGGACGCGAGGTGACGTCCGATATTTGCCTCTGACCGGCCGCATTCGATCACCTCATGCATCTTTTCTTTCTTTATGCTGCGCTTTCACATATTTCGCTCCTTGGTTAGCCGCAGTGACTGGGCCATTTGCTCCAGTTTCTTCTTTACCGCACTTCTTCACGCAGCCTGGCACCTACTGTGATGTTAGATCTGCCGGTCGACATGGGACTGGGCGGAATACTATTGCCTTCGATGAAGGTATCCTTCAAGGCTACTTGTGTGACGGTGACGCTAAAATGTGGGCGCTGTTTGGTTTACAGTCGACGTTGCATCGGTATCATTATGCTTCCGACTGAGTGACTAGCATTCGCTTCACGCGAAAAAGTAAAAAGAACAAAAACAAAAGAACAATGGGAAACAAAATTGGGAGATGGAAATAAGGCGCCATTTCTAGGCAGAAGATTTATTCGCAAATTATCAAAAGATGTTACTGAACAGTCAAACGAAAACAACATTCGGTTAGTGCACTCAGGAATTGGTGTTAACAAACGAATCTATTTTCGGACATAACTTCATGTCTTAAATAAAGCTTGGCATTGTCGAGAATAGCTAATGCAATACTCTGTAATTACAAAGTTACAACAGAAGTCTTGTTTGGGCATTAACTTCCACTTTCGGTTGCAGTGGATCGTTCTAAAATTTGAATTACGGTACACCAAGGCTTTACGAATATATCTGCGAGGGACGTTCCGAAAGTAAGGTTCGTCAATTTTTTTTGAAAGAGAACATGGTACACCAGCTGAAGCATACAACCGCCATAAGAATCCACGTGGGTCCGTTGCTGGTTCAACGATGACGAATGACGCATGCGCAGAGCGCCAGAGCGCCGAAGAAGAGAAAGTAGCAGCAGAAGAGCGTGTCCGAGGTTATGGGAGTACACATCACAATGGCAGACAGACGTGTGCTGACATCGTGGTCGCCAATGGAAGTGCGTGCTGTTAACCGGTATGAATGGGCACGTTGGACTGGCGCGTCCGTCATCCATGAACGCCTACAGATCGTGTATGGTGAAGAGATCATGTCTCGTCAAATGCTGAGGTGGAGCAGGCTGTGCGACAATTCCTTGCATCGCAGGGCACCGAGTTTTACCAGAGTGGTGTCTTCAAACTGATTGCACGCTACGACAAATGTCTCAATGTCGGTGGCGACTATGTGGAAAAATTAGTGCGAGGTGTACAGTTCATAATGCCATGGTGTATTTTGTTCTGGCAATAAAGCTTCCGTGCGAAAATAAATGACGAAACTTACTTTCGGAACGTCCCTCGTATTTTAAGCCCGAAGTGAATAAGAATAGTTAGTTTTTACTTGAAGTAGAATACAGAGCTTTTTAAGCATATAGATGTGCCAATTTATAGGCACTTTGCAGTTATTGTGGCATCTCTAAGTCAACATTTTTTTTTGCCTGCATTTTCTGATTTCAAAGTATCAGATATCTACATTCTACAGAGAATTAGGTCTTTCACTCACAGAAGACGTCTCCATGCCACGCCTTAAACACAATTGTTTCTCAAAGACATTTTCTGCCAGTACAGCAGCAATCAGGCTCTGACAGCAATCAGACGGTTACACCTCTATGAAACATAGGATCAAATAAATATTACTATACTTTACACGATATCGCTTCAAAAGCAATATCACTCAGGAGAATTATTCTAGTTGAAATATTGGACCTCTGCTGCAAGTTTGGATATGTATAAAGTGGTTTAGTAAAATGAGTTGGAAGGCAGACGGCTGAATGTTTGCTGTCGGTTTCAGAACATGGTTATGTAGGTGTTTCACTTCCACCTTTGTTTTTCGCAAAATTTTACATCAGGCATATTTTTTAAGTGGATGGATAGGTGCTTTCCGAGTATTCTAGTTCCGAGTGTGGTATGATATAGTTTATGTTCTCATACCTAACGTTTCTATTTTATATATAGAAAGCTAAGCAAGGAAATAAATTCTTAGAACTAAACGGCCCATCAGTGACGTGAATACGTGCACAATCCACGGACATGCAAAGAAAGCTAGCCCGACAAAGTATACGTAGCATAAAGGGAGGCAGGCACACCAGTCTCTGTCATGCTGGATATATCTTATGATTTGACTAATAATAATCGAGCCCCTCGGCTTCCTTTCTTATCATTCATTACATAGCAAGAATCTCGAATCCGGCACCTTCATGCCTTCGGGCAGCATGGATGGATTTATTAACCGGTTGGATTCACCCAAAAATGTTCACGTACTATGTGACGCCCGTGGTAGATAAGATGTCCCACATCCACTGCCATGGCCGTGAGCGGTGGCGCTGGCTAACGGTCCCAGGGTTAGTTCTGGAAGACAGATATAAAATACCCCAGAAAGTGGACCAGCGAAGGTGCGATGCCTGCATTGCCACTGGCGGTGCTCTTTATCATGCCAGCGTAGAGAGCGTAAATACAAGCGCCACACTAGGTTTTCAAGCTGCCAGAGCGCTGTTCCGACGACCCAACAGACGTTGTCTTGCATGCTGCGTCGCGCCAGGATGTCGCACCGTGTACTTCGAACGCCGTCAGAGGAGTCCAAGAGCAGCGCTGAACTTTGCTAGCGCTGTCAGTGCTTCACTCTTCGGGCAAACCTGTTATTTTTTTTTACAAGTGAAGCTTGTTATAACTCACAGGTTTCGGTGGCACTAATGTAGGCACAAAATTATTATCATCATCAGCACTGGCTCGAACGTCGTCGTCTTCTTCCACAGCTGGCTCGTTGGCGCCCCTCGGGTGGCGTTCGTGCTCGTGTCACGGCTCCCGCGTTCGTCGTGGTCGTGATTCTTCTTCCACAGCTGGCTGCGTACACCGCGCATCACTTCAGTGTATCACTTCAATGTATCATCACGTGCGCCCCAGTCTGTCGACCGCCCATATCGCAACGCCCAAGGGATGATAGCCACCCAGAGTGAATCTAGATAAACCAATGAAACTGGAGGCGTGCCGGCGGACAAACTTTGTCTTGTTCCCATTAGTTCTTTCATCTTGGGGCGTCGTCAGAGCTCGTGAAGATGCCGAGTTTAGCCAAACTTGGGGCATCCTGCATATCACCCCAGGTCTTTTAATTCGCCTAGCCTTCTTGCTTTATCGTCAACGTCGCCTGCTCCTGTTTCCAGCGTGAGCAGGCACATATGCTTCTTTTTGTTTTGTATTGGTAAGTAGGCTAAAATACATACGTTGATAAGAAAGTACTTTTTCATTGCAGCAAATAGCATGTGCTTTCTTGCAATTCCAGAAGGTATATCTTGTCAAAAGGCACAGGGTGAACTTGGAAACCATTGAAAACTGGGGATGATAGCACGAGCATGCAGCAGATCATATAATTCGCTCTCTTCTACTAAATCAGGAACTTCTTATCTGGCCACAAGGCGGCCATCCAAATTGGATTAAGTCCGCACCGATAAGCATGGGCACTATAGGGTCGCCCCAAGGAGCCGTCCTCTCCCCGCTGCTCTTTACCATAGCACTCATGCAGCTCCTAGGAAAGCTCCATGGCATACCGCATATTCGACACGCACTGTACGCAGATGACGTCACAATCTGGACTACACGTGGAAATCTAGGACAAATTGAAGAATCTCTCCAAATGGCGACCGACGAGGTACAAGACCAAGCAGAAGCATGCGGCCTCCGGTGCGCACCTGAGAAATCTGAACTGCTGCTGTTCCGGAGGAAGGGAGACACAGCAGCGGTTAACATTCAGGTACACGACACTCCCATTCCCGAGCGAGACAAAATCCGGATTCTCTGAGTCACATTCAGCAACAACGGCGCGAACGTGGCCGCACTGACCAAGCTACAAGGCACGTGTGAGCAAATCACGCGTATGATCTCCAGAATCGCCAACAGGAACCCCGGCTTGCAGGAACACGACATCCTGCGGATTATACAGGCTTTCGTCATATGCAGGATAAACCGCAGCACCCCTTACCTTCACTTACGGAAATGCGACCTACACAAACTAGATGTCCTTATCCGCAACATCTACAAGAAGGCACTAAATTTACCATCTAAAACATCCACCTCGCGGTTTCCTAAATTAGGTATACACAACACGGCTGAGGAGCTTATCGAGGCTCATCTCACGAACCAAATTATGCGCCTGAGCACTACTAGAACAGGCAGGAAGGTCCCGGATGATCTCCACATTGCTATTCCTCCTACAGCGTCAGGCAGGCAAGACATACCCCGTGAATGGCGGTGCTGTTTCCTGACATTGCCTTTACCCCGCAACATGCACCCAGATTACCACCAAGGAAGAAGAGCAGCCCGAGCTAAAGCCCCGAATGAACGATATAGCAGCGCAGAGGGAGCCTACTTCGTTGACGCTGCGGGCCCAGTTAGAGGGACTTCCACAATAGCAATCATCCACCAAAATCAGGTAGTTGACGGTCTATCAGTAAGATGCTCGGATGCATCGATTGTAGAAGAAACCGCGATCGCCCTTGCAGCAACACACTCTTCTGCGGACTATATACTTACCGACTCTAAGGTAGCATATAGGAACTACAAGAGAGGACGAATTTCACATCTAGCTCACGCTATCCTATGGCAGACACGAACACGAGCCACGAGAAAGCGGCTCATCTGGGTGCCGGGTCACCAGGGCGTAGCCGGAAACGTGATAGCACACAACTCGGCCCGAGCCTTCCGTCCCCGGGCTCTGTCTACCGACCCCTCAGACCGCGTCATTCAGTTACCAACACCCATTACAACATACGCAGATTTACTGCAACTATATCGCCTGCGCAGACAAACTCTACCTCAGCCCGCTAAGGGACTTACTAAAGCAGAAGAGACTCGTCTGCGCAGGCTCCAAACTATGTCGTACGGCAGCCAGGCTGTGCTGACCAAAATAGATCCCGAACATTTTAACGCTACTTGTAAATTCTGTGGCGGTCGGGCTGACCTGTACCACATGGTTTGGTCGTGCCAAGCAAACAGCAGCATAGAGCAAATTACGTAGCCGACGTGGGAGGGGTGGGAGGAGGCCTTGTCCAGCCCGGCTCTCGAGGACCAGCGGAGCCTCGTGGAGCGGGCGCGGGTGGCAGCCCTGTCCAACCGAGTCCCGGAATAGGGACCCGCCCGACCCTGTCCAGCAATAACTGATACACCATATAACTTTCAATAAATGTTTTATTCATTCATTCATTCTCAAAAGTTAATTTTCCGCTTCTATCGACGTCAGTAGCCTTCCCAGAAATGCGGAAAGTACGGTTAATCCCAATGAATAGTCTCACAGGAGAAGTGAATGAAAAGGAGTAGGAGTAATTTCTGAGGCGGTCGCATTGACGCATTTCAAAGTTAAACAAGGAAAATTAGAGCTCCTTCTGTCACCTTATAAATATCCTTGTCAGATAGAGGGCGAGAATAAATATAGCAAGATCCCCCCTCGCCCTCTTCTACAATTGGCGATTGGGACTTCTTGCATTTCTGTGAGAGACTGGATTGATTACACATGGTGACATACTTATGGCGCGGAACGGGACTCTAATTTGGAGCAACTGCCGGCTAAGTCTGCCAGGCTTACACAACCAGTAGAAGTATAATAAAAACTTCAAACCCCAGATTACAGTATGCCCAAAGATGTTTCAAGTCTTTACACTTTTATTTTAGGACGTTCTTTTTTTCCCAGATCATGATTCTTGCTGCGGTAAAACCTGCGCAATATTCCGGGCGCCTTGACTTGCAGAATAATGACGTGTTTTTTGTCATAACGAGGAGGATCAAGCACATGTTGCCGGCGAGAATCAGCTACATAAGGGAAGATAAAAAAAAAAAACGTGGGAATTATAACGAGTTCTCGACGGAGCAATCGGAGCACGTCGACAAAACAAATCATGTATTGTTTGTTACAAGTGGCACGAGGTCTTAAGACGTCGCTATATATAAGAATGCTTCTGCAAGAAAGTGTGCTAAGTTTCTTGTGGATGTTGCAATAAAGGCTAAGACGGGGAACTCGTACTAGCCAGGGGTGAAACCGCCACGTCGACAAGAGATTAAGCTTTTCGCTCAAGACTCCTACTCCTGTGCTGGAACGTGCATTTGGTGCCCGACTATGAATTCCGCTCCCACTGACTTCCCTCGCTTCTCCTCCGCAAGACAAATCGACCGCAGTAAAGAGAATAAAGGAGGCGGGACAGGGCCGCGATCTCGGAATCAGATAAACAGCTCGAAGCGGGACACGCTGAAAGAAATGAGGGCCGCATTTCCAGCGGTAAAGCCAATGCGCCTTGTCTCGGTTCCGCGACGCTGGGACAGATGTAACGGGAGGACCGGCATAAATTGGAGATGAGCGGGATGACGGAGAGAGTGTCGCCATGCAGGAGGCACGAATCGTGAGAAACAGGAGATGTGCAAACGAATAGCAAAAGTGGATCAAATAACGACGTATACGCGAACTATAGAAAGAGGGAGACAGTGGTCGAGACACGGACGCTAGCCGTCTTCAAGGAGACGCCGGGAGTCCGAGAGAGAGATTAACCGGCGCAGCTTTTCTCCACCAGTGAATCGCGATTCCAGCCGTATATAGGGCTGCGCTGCTCAACTAGCAATTCTGTTGTCCGGTCACTCGCTATATCGGACCACTCATAGAGAAGAGGGGATCGGGATAAGTCGCGCACAAGTGCACTTCGAACGATCCACTTACACGGCGGATGCCCGGATGTTTTGAACACTGCTGCGGATTGAGCTGGGCAACGTTCGTCTTGTGGGTTATCGTACTCCGAGCGAAATGCACTGATTACTCTGATCTAATTGCGCTGTTTAGTACGACATGTGTAAACGCCGGCATCAGCTTCTACGCGTGATCCGGTGTTCTGCCAGCCCTTCTGACTTTCCCTTCCTTACGCTTTGAGGTTAGCCAAAGTTCCAGCCATACGTCATTCATCTCAGAAACCATGTTAAGTAATGCGCTTGCTGGGTGTTTCCATAGCCGTACAACGTCATTGTTTTTTCTAGTAGGCAATGTATGACACAGCTACTTCTCCCTCATTTGCGCTTTCATTTAATCTTCCTTTCCTTCTTTATGTTTATCAGTTTCACGGGACTTATGCGTACTACCATTTCGGTGATCCTCAGTGATTTACCGCCATCTTGTCTCATTCTAATTCTAAGGCATGCATGTCGATGAGGCGGGTAATGCCATCATTATTTTTCTGTGAGCTTCTCCTGACAATTTAGGTTCTGAGTATTGATGATGGTGATGCTTAAATTTTCATAAATACAAACCAATGGATGATAAGTAGTTAGATTGAGCGCAATACAGTCTTCACTGAAGCACCACCGGAAATTGGGTCTTTTTTCTTACATATTTTTAGGTGTAGAAACATGGAAAGATACGCTACGTTAGACCCGGCTGTCTCGCAATGTCAAATTAGATATTCAAGCAACAATAAAAATGAAAAGAAAGAAGAAAAACGGCAGGCGACCCTAATGTTTTACTTAGGTGTCTCTTACGGGCACTCGCGCCTCGGCATTGGTGTTGTTTAGGTTAACTTTGTGTGTGTATGTTTTGAAACAACGACACAAACACAGAGAACCATCGTCTGTAGGTCTTCTTCTTCTTGTGGGTAGGCTATGTTTGGCCCGGCGGCTTCCTCGTCGACCACTTCCATGGCGAACGCAACGCACGAACCGAACTCTGGCGAGCGAACGTCTTTCCCCTGGCACGAAATGCGGGCGAGGAGTGAGGGAGGGCGAGGAGGAAGCGCGTGCCAACTGGTGAGGCGTAGCCCCCTAGCGAGTGGTGCACGAAGCGCACCTTACGCTCTCTCTCCGGTGCTGACGTCAGAGCATGTAACGAGCGCGCGCGCAGCTGTTGCGAGCAAGCAGGTGCGCGCCGGGAGAGGAGAAGCGAGAGAGGAGAGAGTGACGTCACATCCGCTCTGCTAGGCAGATATTCAGTCTATGCGAGGAAAGTGTTTTCCAATTATTAGCTGGTTAAATATCATGCCACCTTCTTGTGTGTGACATCATTAGGTGACGTCATTACTTCCGCTTTCTACTTCCGGGTTTCCAGGAATTTCGCCAAAGTCGCGCTCACGTGGCGGGTCTCTAAAGTCTACGATTCTCGTGCTTTGGTGTGCGGTAATCAGTGATTTTTAATTCATTCTAATTATTCCAGACACTTCAGTAACTTGTAACTAAACTTATGCTCTGATATCATATCTACAATGAAACCCATGAGTTTTGTATTGTACTATTTTTTTCTATTTTTTCTGATTTATTTCAAATTTCGTCCCCGGTAATCAGTGATTTCTAAGAATTCTAATTATTCAAGACACTTCAGTAACTCGATTTGAAACTAAACTTGTGCTCTGATATCATATCTATTATGAAACTTATGAATTGTGTACTGTACTATTGTTTTTTTTCTGATTTATTTTGAATTTCGTCCCCGGTCGTCTCAGGAGGCGAACCGGAAGTGCTGCGGAAGAGACAAGAGTGTCACTCGATGCTCGCGCCGCTAAAAAAATATCAAACAGCAAGATACACACACGAACACAAGCGCACAAAGGCTGTCTCATCTCCAGCACCATCACCGAAAGCACAGCCCAGTAAATATAGGATGGTCACTCATTACTCAAGAGTGAACGAGTCTACACAAGCCTCTTCCTATAAACATAAGGACAAAACGACCACGAGATCAGCTCGTTAAAAAAACAAGCACAATTAATGTAGAAGACAAAACTGCAATGTCATTTATATAGGGCAGTCTTACTAGAAACATCGTGAAGGGCACTCACAGCCCGCTACACTTATCAGGGCATGACTACGGTCCAAGCACATTTGCTCATTGTGAGAGGACGCCTGTCAAGGATGTGCGAACCGTCACGAAGAGAAACACGCTGCTGGTCATATTGAGGACATTCTACAATAATATGCTACACCTAACATTAATTAAATCGTAACATTTTACTGGCGATAACCACGATATGATTATGAGGTATGCCGTAGTGGGGAGTTCCGGAATAATTTTGACCACCCAGTGTTATTAAACGTGCACCTAAATCTATGTGCACGAGCGTATTTGCATTTCGCCCCTATAGAAATGCAGTCACCACCAGAGGAATTCGATCCCGCGACCTCGCCCTCAGAGGTGCAACACCACAGCCGCAAAGCCACCACGGCGGGTCAATGAGCTCCGCTGAAGCGTCGGAGTATACCCCGGATACAGCAACGTGGATGTTAAATTTTCATTTCTACTTATTTAGATGACAGCTTGCGTTACACGTAATGTTTTATGTGTATGTCGTAAATCTTTTATTGCGTACTAATTCATGTAGTGCTTTGTGGAATCTCTTACCACGTACCCCACGATAACAGCGCGATATTGCATTGTAGAGAAGGCCGGCTTGCAGAATGCGCAAGTGATTCGGCTGTGAAGCTGCCGAAGTTCATGTTTATTGGCTAGCGTGCGTTGTCGTGACTAGAACAAACAGTTTGTACACATTGCGTCTTGCGGAGCGGTGGTCAGTTCCAAGCGCTGGTGACAGCGAGTGTTGAGGATTAGTTCTCTCAAGGTAAGCATGCCTCAGACACAAGGGGGCATACCAGCAGTGACGAGAGCATGCCCGAGGAACCTTGCACCAGCGGGTTTTAATAATTCAGATATCTATTAAATAATATAAGAAAAAGTAGAATATAAAAATTCATCGGTAATTTGTATGGAGGGGGTACATGATTTGTTTGCCTTTAGACCAACATTCGCCTGCTATAACTTGTCATAAGAAGCACGTAACTGACACACTAATACAACGCGCAAGACAAAGCACGTAACTGAATCGTCACCGAGTCAAATCAGCGCGTACAGCGCGTCGTAATTGCAGCCTCCACGATCAACTTCAGAAACATTTTCAGAGCTAATTGCGGAGGCCACGCTCCGCTGTGCTGAGTACGGTGAACGCCACCTAGTGCTAGAAGTGGTAGTGCTTCTTGATGCCAGCGTCCCTTCGAATGCTTTCATCGAGGCGTCGTAGTGCTGAGACCACCGAAGCGTTCACTGTCGGTGCGCGTTAGGGCTCTGTTCTACTCCGACGTTCACAACGCGCGCGCGCGCCGGCGTTCGTTTCGTCGCGTCACGTCGGCGAGGCCCCGCCAGGCGCAAATCCGCCTGCCCTATAGTCCAACGCGACGCGGCCCGACGTAGCGGCCGCAGCCAAAACAGCGCATGCTCAGTAGAGCAGAGCGCCGCGCGGAAAGTGAGCGCCGCGTGGAAAGAAACACGGACGCGGTGCAGTCTGGGTAACGTCGTCGGCGCGAAATGCAGCATGCTGCATTTCGCGCCGGCTGCCGCCGGGCCGCGCCGACGGACGCTGGTCGCGTCGGTCGCGCCGCGCGTCAGAGTATAGAGTGCTCGCGTTTTGCTAGCGTAGCGTCGCTGTGCCCAGCGTGCGCGCGCGTCGACGTTACGTCGGAGTATAACAGAGCCCTAATGCAGTACTTCTCTTTTCTGCTCGTAGGCGGCGGCACCGCCCCGAGCAAGAGCGCGGGTACACGGAGGAGTGTTAGATATATAAGGCGCGTCTGTGTAGCTCTCTGCAAATGCGTTTGTGGCGCAATGGGTTAAACGCTCGGCGATCTATCGTCGCGGACCGAGAGGTCGTGGGTTCGATTTCCAAATTTTGCATGTTTGTGGAACTTTTTATTGCGATAGCAATTATATGGACACTCAAAAGCAGATTTCTGCCGTCGGCGTCGCCGTCGGCGTCGGCGTCGCCGTCGCCGTCGCCGTCGCCGTCGCCGTCGCCGTGAGGTTCCGTATGACGTCAATGGAGATGAAATCGTGGCCGCGCGCCGCCGAACGCTGTATGTGCGAGTGAAAGGGCGCGAGGGACGCGCTCTTTCACGGGGAGTGAACGCACGGCGGAGAACAAACGCGCGTTCTGCGCCGTGCTTCCTTAAGGGCTGCAGAAGTAGGCGTCTCTTTCCTCCTTTACAATCACCATATATGTAGAGCAAACGCGCCTTCTTCCGATGCGCGAGAGGCCGTGGGGGAGGGGGGGAAGGGGGAGGGAAGGGAGGCGACGTTTAGCTGCGGCACCAAGTGCCTATTTATATCAGAGGCTCCGGCAACAGTCACCAACGCCGCACGCATTTTGAGCGAACGCGGGCAAAATGCCGACGGCGTCGACAACAGTTCGGCGCGTTGCCGGTGCTGCTGCATGTTAAATAATATAAACAAAAGTCATAATTTCATCGGTAATTTTGTATGGAGGTGGTACTATGAGTTTGTTTGCATTTAGCCCAACATTCGCCTGCTAATACTTGTCATAAACTCATGCGCCGTGTAGATACAGTACATTCTAGTCAGAGTGAAAATATCTTTTTGTCAAGGGCGGTTTTTATTGTATCAGGGCCATGCGTTATTGTGCTCGCTCAATTGTCGTTGGTGCAGTTTGGTTGTTTTCGTTGTTGTGGATTCCGGCAGCCAGCACAGTCTCTCACAACGTGTACTTTACCCTTCAGACACCTTTTATGAGGGGGGGCAATGTCAAAGAATGTACATAAAATGGAGTATTCCATCCGGAACAGCTGGCACCAGCCGAATATGGGAAAGCGCATGCGCGGGGGCATTCACCTTTTATTAAACCAGCGTTTTGGCTGCACCCAAATTGGAACAACTTCATTCCTGAAGCCATTTGCTTCGCAAACACTAATTGAGGGCCCCAATGGGCAGTCGATTAAAGTCTAGAAGCCCGCAAGTGTGTGCAAGCTAGCGTTGACTGAATACGCGTCGATGCCCGCTCATTAATTGGACATTCCCTACGAAAATAAGGCTTCCATCCAATGGGGGCTCGCAGTTCTGAAGTATCGAAAAGCGCGGGGTGTAGTGAGATGTTTGAATCTTCGATAGCTTTCAGCACCTAATGGTGGCCGAATGGAAATTGCGAGACCGTGGCGCGTGCCTGTGCAATCGGCGCAGCGTCACTTAGTATATGCGGGTACGGGCACATTTGAATTTGAAGCCGTCTCGACCCGCTGGAAAGAGCGGTTCTGTTGAAACGACGCAATGGGAAATGCGGAACCACCCATCTCTTTCGACAGACCTTACTAGGAAGTGTTAACTGCTCCCCCACATGGCTCTCGGGGTCTCTTCGATGGGAAAGTGTTATGATGAAGAGGGTGTTGCGAATTTGAAGTCGACTGAATTTCGCCTAAAGAGTGACTGCATGCAGTGTGCTTTTGTTGATGGTTAGTGGCCATAACGAAGAATTGCAACTGCTCTCTCCGATCAACTGCTCCATAGCCCACGATCCGAAAAGTTCGCATTTGGCAGTGCGGTGTGCTTTGGGCAGATGCTGCGCGATTTACGTTCACCTTTTCCACTCGCTTAACATTTCTCCTCTTATCGTCGGTCAAAGGCTGGCAAGATCAGCGACCGCCTCCACTGCCATTCAGTTTGTTGTCGTTACCTCAATACTATGAGGAGAAATGCGGGAAAGAAACCGTCTGGTGCAAAGAATCTTGAAGTAAGGATTTCTTGAGGCATCTTCATATTTCCTGCATGGCCACCGATTACCATATAGTATTCGATTGAATAAACTCGCGGACAACTTTCTGTGGCAGTGTAGAGAAAGACAGGGGGGGGATATTGTACAAGTGTCTTACTGCTCCACGTAGTCCGGCAGCGTTTCACAGCGCTTTGGTTTCTTGGAACAGACACTGTGGAAGGGGCGACCAGAGTAGCTTCCATGTGCAACGGTTTCGCATTTGCCCAAACACGGAAGAGAAAAAAAAAGTTAAATTTACCAATCGCTTCTGCATTCTTTCTTTCATTGCTGTTGTGAATAAAATGTTCGTCTTCTCTTTCCAGCGTAAACTAATGGCCATGAGAATGTGGGACGTTTTGGAAGAGTGCTCGTACCTGAGCGCAGCTTTTCCTTCGTTGCCACAGAAAGTTGTCTGCGAGTATAATGTCGTCGGCAACAAAGGGTGCAATGGAGGACTTAAATAATAAAAAAGTCGACATTTGAATGCATAGAGGACGCGAATCTCCGAGTACCCTTAAAGTGCGAGACTAATTAAAACTTTAAACTGGATGTATTGTTACACAGTTCGGGCCGACTTCTCGGAAGCTTCCTTCAAAGCGCTCGCAGGGGATCACAATGGTGCCTAATTTGTAGGCTTTAATCAAGGCCACGGTCGAGCAGCGGCGTTCAATTTCCAGCGTGGGCGCAGATTATTTAGTATAGCATGTTTGATTGGAAACGGCAGAAGGCGACGTGGTTCGTTCTCACTGAAGCTGTATTGAGGGCCGCCTTGCGAGGAATATAATAGTTGATTGAGTTTTATGTCCCGTCGTTAAAACGGCACTCAGTGTTTGGAGCTTATTCTTATCTGGTGGATTACAAACACCGAAATATCGGCAAATGGCAGAATTGCACTCCTCTCGGGAGCACCGTTCAGGAATTTAAAGTGCACTTATAATCTAAGCGTGACATTTCTGGTAAAAGTCTAACATGAGTCTGAAAGATAAACAATTGGGTGGTGTTTGTAATAGAGTAAAGAAAACATTCATTTTTAACCTTTATTGTAACCTGCAATGGCTAATAAAATGACCATTATAATTTCGATGTTTGGCACTGAACAGGAAAAGCGTGAGACAAATTTTAGGTACTTATTGTGCTATCCGAAATGACCACAAATAAAAAGATTCGAACCATTTTTCAAGAAGCTGTGGGCAGAGGGTAACAGTTGGCTTTCGCATTAACTGTATGCGCACCTATCACGCATGGTCTGCGCGCAATAGGTTGAAAAGGACAAGCAAATCATCCTACAGAACCTTACACACACGCACACACACACACACGTTCATGAGTTCATGGGTTCATAGTTCATGAGCTGGTCTACTCCAAGAGGCGGACATTACTGGCAAAAAAATGGAAGTGCATAATCGACTAATTAACAAAAAATCACTAAGTTTCACACTAATTACCTTATGGCCCATATTGGAATTCTAGCCATGGAGTTCGCAAGGCGGATCCACCCCTTGGAATGAATTCCGAGGATGACACCAGTTTCGACATACTAATTCCTGAACATTGCGAAGAAAGGCATTGACGTTCGAGTTACTTAACAAACGTCGTTGTATGCATTGAAGCACAAAAGTAACTGTAACGCCAATGCATTTCTCCGCGATGTTCAGGAATTAATATCTATAAACTGGTATCATTCTGAGAATTCGTTCCAAGTAGATCCGCCTTGCAAACTCCATGGCTAGAATTTGTTAATTTCAATATGGGCCATATAATAATTATTTAAAACCTTAATTAGTGAATTTTGTTAATAAGTCGTTTATGCATTTCATTTTTTACGCAAGTAATAACCGCCTCTTCGAGTAGACCTGCTCATGAACTAGAGTTTTGCCATCTGCCACAGGCAATCTTTAAACATTTTTGATAGTTTTCACTGATATACCCGGTATATACGTTAGGCAAAGAAACGCAGCTTCAAGAAAAGCGTTCGTCACTTTTTTCGAAGCACAAAAAACGTCATACAGTGCGGTACACACCTGTTTACCAGCAAGACGTTACTCACGAACGCCTGCGGTTGGCAGAGGCTATACGCTTGCACTTCTGGGATGAAGTTCCCAGCGAGGAAGTAAAGCCCGGAGGAACATAAATAATCGTATATATATATATATATATATATATATATATATATATATATATATATATATATATAAGCGGGTAACCTCTGTCGCACCGTATTTGTTATTACGCCCGTGCCACTCCGGATTCTCAGCAGCTGCAACGTTCTTCCAGATTTGAAAAGGAAAATTGCGTAGATCCAGGATGCGTTACGTTTTCGTTTTTCCTCAACATTTCCACAATAATATCGTCTAGACGGGAGATAACTACATGGGACCCGACCACGGAGCTCCTGAACGTCTTCTAACCGACTTAGTTTTTTTTTTTAACACGTGCACTTCAGTTCATTTACTTTTCGGAAGCGGCGAGCGCGCGCGCAAGCTTGCACCAGACGGGTAGCACACTTCACTCCGAAGGGATGCGGTGATTTCGCAAGCGGCAACAGAATCCCCAAAAATCTCGCAAGACAGTCTTCAAGTGCAACACGAATCGAAGCTTCGTCAGTTCATTTCATCGGCAAGGATTTCGGGAGAAATACCTCCTATGATTTGGCGTGCTTTCACGTATAATAACCATAAGTTCTAGCTTTGGCAAGCACGTTCATCTTATTTCTCCAGGGTAGAATCGTCGATCGTAGTTTCTGCTGCGAGTGTACAATGGCCCCAGAAGTGGGCTTTCCTTTAAGTGGAAAGTAATGCACCATACTTTCGTAGATCGTGGAAATGGTCGGCAATGGAAATATCGGTATGTTCGGATGTACTCGGCAGAACTTTCAGAAAGAGGCCGGGTGCGCTCTACGATTCGGACGTACTTACGTAAGTGAGCAAACTTTTGTCGCTGTTGGTAGGACAGGTCAGAGCCACGAAGACCGGCCAGTGTGCCTAATGACACGTGTCGTCATTTCTTTTCCATGGAGCCTACGACGATCTCAAAATATTTAATTCGTGCCCATTTCTGTTATCGAACATTCCTGAAAAATTAGTGGAGCGATTGGTCCAACTGAATCAGCAGGCAGCCTCCTTGAGAAGCACTTACCCGATCTGTGTTTCAGCTGGGGCGGTATTCTGTAAGAGTGTACCTAGTGGACTGACCATTTCGCCATTTCTGCGACCGTTGATTCGCTGCAGCTTGACGTGCACGAAGGTGCCAGCCAGTCTCCTTCCTGCACGTCAAACAGCAGCGAATCAACGGTCGCAGAAATAGACAGTCCACTAGGTAGACTCTTACAGAATACCGCCCCAGGTCTGTACACAAAGAAAATGATCGAAGCGCTTCTGTTGAGAACCGCAACTCACAATGCATAGAATGACAACGCGAGAATAACCGAAGGCACGCGCTTTGCTATTCTCAACTTGTGTTGCCTTTGTTTGGAATGCAATTTGCACTAAACGGACACAGTGTTCAAGAGCCGCTTCTCGAAACCAGCTCAGTGTGCGCGAGTGGTGTCTCTACTTGAACTTAAGCAGGAGAGAAAGTTTCGAAAAAAAAACTGTTTTTGTAGCCCTAGAAAGTCCTCCCACTCAATTAAAAGTGAATACGTAAGTCAAGAAGCACTGGCATTCAGCGAGTTAGGCGAACAGCGGTAGGAATAATGCGGCGAAGGTCCCCCCCTTTGGGCTGTGTGTCCCTTGCAGGTAGTGGAACTGTTCCGGGCTAGACGCAATCTTGAATACGCAACGTTCTCCTTGCGCGTAAGCATCTCAACCGACGCAGTTTGGTTTCACCCTGCTCTATCGGATGTGTGTTAGCGGTTGATAATTGAAAATTCGTCTAAGGTGCTAGGGATCAGGACACTGCAAACAGTTGACCTACCATGGTTGTTGCTTCGTGTTTTGTCACTCAGAGCAAACGTAAGAGTGATAATTAGCCGAGTTTGCTTCACTATGTCAAAAATGCAAGATAACCATTAATGAGCGTCTATCTAACAGGCATTTTTGAATTACAGTGACAACACACGGCTCTACGGCATGGTTTTAATTTTTAGAAGCAGTACGGTCATACTGACCCATCATTTAAACGCTTGGAAGGCACGTATAACTTGACGCTACTGCAGAAGTCAGCCGAGACTGAGACCATTTATATGTTAGCAGTCCTAAATTTAAAGAAACGTGTGCTACATACCTCTAAAAAACAAAAATAAAGGCTAGTAAAAAGAAACGAACCGCAGAAGTTACTGCTTCTCACGGCCTGTACGCTACTACATTTTACTTAGAGCTATTTACTAAAGCAACAGGCCCAGAGCTACCTATAGCGCAAATTATTAAACGCTATACTACCTCGATCTTGCCCGAGGTCTGCTGTGGTCTGTGGCGGTAATCTTGCTACAACATTTATATCAGCTATAGTTTCCATCTTTATATGTTTAATTAACAGTAATGCTTCGGCAGGCGGCGGGCGTAAGTGCCGCCCCTAGGTTATAGAAAGGACTTTACCATGGATCCATGGAAGTGGTGCTTATATACGAAATAGGGCTCAATGTATTACTGATTATTATAATTCATTTGCGTTACTAATGATTGCTACACTTCTGGATTGGTAATTGAGGTATGTTAGGTTACGTTACTACTCACTCTAGTTAGTAAATGTTACTTCCTATCCCGTTAATTACTGCCGTTAACAACAATGTGGCGAATAGCGAAGGCTGTGACTGACAGTTGCTTGTAGTTCGTAGCTACAACAACGAGCCTTCTTTTCTTAAACGGTGTCGTTCACAAACCGTGTAGAAGAGGAAGCGCCTGCCCCGTTCCGTTTCTAACTACTCACGAATCGGAAGTGACTTGAAAACACGGCATGCAAGCCACGAAACAACACGGAGATAATGAAGCCAGCAAAGAAAGGCCTAATATGTGGTCATCATTTATGACTGCCCACACGTGCGCAGAAGTGGTCATACTGGTGTTGGGAATTAATGATGGGGAAGCTGGCCGCGCCACTTGTTTTGTTTGTTCATGTTCTTTTTATGAGGGCGAGTGGCACGCTCGGATTTCATGAAGGTTCGTCGCAGTGCAGATGACAATGTCTATTTGCAAAATTCCGCAACCATCTAAGGCAAACAAACACACTACACATGCAGATGTCATGCTTCCATTTCCATAATAATGTACCGTGAGTCATAGTTTGCTGGTGCAGTAATTGCAATAACTGACCAAGTCAGCCGGAAAAAAAGAAAAAAAAACGTAAGACAATTCAAATTAGCCTTTCGGGCTATTTTCGTAGTAAATGAAGCAATTTGGGTGTTGGGGCACTTTCAAAGGCTGAGGCGAAATTATGGAGCAGGAAATATAACGGGAGACATTCTACCACAGCAACAATAACCAGAATAGCAAAAATGATGCTGTTATTTTGTTGTTAGACAGCAGCCGCACAGATAACAGTTGAAGTTGGCTATCTGTCCTGTCTGCTTCTCGTCTGTTGTCTTTTATTGTACCTAATTTTGTCTCAGCATTACTTAGGAATCGTTGTAGAGCACACGATAAAAGTATACAAATAGAGAGAGAGAGCGCCGTAGTGAACGTTCAGTCCTGGGCGCTATCTACAGGGAATCATGCATAACCAATCCGCCGAAACCACTACCCTTGAGCGATTACAAGTTCCTTGCTCACAGTGAAGCGTGCTTGAGTCACGTGTCGACTAACTCTTGTCAGGCTTGCTGTGAACGAGAAACTTATTCGTTGTTTTCGATGGCAGCAATATCGTCGACCTCACTTCATTCCACAAGCGAGGCCTACAGCCGCCAAAATATTTAACTAGCCTGTGCGAGCGGCGACTTTCTGTGCGCCAGCACCTAGTTTAAATTAGGAACAAACTTACAAGTGACTATGCTAGCTGACTATGCTCACAAACTCGTGAAGATAGCATAGTCATTTGTAAGGTTGTTCCCAATTGAACGTACTGGCGCACAGAAAGTCGCCTGCCGCGCACGCTAGTTAAAGATTTGGGCCGCTGTACATCAGGTCCTTCGAGGGCCCTTATAGGAACAGCCATGTACTTGACCTTACTAGAATGTTCTCTGAGCGGTCCTCCAAACTTTCGTGTTTCGTCTATGTATGTGCCCGTTCGCCGTACACACAAGTACAATCAGTAATTTACAACACCTAAGTCCTTTTCCGCACGGGATCTCTGTGTTACTTTGGAGAAAAGAAATTGACCTGAAGATGTCGCTTAAAGACACAAACAAAGTACCACCGATCAAACGGGAATGAAGGTATCCAAAACACACATGGGCGAGTAGGGAGGGGATCACGTATGGTTACCAGAACGTGACGAGGTGGGACAAAAGTGTACGAAATCACAGACTCAACCAACGGGTCAACTACGAAAGAAGCAAGGGCGCGCCCTAATGTCTACAAACAACGCTGTGCCCCCGCCAGCGTGCACTCTACTCTAGAAGTTAGGGGTGACAGCGAGAGAAGCGTTAAATGACAAATCACCGTAAAGAGAGCGCGAGAGAGAAAGATAGAAAAAGGAATGATGGGTGAGCTTAATTAGAAGGACCCTCGTTTGGTTACCCTGCACGAAGGGAATGGAGTGAGGAATTGAAAGAAAGAAAATGTAAAAAGAAAAAAAAAGTGTTCACGCCACTGTAGCAGAGATAATGTTTTATAAGGGCCGCTGCATTAAGGTAAACCTTAGAGTGCACTCCGTATTTTATTCTCGCTTCAAGCTGCTGTTTAAAACGTGCCGACAAGGTGAGCTCAAGAGTGCATACTAATTATGAGCGCCTGGAATTCTGTAGTGTACACCCAAAGTTCGGTACACGAGAGCTTACCCTTTCTAGTGCCATCTGGATGCGGGCATGGCAGCCGGCATTGTAAATGACAATGTTTATATAACGGAGAGTGACAGGGATGTAGAAGAAACGGAAAAGCAAGCGCTTTTTGCTCGAAGATTTCTTCGAATTGCTGCTGGTCTCAAAAAAGAAAAAAGAAAAGACAAAGAAGAAAGAAATCGTACGAAAAGGTACTTTTGTCATCGGTAGCCGTAAATATAACCGAGCAATCGCCAGCAGCGTTTGACGGATCAAATAGTAAAGCCTACAACAAATAAAATCGGATCGCTTTCGTTATATCTCACACAACATGGCTCGAAGTGTTTTTGCGATTCGTGGCAAAGAGGAAGGCAGGCGCAACTGACGCATGTGACGCCAAGTAAAAGCCGATTGGCCGCACATCTCTCTTCGTGCAAAAATTTTGTTTCTGTGTGGCTCGCAGTCGGGAAGAGGAACGAGTAGAGTCCACAGATTAGTACACGTCCTCTGCACTCGTGTAACGGTCCGTGGCACAGGACCATCAAAAGAAAGCTCTTGCCGATCCATTAAACAGCTTATCCGGAAGCGCTTTGGCGGCGTATATACCACTCTTTGTGTTTGTGTTGGTTTCTCTTGGGCTTCTGCTTCTTCCTCGTACCAATATCGATTGCGTAGGAAGATAGTGCTCGGAAAGCGTGGTGAGTCGGGACGCCACTTCTTTCTTACTCGGTGCCTGTTGACTTAAAACGCTGATCAGAAAACGTCTAAGTAGAAAAAACAACTCCGAGCACACCTATGCACTTCTTATGAGTTGTGAATGCGTAAGCATTAAAGTCCAATTGAAAGCCGCTGAGCGGTCTTTCGAGTTATGAACTCCTCGTGGACAAGAGAGCCCGCTGAGACGCTTGGCTTGGTTTAGCGCAGTGGGTAAGATAGTCGGTTTCAGAGCGTGTGGTCGTAGGGTTCGAAACTCACTACCACCACCGTTTTTCCTTCCGATTTTAATATGTTCCTTAATATTGTGGGCATTCATTGTGTACTTCTACATCATCTGTATATTATCATCATCAGTGTGTGCCCTTCATCGCGTGTGCGGGCGCATCATCAGCATTGACATGTGCCGAAGGTTGTTGATGCCGCCGTCCTTCGCTGTGTCTCTCGGGCTCAATCTAGGTCCGCCCTTACTGTGACGTCACAATTGGTGGAGGTGCTGGGTATCGATCCCAGTACCTCTTATTTCATTATAGCGATCACCGAGGCGAAGTTAGAATGCAGGCGAGTGCTTGCGCGAACGAAGAACGCGCGGATAACACAGGCTGGCGAGGGTGACGTGGCGTCGCGGCGATGCCCTCTCCCCTCTCTGCTGCAGCCAATGGGAATTTAGGTCCTGTTTCCCTGCTACCGACGCCGGCTCTTTCGCTCAATGGGCCATTTGATGCTTTCACATCAGAAAGATATGCAACGATGCAAACACCTAATCGTCGAGGACTGAGTGCTTTCTTAAGCAAAATAGAAAGCAACGTAAAAGAAAATTGACGAATCCCATGCGTATATGTAAAGGGGCAATAAGCGAAACGGTTTTTTTTGTTGTTATTTTTATGTAACCGGTTAAACAAGTGCCACGCGAACGTAAAGCTTTGAGCTGCTCACGGGCCGCGGTCGAGCGTCGTTGTTCCAATTCGAGCCAGCGAATGCTGGCATTGCACATTGCAGTGCAGCGAAGATGTTCTTGTTCAGCTCGACGCTTCTTTTCAGGCGTCCGCCTTGTTCACACTGAGTGTACAAGAGGGAACCCAATTTTTGTTAGTCATCTCCATCATCGGTACTCGCCTCCTAGACCAGTGGCTATGGCGTTCCGTGGCTGGGCACAAAGTGGCAGGCTCGATACCCTCCGGAACTGTTTCATTCCGATGGGGTGGCATGCAATAAACGCCCGTTTGCAGTGTATTGGGCACACATTATTGAACTCCGCGAGGTCAAAACAACTCCGCCCTAATACGGCGCCCCTCATGACCTACTGTGCAGTTTCGAGATGTTAGGACTTACAGTTTATTCAGTGAAATGTTTTTTTTTCATATTTGGTCATTTAATTTGTTGCCACAGACAATGTAACTGCCTCGCTCAACATTGTAACCATACCGCGGCAGATGTGGAGCAATAGACACTGGGCGTTATCAGGACTGAAGGATTGAAGGAGCATTATGATGCTCAGCTACAATGATTAAACATTAAGAGGCGCATACACCCTAGCATGATCACATTGGCCAAAGTTGGTCGTCGCCATAAGATGTCAGAGAGAGAGAGAGAGAAAGAGATAAAGGTCTTTATTGACAAGCAAAGTGGTTAGCCAGCGTGTATTCACCTACATGTGCTACTCTGCAGGGAATAGGGCGGATGAGAAGAAGGGTCGATCCAAGAAGAAGGTGGACATAAAGAATGGAAGAAAAAAAGGTACAGGTCCCTGGAGATTTTATCGACAGCAGAGTAAGTGCTCTGAAGGCTATGAAGGCATGTAACATGTGTAAATATTGCCGGTTAATGCGAAATAAAAAAAAACAGTCTTGGTGTGATGTAATGGGTGGGAATCCGTCTAGAGTGCGAACCTATCGGTTATATAAAAAACAAGAAGTTAGGGATATTGTGCTGAGTCGATGGGCAAGGCTAGGCACCCCAGCATCTGCTTCAAACTCAATGGGCCCTTCATAAGCTTTCCACGTTCCTTTGATATCCTTGCCGCTCATAGTGTCATAGTGAACGCATGCAATGATACATTGCCGTGCGTAGATAAATGTGCGCTGTGGGTTGCGGCAGAGATGGCTGAAGTTGTTATGGACAACCGTTGTTTGCAAGAGCTCTTGAATGCAAAACGTGCAGCCAATCACTCATATCTTAAGTTGCGTTGGAGACGTCGTGTAGTACGTGAACTTTAGGGTGCAGGCTAGCTGACCAATAAACCTTCATACGCGACCTCAAGGCACCAAACTTGCCGTAGTCGAGACCCTCGCTGTGCAATGTACGAGAAGAAACGAAACCGATTTCTCTTACAGTGTAACGCCCGATCGGCCAACTACGCTAGCAGATCGCAGAGAGCAAGCGAACGGAGAGTTACTCTACGAAGATGCAAATAGATCGAGGCACTAAAGAATTCCAAAAGAAACCATCGTGACTTGGCAAGGGCCAAATAAAAGAATAGTTAGGGGGTCAAACATGACAACCTAATTCTGACTGAATAAATAGGAAAATAGCAGGTGAGGGGTAACAGTGAGGAAAGTCTGAAGAAAGAGGTGACGAGAATAGGCGATCGATAGGAAGCAATGTGAAGGTAGACAAGAAAAATAAAGAAAGAAAAAAAAGAAGGGAGGCAAACAGAAGTGGAAGTAGACGCACAGGAGTGCCTCAGAGCCCGAGACGCACCTGAAAGCCACTAGAACCCCGGGACAATTATCCGTCAGGAATAAGGAGGTCAACAGACCAGGCAGCTCATAAACCTCAATTAGCCTGCGCGGTCAGATGATGGAGTTTACGAAGAGGTAGACGAGAAAGCAGGATAACAGAGGGAAGCACGGGTCTCCGGTCTGGACGGCGATAAAAGAAGAGTGCCAGGGTGATGCCGTTTGCAAAGAACGATGCCGTTTGCAAAGAACATTGCAAAGAACGAGGCCCATAGCAGGCGAAAGAATCAGACAGCATGGTGCTCTTTATCCTTTCGCGTGCCGAGCGGCGGCCGTAAAGAAGGCCTTCTTGTCCTAACGTACCGCAGGCCATGGGATATGATGGAGACCCGAAAATGTCACGAGAAAGCAAGGAGAGAAATATAAAGACCTGCAATAGTAAGCGCAAATTCTTGCAGATGTCTTCACGGAAAGCTTAAATTTGTTGAGAACAAGTGTTGGGGAAAGATTCGTCAATTTTTCGAAGGCTGCTTCCGACAAACATTTGCTGGCCGAGCAGAGTAGGCGCCAGGTGTAGCAATACAATTTATTTCACTACCCAGCCCGAGGAGAAGGAGCTGTGTTGCTTGCTGCAGGCGGATCTGGCCTTGCGAAGCTACCGGCACTTGCTCGGCCCGAGCGCCCGCACTTGTCAAGTGTCATACGGTCTGAAGCCCCTTGCATCTGGTAACACAAGGACACAAGCGAATAGTAATAATCTATAATCTACAAAGAGATATTCTCTGGGTTATCTATAAAGTTTCCCTACTTTTTCTCAAGTTTTCTATAAAGTGGGGCGGGGCTGGTGCGTGTGTGTTTGTATGTGTGGTCTGTGTGTATATAATTGTCTCCCAGCACCTGGAGTACCATGCCAGGCGATCAGCCAGGGTAACATCTCCAGAATGTCATTAAAGCTGGTATATCTCTCTCTGTTCCATCGAGGAACATTGCTGTTCTATCAAGAAGCATTGCTAGAGAAAAGAGAAATTATTATTGTATTCTTAGGCATCGTCTAGACGATGTCGTGACGAATATGAGCAATAATATATATATATATATATATATATATATATATATATATATATATATACAGATCTGTCTATTAGGGGCAGAGTCCACTTGTTGTTTTGGTGCAGTATTCCGAAGCACTGTCAATTCCGATGCACTGAGTTGTATTTTGCTATTTTGCTCATGTGTTTGCGTTTTTTTTTTCTTTTACAGAAGCACTTATGTTCCTGAGAGCCAATTTGAAGACATTCGCGTTTCGTTTTTGTCAGCCATCACTCAAACGCGGAGGGCACTTCCACTTTGTGCGAAGGCTTCCTCGGTTAAATTCAATTTCCTACTCAAAGAGCAGCACTCGAATTCGCAAATTCTACTGGAAGTGATCTTCAAATAAAATCTGCAGCGCCGTATAGACATTCATCTTTGTACGGCCCATATATTGCATCAGCTCTACATTTGAGTGTCTCTCCCTGACACGCAGGCCCTTACGAGCGCGCATTTTGATGTATACGAAGAGACACAATCAGCCCTTTTGCGAGCACGCGTGTCAAGTGAGTACGTTCCTTTAAAAGTGGCCCCTTTTACGATAGGACAGAGCCGCTGGCTCTTATAGAAAAATGTATGGCGACCGAAATCATAATGTCGTTCTCTCGGTCTCACATTTTCGTCTCTCACACCATCTCTTAAATGGAGGAAACCGCACTCTTCAAAAAAGCCGCTCGATGAAGTTCTTGATCTATGGCCCGAATCGAGTCAATAAATGGTACCAGAGGACTCCATTTAGGAAACGATGTTTAGCACCGGGGCGTTGCCCATGCTGCCTTATCCTGTCTTTACATTCTTTCCCTTTGCAGCCTTCGCGATTGATCGATATTTAGGCTTAAACATACCAAGCAGCACGAGGATTTTTATTTATAGAAAGTCACAGGAGTGGACGTGTGTTTATGCCCACTCACTAACCTTAGACGAACCGCTGTACAATTTTTTTTGTGTCTGTGTGTGTGCTAAGGAATAGTGCATACCTTACAAGCCCCTTCGTCAGCTTCGTCGAAGAAAGCGTTTCGTTCTGCTACGTCTTAGAACAATACATGGGGAACGCCAAAGGTCTTCCTATGTACATGCGTTGTGCAACGACTAGCTAGAAGAACATGTACTCACTGGACACCCGTAAAAAATGCTATCAGTTCTTTAAAAAATAAATGCACAAGGGTCATCTAATGTGTTGAGATAGTAACTCTTTACCAAGGCCTTCTAAATCATTATGCATTGTGAAATATAATGTATAAATATGTGCATATGACATACGTGCCTTTGACTACCTCAACTGCCGGGCTCTGTCACTCAAGCCAAACACATGGCTCTGGCAGGCCCACATTTCTGCACGATGAAATTTCCAGAATAAAACATTATTGTTGTATAACGTGCTACCCTGCGCTTTCGCTTGTAGGCAAGCAGGAGCGACCCATATGTCTGTGAACACCAACATGATGTAGCACCTATAACCAACAAAGACCTTAGGTTGCAGCAGAGAAGATTAAGCAGGGACCCATCTAATGCTTGATGCGAGTCGGGTAACACGAACGAATTCATTTATGTTAGCTTTCACCGTTGCGACATTTCTTGACCAAGATAATCGTTAAACAATACAAAGGAACATTATAAGATTATATTTGACGCCATATATAGTGGATGTGGTGCGGAATAATATTGACCACCGGAGGCTTTTTTTTTAAATGCACCTAAATCTAAGTACGTGAGCGTTCTTGCACTCCGTCCGCGACAGCATGTGGCCAACCAGGAATCGAACCTACTACGTCCTGCACAGCAACAGAACACCTTATGCTGAGCGCCCGCAGAACATTCGTGCCCCTCCGAATAAACTAACTAAGTAACTAACTGGGTCACGTGTGTCCCTCCGATTCTAGCATAATATACTGTTCATGTGATTCGTCAGGCTGTGAGGCGACGCTGACCATAACGGCGACGACCTGACTTATACGCTTAAAGGGGCCCTGAACCACTCCTCGGGCTCGGTGAAATAACATAGTCAGCGGGTAGCATACGCTGCTGGGAACATCTCAACAAAGTTTTGCTGTCCTACGCGCGGTGCGCGGAGCTCGCAAGCGGAGCGCGAAGTCACCTTTCTCTCAAACGCTCTCTTTCAACAGAAGACATGTTCCTCACACTTTTCTGGACGCTTTATTTCATAATAAAGCAGATTCCCATACGCGGCTGCTATTGGTAGCTGCGGTCGGCTACGTAACATAGATACCGCGGCCGCCACGACTCCCCTGGCTCAGCGCACTGCGACTCGTTGAGGGCAATCGCGTTTGGCTTACGTTTAGCGCGTCGTGGGCATCAAAATCGGAACTCGTGGCGCCTCCGTTAACGAAAAATGAAATTTGAACTGCGCGCCACGGTGACATTTTGAAGGTGGAGCGTTGTGGCCCCGCCACACTCCGCCGTAGCCTTCGCAGTGCAAAGCATTGAAGAGGGATACGCTAGCACAGCGGAGGCCGTGTTTGATTGTTAATAACTTCGCTTCTGCAGAACGCATTGAAGCACTTTTTGCGGCAAAGTATTTCTGAAATAGCCTATTTTCACTTAGAATGCCTTTCTCCGCTTGGATAAAAAATGGTTGAGGGGCCCTTTTAAGAAAAATAAAGTTGAGTGTTGGCATAATATACTGCGCGGGATACAACGTCCTAGCGTATAACATGTTTCTTGTTATTTCTTTTTTTAAATCTTATTTTGTTGAAACGATGTAGAATGCATTACGAGCATCCGTGAGTCCGGGATAATGTAACGATTATTTTCCAATGCCACTCCTTTTCGCGCTTCATCAGGGGTCAGAGCGGCGCTTCGCCCGCCTTGTCAACGGCATCCCTCGGTGGTGAACGTTGATTGATAAAAGTTGCATCGAATTGCGCGGAAAGAATCGCAACGCTTTACCGGCCCAGCGAAACAATCTCTACCTGCCAAGAAAGCTTAGACCGAAGCACAGAGCCAACGAAAGCCCCGCTCCCTTTCTCATTTTTCTTCATCCCCTCCTTGTACGTGCTTCAATATTATTGCTCTCATATCATAAGGGAAAGTAGCGTGGATACATCCAAATGGGCAAGTGAATAAAAATATCAAGGAAGAAGAATTGTCCGTGTTTTTTTTTTTCCAAAGGGGCACAAGTAACACACTCGCATTGAGCAGGAGAAGGCCCGCCAACCATCTGTGCGTTTCTTTCGATGCGAGGAACCACATCGTGGCGAGTTCCTTTCACGAACGCGAAAGTTGAAAAGCGGCGTGTCTTTTTTTCCGCCTCCTTTTTCCCCCCTACTTCCTCCGCATCCTCGCCACGAGTTTTTATCGTCTAAACCTTTTCTTGTCACCCTTTCTTCGTTTGTTACTTTCTGCCAAACATGAACCTCGAGCGTGCATCCACGAAATGGTTGCCGCGGTTGACCGCCCACTGAGAAAACAGGTCGCGGGGTCCTCTGGCTGTCGCCGCAGCCAAGAAGGCAGCGCGTTGGCCGCGGTGCACTCACTTTTTGGCCCAGGATGGGGACAACCTTCGGTGGACCGGGTGGAGTTCGGTGCAGCGTACACAAAGCTTTGTGCAGCGTATTGGTAACGTGACTTCAAAAGGAATTACCGAAGTACGCTTCAACAACAGGAAATGTATAGTTACAGTGGAAGTAGCGACGTAGGCCACACTCGAAGAACTGAAAGCCAGGCGCATAATATATGACATGATATAGAAGTTCGCTCGTTCATCGTGCCCGCAGGTTGCGCCTGGGCAGGTGTCATTTATGATGTAGTCATTGCTTACAGCGACGCTGAATGTCAAAGTCAATGACCTTCTACTGCAGTCAATTGAAGTCATCGACTTTCATCGCCTCGGGCGATAGACGAGCGTCAAGCTTCTTTTCGAGGGAGATACTCTACCTCAGAACGTTAAGGTGGCCATAGCCAGCGCGTCCTCGTGTGTCCTGGCTAGAGCACTGCACGGGCCCGGGCTTACCCGAAAGCCCGGGCCCGGCCCGGCCCGTGGGCCGGGTCGGGCCGGGTAGGGCAGTTTTTTCACGGGCTCGGGCCGGGCTCGGGCACGGCATGGTCTTTTTGACCCGGGCCCGGGCCGGGCTCGGGTATTTCGACGCGGGCCCGGGCCGGGCTCAAACTTACTGGTGGTGCATGTAACGTGCAGCGAGTTATCCTCACGCGTCTCGACTCTGAAAAACATGTTGCCCCGGCGCAGCTGGAAGCTAGCAGTGCTACTCCTGCGCGCACTTCCCTTTTCTTCTTCCATCGTATTTAGCGCTGTTTCAACAGAATGTAAAAGTCCAGAAAGACTGAAGTCGCCTCAAGCCCAAGGATACCATTGTATTCCTTACCTAAATCAATGTAATTAATGCTTCCAGCACGGTGTAAGCGCGTTCGCGACTTGCTGATTCTTCAAAGACGACTTGGTAAAACGATGACTGGTAAGATAAGATAATTCGTCACGCGACTGAAATATGGCACTGCGTCCATCCATGATTGCACGCATGTTCTCCACCAGCCGCCTATAGCAGCAGCTCATTACGCTGCACCATGGAGGAACGAGAAGCTTTCTTTCTCCATTTACTCTATCCATGCGCTGCGCTCACGACCTGCCGTCGCTGCGCTTCGGCTAGAGTGTACTACGATACGTTTGAGTGGCACGAGCGGCTGGGGCGTCGCATGCTTTGCAGTGAGGCGCCTGACGTGGAAAAATACTGTGGCGGCGTGGCGATAGAAGTGGATTGGGCGGTATCAAGGTCGCGCCGTTGGAAACTGCTGGCGATACGGCTCGGCAGGGTCATTCGTACTACTTAGCGCGCTGGTATTAGCGTTCAGACCGCTCAAATTGTGTTCATAATTGCATATTACACGTATTTATACCTTAAGAATAAATTCCTTTCATTCAGTGCTTTATTTTATTTTTAATGCCACACGGTGGTCTTTTTCGGTCTCGGGCCGGGTTAGGGCCGGGTTCGGGCCGGGCTCGGGTTTAAGGTAAAGGAGTGGCGGGCCGGGCTGGGCGGGTAACGTAGATTATTTCCGGGCCCGGGCCGGGCCCGGGTCTCGCCATAAAACTTTTGGTCGGGCTCGGGCAGACCGCCCGATGTAAAATCGGGCCCTGGCCGGGCCCGGGCTGAAAAAATCGGCCCGTGCAGTGCTCTAATCCCGACCACTGCAATGCCGGAAGTGCCTAGAGTTGGGCCATACCGGCGCCGTGTGCACAGACTAGATGACATGCCTCCGCTGTCATCAACGGTCGCGTCATCGACGTAGCCAAGCTGTAGGAACAAACGAGAACTCCAGCAGGAGCTGGTCGAATCGGCCACAGCTGATATTCCAGAGTCATTGCATCAAGCGAATAATGCAAGCATGGACTCGAATGGATGACCAAGCTCGCCGCCGCGGACACGGATCTCAGAATCGCAGAACGAAGAATGACAGGGCACCGAGGCATCCATATCGGACTCTGCCATCAAAGCCCTACTGTGACAGATTATCGCCCTGAAGTTGATACTCACTGGTTTAAATACGCCGTTG
The DNA here is from genome assembly GCF_013339745.2 of Dermacentor silvarum. Classification (NCBI taxonomy): domain Eukaryota; kingdom Metazoa; phylum Arthropoda; class Arachnida; order Ixodida; family Ixodidae; genus Dermacentor; species Dermacentor silvarum. The sequence continues at coordinate 62,538,257 of NC_051161.1, forward strand.
GAGCGGGCAGCTGCGAACATATTGCCCCCGATAACCGGTCTCCTGGCTACGCTGCAGTAGCCTCGACCATTGCCGTAAAGATAGATTTACTGTGAAGCGTGTACGTACGCCTTGCACAGAAACAGTATACTGTGCAAGCTACCATCATAAAATTAATCATAACACCCTCCTTCCTCTTCACATCCTCTCTCCGTTGCTACCCCAAACGCCTTAGCGTGATAGTAGCTGGACAAAAGTACGTCACTCAGGCCGACCTCTTCAATTTCCTCCTACTAAAGCTTTTCTTATCTCTCTCTCTGTGCAGGAAAAGCATAACCCGCCACTGTGGCAAAACAGAACAGAGAGTGACATGCATATGCGGATTAGTTTATTACGGGTCCTCATAATTATAAGAAGGAAGTAAAACTAAACTCATCAGAATTAAACAAAAACGAAGCGTATAAAAATTACACCGAATTAGGCAAACTATTCTCAGTAGACAAGAAGGTAACGACGGCACACCCAAAGGTAGCCACAGTTGTACTTCTAGAAGCGCCTGCCGCGCTTTGGGATGCCAGAAGATGTCATTGTACCTTCGAAGAAGGCTCAAAAAGTGCGGCATCGGAGGCAGCTCGACATGTTGCTGGGTGGCACTGAACGCGAGTGTTGCTACAATTGACCACTTGCCTTACTGTTCCACCGATCTTATGTAAGCTTTAGATTGCTTTCGCTGTACTCGCCACGCTATAGTGACGGCCGAAAAGGCTATATTCTCTAAACGAAATACAAGAGGCCAGTTGGTTGCATGGTGCCTAAAAAATGCTGCTACATCAACAAAATGCTTCTCGTAAAGATGTAGCTGTAATAGACGTGCTACAGCAAGAATAAATCATTTGAAATAATATAAGGAACAAGCGAAACGATAGCAAGACACGATTTCAAGAGCGCGGGGTCCCAAGAGCGCGCCCGAGTAATACGGATAGATGTGATAGCGGCCCGTTTGCAGTGATTCCATAGGGCCAGCCGGCAAGAAAGTTACGGTGATGCATTTATTTTAGCTCAAGCCAAGATGACCTGTCCCCTTTCACCTACTTTTGATCTTTCCAGCCGGACAAACAGTCTCTCCACCCTTTCAGTTTCTTTTCCACACAGAATTCGCACTCTCGGAGCACACGCACTTACCATATGTGCTGCATATGTGCACATGATTTTTGCCGGAATCCTGCCAGAATTACTTAGCCTGCATACAAAGCTAGCACGGAAGAAACTTGTTGCAAAGGTCTCCCTTGTGATCTTCAACAAAGCATCAAGGAAGCAACGCAGAATGAGATGTGCCCGTTGACATGCTCTCCAACGTACTTGAAATCCGACGTGGAATTGGAACGACTCCATGAGATTCGTCGACATGTCGAGCAAAGATACCGACACACAATGTCTATCCGTGATCTAAAAATAGCCAGGCGCACGCAAAAAAAAAAAAAAAAAAAAACGCCCGGCACCGAATTCACAAACTGGAGTCCAAATGGTCGCCCAATTATCGAAAGTCTCTGTCTCTTTTAAGGAGAAACTTGTACCTACGTCTATTTCCCGAACAACGCGTTCCATTCAAAGCCCTCGCTGTTTTTCAACGTCAAGAGGAAATCGAGATAGCGGAAGATATCTGCGGGATGATTGTGGGTCAATCAACGTACACAGGCTGCCTTGGTACTGGTAGCATCACGTCGCATTCAGTTGATTCACACATGAACCTGTCTTTCACCACCATCGGCACCTAGCTGGTGCTGGCCTTACGGGTTATGCTTTTCCAGAATTCTTCCTCGATTATCAATTATCTGTTGATTGGCTATTGATTGGCTATCGCAAGGTATTGGCCACGTATAGGCTAACCACTACCAAGTCATACCCAGAATTTTTCCAGAACTGATTGATTATTAATCGATTATATATTAGCTATTCATTGGCTATCGATTGGCTGTCTCAAGGTATTGGCTATGTATTTGGGCGAGGCTAAGCACTACTAAGTCATCCCCAGGATTTTCCGGGAATTTATTGATTATTGATCGATTATCTATTAGCTATTGATTGGCTATCGATTGGCTAGCGCAAGGTGAAGTTACGCGCAGCTGTGCGCAGTGACGTCATGGTTAGCGTGGCGGCGGAGGAGCTAGGCGAAGCGAGGCGCAGCTGGGCTCAGTGACGTCATCGCTAGGCCCAGTTTTTGCGAACGCTACGCGGGGAAACGAAAACTTTAACAGCTCCGCTGTTAAAACAACATATGTAGTAGCCCAAAACTTCGCGTGCTTGCGAATGAGGCCACACCGCTATTATGGAACACACCAAGTTTCCCGCACACACATTTCCATTGCCTTAAGCCCTACCTTCGACCTCATTCTGCATCTGGAGTAACTCAAACCGAGGCAGCAGTATTTTGCCGAGTGTGGCTTGGCGTAGCTTTTGCAAACTCACTTGTGTTTCGCATCGGAATGTACAGCAGCGTTGATTAGGACCACTGCGGCAGCGTGGAAGCCATTAAACACGTTCTTTGCCGTTGGCGTCTCTATAGCGCATGAAGGCAGTCCCTCCCGACCGCAGTGGCCAGTCTCGACGACCGGCCACTTTCGGAATAGACAATACTAGAGTGCCGGCTTATACAGCCTATAATAACGACCTTTAACAATCCCAGACGTGTCCCATTGTCCGCAATTTTTATTACGTGTTTGCTTCTTTCTCCGCTAGTGATTCGGTCTTCATTTGCCCCTTTTTCTTCTCCCTTCGTAGGTTAGCATACTGGAAGCATCTCTTCCGGTTAACCACCCTACCTTTCCTACCTCATTTCTTTCTTCCACTCACTGAACTCCGCCCCATCGTTCCCGTCCTCTTTTGTGCAAATGTCCTTCTCTCGCATTGAGCACACTTTCTTACAATTTTTTGTTTCTTTTAGCACCTTAACTATTTCTGTTCCTCACATATGTCGCTATGCATAGACGTGGCCCTCGGCTGTGCCTTCGCAGATAATGAAGCTTTCCTCCGGGTCTTTCGAGAGTTTTCAAGATCTGAAATTTCTTGAAAGATCTGATCTTGCCAGATCTGACACTGCTTATCTTTAGGCATACCTGTATGCAGCATCAACGTATATCTTGCTTCAGATGAACGAAATAAGGCAACAAGTGACTTGAAGAGAATGATTACGTAGAAAGAAGGGTCAAAGAAAGGCATGTAGCATGGCGTTGCGTACTTCACCTCTAGCTGTTTTCAAACATAGCCTTACGGCATTAACAGGAAAAAAAATCACCTTACCTAAACCAGTACCATAAATATGCAAGTACTTCAACAATACATTTTCCATGCCGTCCTGAGAGTCATGAATCTGGAATTCATTGAACCACCAGAATATTGTGATGATACCAGAGTAGTAAAAACTGTGATGAACATGTGACAGCGAAGTTGGTTAAGTGCCTGTGATATAAATGGCCCTCTTTCAGGTTAACACATGCGGATGAATTCACGGGAAAAAAAACGATAGGACAGACATAAATATCGCTTTCATCATCAACATGCTACTGCGTACAATAACTCGTGCTTCGGTGCCGCTCGAATCGCCAAAGGCATCATCTTCAAGAAACACACACTGATATTTCTTGGGCTAAGAGTGAGTTTACCGAGCGGCTGAACACATCGCACGCACCCAGCACCACCACGACGAAATGCGTTGCTCCGAAAAACGCATGAATCATTTAAGACGCACTCCGGTGTATTGCGGAAGCGTCCTTCACTATAGCCGCGATGGCATATTCATGATTCCCCTGCAGTTGAGAAAAGAGTGCACAAGGGCTTATCCCAGCGGGCTCATTTCATTCAGCTTTCGTCGCTACTAAAGCGCCTGCACTGAGCGGTCCAACGCTTCACCTCCTTCCTCAAAATGGTTCAGCGAAGGCTCTCGCGAATACTTTCAACGCAACCCATTTCGGTGAAGCACTTTCTTCGCATCAACTACACATAACCCTATTCATGAATTTTCATCGCAACGAGAGCAGTAAAGCGCTTTTTAGATATCAAGAATGACCCTAGACATGATAAAAAAAGAAAACTCGTGAGAAACCGGCCATTCGCACTCTGAAGCTTTCATGAAAGCTAAAGTAAAGAAGAAAAAAAAGGAACCTGCCAACACCCAGAGGTTTCGAACAGACGCCGGAACTCGGCACTCTTCGCACAACTTGGCGCGTACGCTTCATTTTACGTTGTCGGTGTGGGCAAGTAAAGTCTATCGGGAGACGATGTAAATGATGGTGCATGGAACGTGTTGTGACGGAAGCTTGGCGCAAACTAAAGAATTTCCTTGGACTCTCACATTTTTCACGATCAATTTATAAAGAATGAAGAGGTACCCAGTACTACGGAAGGAAGCAAATAGCGAGAAAAAGGACATTAGCCTAATTGGGGCGCAACGAAATGCCAAAACGCGAGTGATGGTCATACAACTTTCATCAACGTATAACTTTATTTACAAGCACATCATTTCCTATATCACCATTATTCATTTTGATTGCCAACGAAGAAGAATTGACAATCGCAGTTCTTGTTCCATTCTGATGAGTTGCCCATCCGGAGAATAATTCTTGCTTAGCCCTCGCAGGCTTAAGAAAGAAACACGTATAATCTGCAGTGCAGAGTGCCATGCATCGGATATCACAGAACTTGAAGCCGAGTACTCAACTTTCACTCAGGAGGATAAACGACTGTGATTGTGATTTTAGACGCTTGTGACGGAAATGGCATTTCCTAGGCGACAAAAATCGCACTATGTGAGACAGCCTTACTACAGTACGGTTTTTAAAATCGAAGAACTAGCGTTTATTACAAACTCTATTCAGACCACTTTTATGTTTAAATGTTAGAAAACAATTGCGCTTTCAATACCATGCAATTGTAATTTATTAAACACTGCTGTACAAACTCAAGTCCATCTAAGAAAAAACGGCCCCTACAAGAAAAAAACCACATCAAGAACAATCGTAGGTGATTATCTAAGTAAGCGAACATCTTCTTTATTCCGATGAATATCCTGCAGATCATTAAAAATGCAACGTATATACTATCAAGACTCTTAGGACTATATGCTTAAGGCATAATAATTTTTGATAATGCACTGCAAGAATTTGTTGTGTAATCTTCCGGACCGGAAAAGGAAAAAAAAATTATAAGAGTTAGTGGAGTCAAAACCGATGCAGTTTATTTTTCCCGAGGTTATCGATACTGACCTTCCGACTAAAACCGCAGCCGCTTGCGCACACACGCACCCAAAGAGCCGTTAATGAAGTGCTTCTCAAGGAGATTGTTAGCTCCCTGCAGTCACAGATAAATACTTACATTCCACTATCGCGGCGCTGAGCGCTGAAATTGCTCGTCTGGTCCAGTCGTTGCAGTTATTCGGCAACCTTCTTCCTAGTAGCGATATTGTCGAACCTTTTCAGGCACCTAGACGACGTCGCTCTTGCCAACTCTTCTTCACAGAGGATCCACTTGGGCGAACTGTTCTTCACATAGGACCCACTTTGGCGGAATATTTAGCGTCCAGTTTCACGCCTCCCGATCGTCTAGGAGCCAACCGCAAGCTTAGAAAGTGCAAGCGGACCAATCGGAGACGCCGCTAACATTCGTCCTCCCTACCTCTCCCGTGAGAGGCCAGCATGACGTCAGCGCCGTTCACACCAAGCGGAGATTCTCGCGCAACCACCGTCTCCCGGTTATACCTTCGTTAGCTCCGCTAGCTCGGTACCATCGAAACCCCCTCCACCTCTGCGCGCTTCTCGCCATTCGTTAGCGAGTTAGATAAGGAAAATCTGTCGTCGTAGGCAATGCATTCGCTTTTAAATCGAACAAAATGGATTTCCTGTAAGCGAGGAGAGCGCGTTTGACTGGGTTGTTCCAAAAACGTGTTTGGGCTGTTAGAGAAAATGTCAGGTGTTTGGAATAACTTCAGAATCGAATAGCTTTACGTTACAGTGCCCGAGCAATGTGCGCTAACTGCCTACACGGGGCCACATACTCTGGCGTTGCAATCATTCAGCCACCATGGGAATGATGGGAAGTAAGTACATGGATTTGTCTGATCTTCGTGCTTGTGGATTTAGACGTTCTTGTGACTTTGTTTATTGCGCTTCATATGCCTTCATTGTCGTAAATGTCCAAGCAATGCATACTTCTCGAAGTGCAGGAGACGCTGTGAACACGCACAATCGCTACTAATTACAGCGGTTCAGCTTGGCGAGGTGGCCAAATCGAAACGCGCCAAGCGTCTCAATGCACTGGCTTGCCCGTTATAAGTTCATAAGGGCGTTTTATGTCGCGTGTCGAGGCGTTCGTCGGTGGCGTAACAATAAAGAAAAAAAAGTTCGTCCGTGGAGTAACGGTTTCAACATCGGGCTTCTATTCCAGAGCCCCTGTGTTCGAATCCTGCCGTCGGACAATGTTAATAATGTTCTTTATTGTAGGATTATTTATTGCATAATTATTGTATGAAACTATGCACGAGGCTATACTTCGTTGTTTATTCTAAGGCTACACCGCGTTGGACCCTCCGCTATGCTGTGACTACCGAAGCGCTCCCTGTCGGCGCTCGTTAGTGTCACAATGCAGTGCTTCGCCTTACCGCTCCTAGATGGCGACTATCACATCCGTTACATCCGTTGCCGGAAATCAGTCGTGAAACCCGGGATAAAACACTTTCCTGGTAAAATCGGACAAGCCGACTGGTTACTAGAAATATTCTGCATTTGGGGCAAGGGGGATACGGTACAATTCGTTCAATATTCATGAAAACGGGAGGTAAATGCGATTTCAAAACTGGCAAGATATAATAAACAGCATTAATATACATTGTATGCAAGAACTCGATTAGAATTCGGGTCTAACACCTCATTCAAATTAGAAGGCTGGTGCGAGGTGCAACTATAGGAATTTCCGAGCGGTAAACAGTACATTGTAGCATTGCAAGGAAGTACTTGCAAGTGTATTTCGCAGGAGTGGGAGAGAGATAGACTCTTCATTAGAAAAACATATTTTTGCCGCGGCGCGTATACAACCGCTGGCATGCTACTTTGCGTAGGGATGGGCAATGGGATTAAAAAAGTTGCAGTGGCTTAGCTCGGCTATGCCAGGATATACGTAGCGTTAGCAAAGGTTCAGCTGATTATTCTTAGCTTTCCTGGTTATCTAGATTGTCAAGGATTAGCTTGATTGTCATGCTTACTGCTGCTCCAATGACACACACGCGGTATACGTATTATGTGGCACATGTATATAGCCTTCTTCTGTTCATTCCTCCTACGCTCAACCGTTAATTGCCAGGCAACTACTTCGGGATCCAATGAGTCAAGCTTCTCCGTTCTTCTGCGCTGTTGAGCAGCATTTGCGCTCTCCTTCTCCATGGCTATACCACACTGGCAAACGCCAGTCAGAAGCGCAGCGGCTCCAGCGCAGTGTCAGACGGCGACTGCACAGCGAGCGCGCGCCGGCGCCAGTGCGTCTACCACGGCTACGACGTCACTCCTCTGGAATGTGCAGACCGGCGGCGGTGAGTCGCGCGCGGCGGCGGCGGAGTGCGCGAGAGGTGCCGGCTCCGGTGGCGCCGGTGCGCAAGCCGTGTGACATCACTGATCCTTGCGCATGCGCAGCACGGCTCTTGATGCGCCGCGCGAAACGGGCTTGGCTAGGCCAGTGTAGCTAGCGCTACAAAATTCTAGAGGAGAGGGGGAAAAAAGAGAATAAAAATAAATGTGAAATACGCAAGTTGACGTGATACTATAATGTTTACACGTGAGAGGGCGGGTAAGTTTAGGCTTTTCTGTATGAAATGGTCAACCTTTACAGCTTTCCGATTAGACCGATTTCTGACGGGTGTTTGAACAATAAAGCGAAAACCCGCCGCTGTTTTGAATGGCCTGGCATTGGACCTAAGGTGCTGGGTAACGTTAACGGATCGTGGCAAATCATGTCCATTTGTTGCTCAAAAATTCTCTCTCGTCGCGGTACGCAGAGTATTCTAGTAATGTGCTCCATTGTCTCTCAGTTTCCCCAGTTATCACAGTAGAGGTTAGGGGTATGCCCTATGCCACGTTTAGTCGAAGATGATGGTACAATGTCTCTAAGTGTCGTGGACTTTTCGATCTTATTTCTGGATCAATATAACGCATAAAGTTATCTTGGTGAAGCGGCGGATTCCAGAGGTGGTCTTTTTCTTGATAGGCATATTTTTTCACATGTTTGAAGCGTCGGCTTTGGTAAAAAATGTTCTTCTGAAATTGCGATATTGTAGTCCAATTTGGGCAGCTTCATCCGCTTTTTCATTTCCCGAAATACCGGCATGGCCAGGTATCCTTGGGAACTTGATGCAATGCCCAGCAATTTTAGCCTTGTGGTGAAGATAAGCAATGTCAAATGCTGCAGGTTGGTTATTACCTCGCTTGTGTCTGTTCCACATACTTTGTAGGGCTGCTTTAGAATCCGTGAAAATCACCCATGTCTTTGGTGGCTGCTGTAGAAGTGCATGCACAAGGGCCTCCTTAATGCCATATTGCTCTGCTGAAGTAGATGATGGCGCTCGCTCAAGACGAAATGAGAATCGTTGCCGTGTAGAGGGCACAAAAGCCCGCACGATGAGCGATGTGGAGTTGTAGAGCCATCTGTGAAAATGTGGGTTGCGGCTGCTTATTCTTTGTGCATATTTTTCAAAGCTATCTCATAAGTCGCTGCTTGAGGCATTTTCTTTTTCGCACTGATTCCAGGGATATATGGCACGATTTCCAGTGGTGACAGTGTCAATGGTGAAATGTTTCGTGGCATAATTTTTCACACCTGAGCAGGAATCGAAATAGATATGCTTCCCACGGCCTGCTCAAAGCCAGATGTAGCGGGTTCTATAAATATCCCTTAAAAAGTGGGTCTTCGTATGACTGACGTGTCTGAGGTGAATCCGAAGTGCCTCCTGCGAAGATAGCACTTCAAGAGGCAGGCATCCAGCTTCTGCTACAGTTCCTTAGCGGGACGACCCCTTCGGACGGCAAAGATATACTCGAAGGAGACATTCTGCGCAGGATCTGGAGGTAATACCGTAGTGTTCCGTCGACGTAGACCTTATGGAGGAGCACTATTGATCGACAGTTGCTGCCCCACTGTGATCCGGCTAAAAATAGGAAAAAGTGCGACGCCGAGGAAATCTTCTCACTCAGTTTTTTTTCACTTGAGGCGATCATGTGAGGTTCCTATCGATCGTCACCCCAAGAAACCTTTGTGTCTTGACGTATGGAAGGGTACGACCACCCAACACTAGTGGGTATTTTTGCATGCGCCTCCGCGTGAAAGCCATAACAACGCTATTGTCAGGGGACAATTTCCGACCCCTTGGAATTAGCTAGGCCGATGAATTTGCCAGCCCTCTCTGAAGACGTTGTTGGGTGGTACTGCGGGAACGCGCCGCGCTCCAAATGCGGATGTCGTTCGCATACAGTGTGATTCTGACGCCATGGGGAAGGTTTCTTCTCAGATGGATGAGAACTAAATTAAATAATACCGGGCTCAACACAGCTCTTTGTGGCACTCCCTCCTCGATGGCATAAAGCGCCGTGGGGCCATCCGGGGTACACATGAAAAGTTGGCGTCCTTGAAGATAGTCTGCAATCCATGCGTAAAGCCATCCTCCAAGACCAAGGGTTTCCATCGCGTCAAGTGTTGCTTTATGATAGACCGAGTCACATGCTACCTTAATGTCCAAAAATAATGCAGTAGGTGTGTTTCCACAGACCAATTCCTCTTCAATTGATGAGACCATGGCAATGACATTATCAATTGCGGACCTGTTTTGCCGGATGCCTGGCTTCAATATAGCAGAGAGAGAGAAATAACATTTATTTCCACCAGTCAATTAACGCCGCAGAAGATGGTCTTCCTCCGCAGCGCCTCTATCCGTCGGCCGGGATCCCCTATCGCAAGCTTCCATTCCTTAGGAACCTCCCCATTTATCAATGAGGCGTTGTTTTGGTAAATACCAAGTTAACCAAACGACCATGAATGACAGCACCAAGACGTAGGCGGCTAGATAGACAGCTAGATACTGTCAAAGTGGCAAATGTTTGCCAAGGAATGCGTCGCATTTAAAACAGCATTGGCTCGAGCATTGTCGTCTTGTTCCGCAGCTGGCTCGTTGGCGCTCCTCGGTTTGCGCTCGTACCGTTGGTTGCCGTGCTCGGCACGCGGTCGTCCTACTGCTCGCGCGTTCGTCGTCGTCATCTGCTTCCCCAGCTGGCTGCGTTGCCGCTAATCATTCCAGCGTAGAATTTCACTTCTCTTCTGTCGTCATAACGGCGAGGCCACGTTTACGGGGGTATGAGCCATTGCTTAAGGGGGTATCAGCCATTCATGAGAAACTGACGATGTGTCCAAATGCGTCTGAGCAACGCCGCAGCGAACGCGCTCGGGAAAGCGTTCGTCGTCGACGTGCCGATTATAGCGTGAGGGCTTCCGAAGCCCACGCGAAACGTCAGCGAAGAGCCGCTGACTCCGAGTTGCGGGAGCGCGATGTTGAGGCCAAACATCAGCGAAGAGCCTGAGTTTATGGCAAACGAAGCGGAACGCCTGCGGCAATGTCGTCTTGCCACAAGCTTCGCTTATCCCAATTTTCTCGACAGGGGAAGGGCTGGTGAGTTTCCTTCAAAACTGACTTCGCCGCCTCTTCGTTAAAACAGACGGTGCCTGAGCATCTGTCTATATAACGGCATCATGGAAGGCGCCCCTGCTTGACATTCGCATCATCCTCAGTTCGAAGGTCCGTATCTTCCGAAGAAGCGCGATATGCCCTATTCGAGACACGTTATAGAGCAGTAACAGGGCTGAAAACAGTACCTGCGTTGCAATTAAAGGGGCCAAGTGGAAATCAACGATTATGATTGAAAATTTATTCCGGAACAACGACGTGCTTGGTACCTGCTAGGTTCGACGCTTATGTGTTTTACACAACTTAGTAGACAGTTCACTGTGACACAATGTGCAGCATAGAGTGGCTATCAAACACGTATAGTATGTTCGATCTGTGTCTGATTTTCATCGTGTCTTTGCATACGAGTATATCACACCAGATGAGAAAGTCGTATGTCTTTTCAGTTCATTGCAGCTCAATGCTCCCTCCCTACTCCATATCGCGGGCCGCATCGTGACCTTGCAACGTTTACTTTTACTTTTATGTCTCTAATTGTTTGAATTGTTGAACAAATGGCGTTTCTTGCTATGTTATAATCATTTTACACCGCTACAAGAAAAACAGTAGTTGCCATCATGTTAAGGTCATTAAGTACTTCTTTTACCGCAGTTTCATAATATAAAAAAGAAACATCTGTGAGGTACTTTGAAAAAGTGACGAAGAATGTATCAATGACAGATTTTAGACACGCATACTTTATTTATATGCGTACATGTCTCACTCAAGTCCACAGTTGCCGCTGCGGTTAAGTGAATGTGGCATATCCTGCTTTACAATGAATCAGGATTGATTGCAAGCCGTGGTGGTAGCCGCGTTCTGATCACCGCAGAATAATAAAACGCTTGCGCGCTTACATAAAAACTCCACCCGGTGAAAGGTATTTGCAAACTCTTAAAAAATCTCGTTTTGTCTTCTTGGTTAATACAGCGACGAAAAGTTAAAGCCAAATTCTAGGCCAGTCGGCCAGGTTACATTCGGTAATACTCCGACGCGACCAAAACTAACAGACTCTTTGAAATATCGCGCTTTGCGATGTTGTTTGCGATTGACTATGTGTTTGCACCATTTTTCGATCATGCACGGTTTGTAGTATGAGACACAGTGGGACTCCTGCTTCGAAACGGGGTCTCCATACAAGCTTAACTTGGGACTGTGGCAGTTCGCAGTGCGGTCGCGTTATAGAAGCAAATGCTTCCTTCCGTACGCGCGGCTTAAGCTACGAAATGGAAAACCCTCATCTACGCCGACATATATCGGTGTGAGAGGAAGGGAAAGTCGTTTGAAGGTGTGCCTGCAGAAGCCGCTACAGATGAACGAGCTCAGGCCTCGGCAAAGTGCAGCCAGGGATTCTGGTGCCGCTCAGAAATCTATCCGTGCAGGGCGCGTGCACGCCTCGGTGTTCCAGGAGGTAAGTGCGCTTTCGCGAATGCGGGAGAAAAGCCTCCTTCTCATCAAGGCAGCTCGCGTGCCGTTTCCTCTCAAAGCCACTGTCTCTCAGCCGGGCCATCAATATTAGGAGCGAACACCGCTAACGCTCTGCGCACGTGTATTTCGCTTCCGGTCGGCGGGTTGCCTCGTAAGGAAGAAGGTGTTTCTTTCACTCGTAGATACACGAACAAGATAGGGCTTCTACCATAGAGGAGGTCCCCGTAAGTCGCAATGGCTTCTTCGTTTCGGCTCTTTTCACCTTCGCTCGCGCCTTCTCGCATTGGTCGCTGTCTTGAGCGCGTTGTACGGTTACTATTCTGGGTCGTCGGCTCCAGGGAACCGTATAGTGGAATGTTTATCGAGATGCTACGCGTTCCTGCGCTATTCACGAGCGAGACGGACAAGAACTGCGGAATGCCGAAGTTTTGGGAAACGGAAATCTCTATAGTCTCCTGCTCGCGTCGTTAATGTGTGTGGCGGAGGGCGGTGGACCTAGCTGTAGCATCGGACACGTGAATTCTCGCGCGGATTCGAGCGGAGCACCCGTGGTGTCGTCATTTTCGTAATCGTGTGACGCGTTGGCTTGCATGTTGTCCGGGAACCGCCGCTGTTGCAACCACGTACATTTGCGACTAGAAAATTTTATGAGTCTTGTTACTGTAGTTTTCTTGTGTCACAACAACTGACACAATATCAACATGGTGCGTATGCCTAGAATCGCATGGTATATGAGATAGGACAAGAAAAATAAATCTAACAAAAGAAATTATAGGAGCACAGTACGAATATGGGAGATATCCACTAATACCACATGGCATATGGAAGCATACTGGATTTATGCCGTGTCTTCCACTTAACGTTAGCCAAGCTGTTCAACGAAAATAGGAAGATTTAACGAACAAGGTGCAAGAACAGTTATGAAACATACAGTGCTCGATCGTCAAAGGTTTGATAATCGATCCCTGTAGGTCTCAAGATCGTAACTTGCACAGTGTCTTTTAATATTTTTTTCTCTTGAACAGCTTGGCTAACGTTAGCACGTGAGCCCTATATATGGTGTCCCACTTAAGCTAGCCGAGCTTTCATAAGAAAAAAAAAAGAAGGAAGAAAATACATGGTTGAAGATACGTTTATAAGACCTAGAGTGTTCGGGCCGTCTGACCTGTGACGAACGAAAACCTTAAGTTTTGTAATTGCATCTTGCACCATGTTTTATCCAGACTTTTTTCTTCTAACCACATGCGTAATGTTAACTGCGACACAGGCTATAGGACCCCATATGCTTCTTTTGGGATAACTGAATGTGGAAGTTATGGGGCACATGTCTTCTCTTTCTTTTTTTTTTTCGATAGGAACATCAATAAGGCTCCTACGTCAATCTTTGCTATTTGGCAGCACAAAAGGCGCCATGTGTTGCCTAACATAGCGTGAAGAATGAAGGAAAGCAGACTGACGCAAGAAGGATTGATTAAGAATCACATTACTGCCCTCGTCCGAATTCGCACTGCACCATCTAAAACTTGTGCGGGCTTTTACCAGTGTTAAATTTCATTTCAATCGCGCGGATTCGTGTTTGGCGGTTATTTTCTCTTCCATGCATACTCTCGTAGATTTTGCTTTTGCCTTTGTCTTCTGAGCAAGGAAGTTACCACCCTGATCTCTCGTTGAATAAGCCGATTGAGACGGAGCAGTTGAGAATTGTCCTGAAGAAACGGGAGCCTTATAAGGACGTTTTTAATCTATTTTTTTAAAGATCTGAGCAAATTCTCAAAGAACTTTGTTCTCACCCGCCTGCCACGTAAAAGATTACTTGATCTCTTTCTCTTACCCGATAATGTTATGTACCTTTAATGATGATAAGTGCTGGCTGAAGTGTTTTACGTGTTCTATTTTTTGTATTTCTTCTACAGTGTTTGATCTTGGAGTATGTCTTTCATTGTGTTAAAAAATACTCAGGACCTGTTTTTTTTAAGTGTCCGCTGATTGTGTAAATTCATGTATTTTGACTTCTTGATGTGCCTGTGGTTGTTTCCAGTACAGGGGCAGTCATCTCCGTCGAGCTACTTGAAATCGTTACACATAGCGACTGCCCTGTTCTTTTTGTTTCCAAAGCGCATATAAATTATATGAAGCTATCTTGACGTTTTCTTCGTATGTCTTGTTTTTCACATTCTTTCTTTCAGTTTTATACTTTTTCTCTCGAGTGCGATAAAGCAGTTTAGGCATACAGTGCGCACAGTTTACCTGCTTTCTGCCAGCATGGAAGGGTTGGTCCATCTTCAAAGAACGTTTTTAAGCGCAAGGAATGCAAGGAAAGACAGCGCAAGGAAGGACAGAATTTTTCAGAAACACGCACGAGGGAATGAAACAGATTGCCTTGCTTGTCGCGTTTTTCTGTTAAAGCTTTCTCTTTTCTTTCCTTTCTTTTTAATTTTTTACATGCACATTTCCCTCTGGCGTTCGCGCTTTCTGCAATAAACATTCTGCTGATAGTCAGCGCTGCCCGTGTGCTTCTCTTCGTTCCTTCGCCTTCCTTGCGCTGAAAAAAATTATTTGAAAAAAAATTAATTGAAAACAATTACAACTAGCACGACTTGCTGTTCTTTTATCTGGAACGATGGGTGTTAAAAAACAATTTATTCGCATAATTTAAAAGGGGAGGGCGCATTTAAGTGGCAGCGGCTGCTTGTCGTCTCGTGGAGAACAACATGAAATAACTAACAAAGCACCGAAAAACAGTGAATACAGTCTTGGAGCACGAACGCATACAAAGCTCCGCCCCTTATGAGTCCAAGATCGAGTGAAACTTAGAAATCAACGCACACACAAACAAACGCGCACACAAACATACAAAAAAAGAAAGAAACAATTCAAAAGAACAAACCAACAAAAGAAGAAAGAAACAAACGAACAAAACAATATACCGACAAACAAGAAGGTCAGTCAATCAATCAATCAATCAATCAATCAAACAACCCAGCAATAGTTACAAAATAACAAAAGAGGATTGGAGGAATTTAAAGAAAAGAAATATCTTTGCTATTAGCAGCTCAAGAAAACGTAAAACAACAAAAAAATAAAAATTAATAAATCTGCGCACTGTATAATTAGCCACTAGAGAAAGAAAGTCGCAGTTTCGCCCGAAAGGCGAAGCATCGATTGCGATAGCAAATTAGTAGGCAGCTATACGAAGTAAGGATAGTAGTTTTATCGGCCACATAAAATTGTAAATGGAAATAGTCGCTTATTAGCTAAATAAACAAGCACAGTGTCACGCGCGCACAGGTAAACATGAACACATCTCGCTCGACGACCGCGGGAGCTCGTCAAAACGCTGGAGTGAGAAATCGCGCCAGCGGCAGCGAGCAAACTCACCTTCGCGCTGGCTCTCGCTTCAACGCGAACTAAATGTCGGTAGCGCAGCGCATACGAAGCTACGGGCACTCGGCGAACGCCCTATGGCCCATCGCAGATCGCTTTGAAGATGAGGCCGCCGCGGGCGCACACTTCAGCCGCGTCGCAGATCGCTTTCAAGATAGCTCCGTGAGCAGCAGCCGCGTAAGCACAACGCAACCCCCCCCCCCCCCCTCCCGTCTCCGTCGCCTCCTCCCCGTTCCTCGCACACGAACGAAGAGCGTGCGCTTCCGGCCGGCTTCCTCTGTCGCGTGCGCGAGATTAAGCTGCGGTTGCCGGCTCACCCTCGCATGCCTTCACTCGCACAAACAACGCACGGCGCGCGACGACGATTTTATCATGGTTCGACTTTAGACGGAACATCACGGCGACGACGACGGCGACGGCCAAAATTCGCTTGGAGTGTCCATATAATTGCTATCGCAATAAAATATCGCAAATCTCTCAGGAGCGTCTATGAGAAACATAGGACACCATGCCTCTACGCGGCGATAAGGCGAACCCTCCTAACATTCCCGCCTACTGCT
This sequence comes from Dermacentor silvarum, assembly GCF_013339745.2. Classification (NCBI taxonomy): domain Eukaryota; kingdom Metazoa; phylum Arthropoda; class Arachnida; order Ixodida; family Ixodidae; genus Dermacentor; species Dermacentor silvarum. The sequence goes on from NC_051161.1 coordinate 62,554,355, forward strand.
AAATAATTAAATCATTTCTGTAATGTTAAATATAGTTTATGAAATGGCGCTAATTTGTCAACCCTATTAGTATTTATCTTTGGTACCCAGTACGAGAACGCTTATAAAATATAAAGTACTTAAGCAAGGTCACTAGTAATCTTGCCCTTTTCATGCTAGGTAAATAAAAAAAATAAAGCTGCGAGTATCCTTGAAATACCCTTGAAAGGTATATTTTGTTATCGCGGAATACTTAGCAAAAATTATTCTATGTTGAGATTTCTAGAAAATTTACTTTCTTACTTTCTAACATGATCTACGGTATTCACCTAAGAGGTCTACATAATAGCGCTGGAACGCAAAAAGAAGAAAAAAAGCGGAGGGGGGGGGGGGGCGGAGGGGGGAGAAGAAAGGAAGGGTTTCAGTACCTTGCTTTCCATTTTTTCAGTTCCCAAATTGTATTGTTATCTCGAATACCTACACGTTGCAATATAACATCACATCCATAACATCACTGATTGTGTCGGCTAAATTTCATCATCCAAAGAGCACTACAAGAAAGGCCACGCAATGCAGCGGAGCGTGAAATTGAGGAAAGAGGTTGAAACTCCGCTCGTGTGCCAGCTTTTACTTTAATCAAGCTAAGTTAGCAAACCGCGTTGTCAAGAAGACGCGCAATTTATTATGGCCTGGAAATGATATAACGCCGCTACATGCGCCATCGCGTGACGTAAAACAAGGAAAGAAAAGAACGTACTGTACACATTTCCGCAAAACGCCAAAAGAGGTTGTATACATAAAATACATCAACCTGCTCACATTTCACAAACGCCTATAGAAGGTTTTCCGAGAACGCACTGCGGCTCTTTCAATATTCCAAGAGCAACTCAATTCATTTTACTTTGACTCCTATTATCCCACGCGGATGAAATAAGGCTTGGATGAAATAATCCCTGATACGTAGCTTTTTTTTTTCTCTCTCTCTGCTGCGACAGAAAAAGTGTCTCGGCCTTTGTCGTAATTCATCTTAATACATGAATGGAAAATTTTGCGCAAAGCTTTAACACTGCTTCTTTCTCGTATGCAAAAAAAAAATAATTTAGTGCCATTCCACTCTGTGAAGGTGGATGACCAGCGAAGTTGCGTATGTGGTGATTGACCGTTGCTCCTGTGAAATGTTCCAAGTTTGCGGGATCGGGGCCACACGGACGGTTCGCATTTCTTTCCGCCTCGCGATCCTGGCGGGCAGCACGCTTACGCTCATCGTCGGTGGTCTCCTACCGCCGCCGCCACGCCCATTCCCTTTTTTGTTCAGGCCGTCGTTCTTGGTAGGCACGCTGTTCTTCTTCAGACCGTACAACACGCGGCCTACCCATTTCACGGTCAGAGCAGAACTGAGGAAAGGAGCCTACGTACGAGCATGACGTCAGGAGACAGAAGACACTCAGATTGGTAGGCACCAGCTTGAATACGCGGAATGGCGTACACGTGTATGGTGCGAATGTAGACATGGCCGACGCGGATCAAAGTGTGGTATCTGTTCTCATCAGCTCAATATCTGATAAGGGTTATATTTGTACCCAGGATATTAAACTTATTTTTGCAAGTTGGCGGAGTGTTTGAAGCCTGTTTCACCTCCGCCGGGGATCGACCCGGTATTGCACTATCTTCGGGATTTTTGGTGTATGGACATCGATCCACTCGAAACAAGCCATATACAGCTTCGCTGTAAAGCTGCCCGCTAAGTGCACTGGTAGTTGAATGGGCACAATGATGTGCACATGTTAGAGGGCTACTATTTAACTGTCTAGCTGTTGTGCTGGCTGCAGTAGATAGGCTACAGACCTAAACTGCGTATGCTGGCACCAGAAAACCCAGTACAAGCGAGAATGTGTAGGAAATTGAACTTTTTCTACCAGTATGGGCCAATAAATTCGACCCTGTTGTGAATGATGCACCACTACCTTGCACATTTTAATGGTTAACATTGATACTGCAAACTACTTAAGCCCCTCCACCACAGTAGCAAATATTATGTCACCCTTCGGGGTAGGCACCTTGCCCTTCCCATCTTACTTATCTGTCGCTCTCTCTATCTCTCTTTCACGCTGCCTTTATTGTGTTGCTCTTTCCAGATTCAATTAGTTACCGCATTAGACGCACTTAAACAAAAGGCGAAGTATCTGCACCCGCGGGACATTGTCACGGAAGTGGTACATTATTCACGGTGATCACAAGAAAGTTAAGGAGAATACATAGAATCGCATGATTCTGCAATCAGTGTCTCCTTGCTTTCTCTTATTCGGCCTTTTTTCATGTACATAAACGCAAGCGATCGGGAAATAAACGCCATTTCTCGGCCAATAAAAGGGGGATTTGCTGTGTAGGGTACGCATTTCAGGCACTGAAAATCAGTTAATATCGTAGTGACCTTGTCAAAGTAAAAGTAGCAAGGTCCGCTCGGACAGATAGAAGGAGAGAGAAAAAAAAAACACCCGCACACACATTCAAATCTCGGCGATCTGGCTTCTCCCCATTATGCCCACTTTTGGCTTCTCAATTAATTCCCGCAGGACTCCACCAACTCATTTGTTTCTTGTCGCTTGCGCCTCCATGTAGAGAACCTCACTGGCACGAGCTCTTACGTCATACACACTTCCTCCACCATTTACAGGCTACAACGTCCAACTACAAACGAGCTAGGGCAGTGGGCACTCTCATCTGTCTTAGTCGTCGTGACGCTGAGCTCCGGATCCCGGAGGGGATTCACCTTGTGTACCTTGTATATATACCTACATTTTCGGTATGTAGCTTTATCGCTACCAGTACACGTTGCTGCCGCAATAAAGGGCGATGGGTCACTTAAGAGAATAAATTACTCAGTTTCGCTAGTTTCGTCTTCCTTATAACCCTAATGGAGACCCGTAATTTTCACCTGCCTCTTCTCTCTCGAAACACAGGAGTCTTTGATCATTCGGAGAAGCTAGCCCTGCTTCATTTTGTAAACAAAGGATCGTGAAAAATAGAGAGAGAGAGAGAGAGAGAAAATCAAAAGGCCTCGATGGTTTTTGTACCCCGGAAAATGGATGAGAAAAACACAACAGCATTATTACAAAAATAACACTAGTTTCGCGTCGCATTAGAAAGCAACGTTGTCGGACCCACCTGGGCCTTAATTAGATAAGTTGATCTCTCTGTCTCACAAAAAAAGTTACATGGGCATGCTTCGCCCATTCCCAATGATGACTATCTTCTATATTTCTCATTCATAGTTGAGCCCCTAGAAGTGGCTCAGTACATTAGGCTGCTTAGCGCATGCTGGAGACTTGTTCCCGGCCAAGGCAGCAGAATAACAACGTTACTGAATAAACGAAAAGATAATTGCATATTAAGTTCTTGCTCTTTTTTCGTGAACCCCAAGTGTTCAAGGTTATTTAGGAACCCTCCTCTGCAGCATCCCTGATGCGCAACACGGCAGCTTCGAGAAATAAAACATCCAGAATCCAATTCAGTTATGCAAGGTTTAGATAGAGCACCTTAGCCGTACAAAAACAAACTCAGTCAGACCCTTAGTTCGTTTCTCTTTACGCATTCTTTTTCCGTGAAGCTCGAGTTTAATAAGTTAAATGCACCAAAGCAGCCGGAAACCACAGCACAAAATGGTCAGATCCCTTTTGCCTTTCAACAGCGCCTGAGTGGCCGCTAGGCCACGAAAAAAACGAAACCTTAGATCCGGCAAGCCAGGAAACATAAGTTCGAAGCTGTACAACGGTCGCGTGGTTACAACTTCAACCTAAAGGTCCTGCTATCAGCAGTGAAACAGAAAAGAGCGAAAAAACAATAAAGAAGCCCTTCACAAGCGGTGACCTTATGGTCACTCGCTGCAAGAAAAGTCAATAATGAACTGCCTACTTACGGATATTGTAGTTAGGTTTAGCTTTTATGTACTATGACCAGCCAGTTAAGGAGACTTCCTCCGGCAGTAATAAACTTGTTTGAATGGGCACCCTGCTTTATTTATTTAGACGCCCCCCCCCCCTCTCCTAGAAACCCTTACGAAACTCCTGTCAAGTAAATGTGTTTCCTGGTTGGCCTGTGTTAGGGCACGTACTACTCACCCTAGCAATAACCTTAATACGACGAGCACTGTATGCTGAGGCGCTCACTGAGCGTTGCAACCAAGGACGACACCTACTAAAGAGATGTTTTCTGAAAATATAACCTGTCATTGTTCTGTGGCGAATGAAGGGTTATGATAACGGCATTAAAAATATGCGCATATTTGCTAATTTATTAGTACTTATACACAAAGAACAACGGTTGATAACAGTAAACCTCGATAAAGCGCGCTATAATTTCTGAATGGAATATTTAGCCCACGATGTAGACCTCACAAAAAATTTTTGAGTCTCCAAAAGTTTGAATGAAGAACAATAAAAAGCTTGAGAAGGCACTCCAGCGAGTGTTACGGCGCCCGCCTGCAATCTTTACCAGTTAAGGTTCATTATAACGTAGTTAAATACCTAATCAGCAATGATGCATTGCAATATCCACACTGTCTTGTCAGCGCAGAACCTTTGCAAATATGTTTGCGGAGATAACCTCGGGTGACACACGGAGTGTGACGCCACCGGTGCCTGCCCGCAAGCACTTTCAAGGCTTTTCGTGAAATTGTGGATCATTTGCGCCCCTTCGTTTTTTGGCAGATACTGTTTAAGTTATGCACTGCAATATTCTCACCATATGCAACGTCTCAACCCGCTACATCTATTCGCATGGCAATTCGAAGTATATGAAAATTGCTCCTGCACTCACAGAAAATGGACGGGCGAAGGGTGACCGCAGAAAATCGTGCATTACGTCTTAACAGCGGCTGTTGCAGAAATCGAACGCGTCAGCCCACGCATTATCGGTCTAAGCAATTTTTTTTATTTAGAAAGCTTGCCCTTAGGCATAATACAAAGCATATCAAAAATACACGAACAGACTTGACTCATGCAAAAAATCTAGAAGTGAACGATGATACGGTCCATGAATCCAACGTTCAAGGTCGGGTGGGCGGCCAGGCCGAAGGCCTGTTGCCCGTAGGTGGCGGAGACGGCTTAGGTGAAGTCCTGGGCACGTCCATAATAGGTGTGTCACTGTCACATTTTGAATCGTAGTGTCACAAAATGGGCACGATGTATCATAGGGACCGTGGTACTGTTGTGCCCAGAGAGCGGTCACAGACGGGGTGAGTGCGACCCCACACGCAGCCTCCGTAACGTAACCTCCTCTCGGCGGGTTAACCCACCAGGGAGGTCTGACCCACACGGAGGTATAAGAGCTCGTGTGGTACGTCGGAGGTTTTCTTTTTCCCGAAGCAGTTGTCCGCAGGCGTCTTCAGGAAAACGGAAGTGGGTACGTTATGTTCCCAGGGTGAGTTGCCAAATCTGCTTCAATTAGACCCGGCAGGGCTGCTCGAGGCACCCACTGAACGCGTATCACTAAATTCGTAGTGGCAGCAATACGGCGAATGCTATCCGAGAGAATAGAGGACCTAGATACCCTACGTATGTCGTGGATGGCTTGAGTCGAGTCCGTGCGAATGATGAGCTGAGAATATCGAGCAGCTTGAACAAAAGGGAGCAACGCGGCCAAGCCGTCCCGTATGGCGGCAAGCTCGGCAAGATAAGACGGCGGTGCAGGATCGGCAACATACGAGCACGGCTGACCTGCCTCTGGTATCAATGGGCACACGAGAACTGTGTGAATCGTGGTGCCATTAACACTGGCGTCAGTGTATGCTACGAGAGTCGAATCGTCTTGATTATCATCGGTGCGACGAAGTCGGGAAACTTGAGCATTCACCTGGCGAGGAACCGGGCTATGCAGACGTCCAAGAGGCTTATTGTCACTTAATTGTACCCTGTTCCACGGAGCTACATCGGGTGTCGTAGACGCTGGATTGTCTATTTCATGTCCCATGAAATAGACAATCCAGCGTCTATAGCAAATAGCAATTAATGAATGATTTTTCTCGGCGCATTCAAACGAATGATGCCCCTGATGATGCATGTGCAACAATCACAATTACTTGTCACATTATAAAGAATTCTGTTTAATATCGAAACGAATAGCTTGAAAACACGCTGAAGTTAGTGCCCGGGACTTCGATTTTCAAGCATTGAACCGAGACCCGACTTGTATATGGATCATCCAAGAGCGCTGCTTCTTGAAACGTCATTTTATACCGCGTGTGATACAAGGACGATTAATACCAAGACGCCTCTCTTGACGCTTGATTTTGCTCAATTATTTTTCGAATGACCTATACATGCCCAATGCACATTCGGGACGTTCACATACGTTCTCGCTGACGATGTTTCGGAAGAGAATTTAATGTTTAGTTTATCTCATCCATGCAGTGGCACTATTTCACTCGCACAGGCAGTCACGATGTCTTTATTTACAACTCGAAACTCTTGCAAGTTAGCGATTGCGATAGTCGGACGAAGGCATTAATCTTTCCGTTTTCCTTGCGTGCGGCGTCTCGTGGGATTTTGAGGTGGGAGATTACTGCTGATAAAAACTCCCTGCGCTCATTCATTTTCATAATGGGAAAGGCGCAGCCGGTACATTTGTATGATTGCAAACCCATCCAGTCGTGAATGCCTTCCACTTAGTTGAACCATTTTCTAACCGTTAAGCTTTCTATATTTCGGCTGGTTATTCACTGCTTCTCGAAGCGATTCTGCAAGAAACTGTGAATTTGCTTCTAAATGAGCAACACAATATTGAACTTAACTGGGAGGCATTCTATATATATATATATATAAATTAGCTTACGCAAAAATAAAAATAAAACCTCAAATAATGTATTCTTTAACTGTATACATACTTAAGTGTACTTCATTAGAGGCTGTCCCTTTTTTCCGCAGAAAATTTTATGATGTGCCCAGGGAAGCAATTTGAATGAAGGGTGCACGCATGCCCCGTGAATAAAAGCTGAAAAATTATGTATATACAACGAACATCTTGGAATCAATATGAAGAGAAGCTTTCGTGAAGCGGGTGAAATAATGCTATAAGATTAAATGCCATGCGTACAATTACCTTTATGTCATTCTACGCAACCTGCAATCTCGTGCAATCTTCATGTATGTGCGTGCGCCACACCGGTGTATGTGCATAAACATAATTGGCTCGACTTTAAAATGTAAATTTATTGTCATGCCATGATTACGATAATGGACTAAACCATTCACAAGTGCAAACACCAGTTCGTGCGAATTCATGCGGCAGTACGAGAACGGAGGCGATATTTGATGCATCTCGAGGGAAGAATGCTCGCGAAAGACGGTGGTAAACGTTGACTATATATTCGTCGATTGCATTCCAGCGTCTTTGGCGAAATGGGAACTGAGCGCGTTTGAGTTATCCTCGAGATGCACAAAAGTGCCTTCTCTGCCTTCGGGGTCAAGGGGCGTAGAGAACGGTGTCCAAATTGCGGCGGCGTGGAACCCACCGCAGTCATAATTACAGAAAAAAAAAAAAAAAGCGGGGGCACCACCGCCGTGGTTGTCCTCGGGTTCATGCCGCGCCAATGTTACGTCGAAGGAAACGAACACTTTTTTATTTCTGCTCGTCACAGCTGAGACACAAACAAATAAAAAGTTTTTAAATAAGCTGCATTCACAGAAACGCGTCTTTGCTAAATCTGTAGGGCGCACATGCCTTTGTTTAAGTCAGAGTGTGGAACCGAAATTAAACTCAACTGAATATCGGAGCTAATTCATCACTTTCAGCTGAACCGGAACCGAACCGAACCGCTATATTTGCCCCATATTGGAGCCGAACCCCAAAAGGAACTTATTAGAAAATCCTTCCGAACCGCTTCGACAAATGGTTCAGAAGGCACGGTGAATCTTGTGAAGGGCTCGTCAGAGGCGAAAACTTGGTCAAATGTTCAAATACTCTTCTTGTGGGCAAACGATTCTCATGCTAATGCTCAGATTACTTCAAATAATCTCAACCCATTATTTTTTTTTTGTCTTGTACACCTAAGGCTTCCTTTTATGCGATAAAAATGTGGGTGCTTTGCGCGTCTCGTACAAAGGGACAATAACAATTCTGTTGAACTTCTGATCCTGTTTTAATGCTCTACACGGTCGGCTGTTCATGCGGTTATGATCCAGCTGCATACTCATGAGAGAAATCTATATAGCGTTGAAAGTTCGGACGTGCATTGTGGTGGTGTGTGGCGTCACGTGAGATGTCAATGCTTCATGTTGGAAGAAACAGGAATGAACCCCCCCCCCCCCCCCCTGCCACAGATAGTTCTATGAAATATGTATGTCCTACAAGAAACATTCTGGCCTGTCATGCCTCGCGCTGTTGAAAATTCTGTCGTTTGACAACGTTCACTCATTCGTCACCATCCATTAAGTAGTATAATAATTCATTACACTAACCGATTCTCCCAATCAACAAAATGCCTATCCTAATATAGCACGCAGTCAGTCTGGGGGGCTGCCAACGTAGAAACTAAATTCATGACATCTAAACCTAACTTCCTACAGATATGTATCGCGAAAAATAGACCATAATTTGGCAAAAAAACTCAGCGTCGCTATCTCCTCGGTGTGCATAATATAATATCCCTTTCCCCAGCACAGGGTAGCCAGCCGGTCTGAGAACTGGCTAACCTCCCTGTCTTTCCGTCTATTCCTCCTACCTTCCTTCCATTCTTGTGGCGAAACTTGCCAAGCGTGCTCTCCGACGTGGACGTCGTTGTTTGCGAAACGTGTTACAAAATTTGCACGACGAGCAGCAACATCACTTTGAACTATATGCACACTGCCAGCGAGATTCCCGATCACTTTCACCGCCACTACCGAGCTATGGCGCCTACCTTCATGAGGAGAACCAGCAATGATTATTTTCCGTGTAGACCAGAGACCACGCCTAATATGGATGCTGTCCTCTTACCTGTCTATTTAGCCGTCTATAGATAGGAACACAGCCCTTATACGATAGTCAGGCAGCATAGGTATGGTAAAATGCTGTCACCGCCTTATAGCGGTTATGGCACAGTGCTGCAGTTCTGGATATTCAAGAAAGTTCCGGGCTCGTTCAAACGGGGTTCGTCTATGCTTTAGGATAAGCCCAGTACTTCGCATACTGCTGATAATACAGTTATGAAAATAAAAATTACAGGGTACCGCGTTCGCCAGCCAAGACAACTAGGTATAGGCAGGATTGCAGGCGGCGGGATGGAAGCGAAGATCTGGAATGTGGTACACAGGACGCAGAGAAAGGGGATTTGAGGCGACGACTTGGACAGCGCGCAAAATACGGCCGTTGAGAAGCGTCGAGGTGCGCTATCGTTGTAGTCGTGGGGAAGCCGATGGCCATTACCATGGTGAAATTAGTTTTCCGAGCAGTGGTTTCCGGGTCACCGAGGGGAAGCGCGCATTCAGACTTCCATTTGCACGCTGAAAGCGGCCAGTGCATCTGAGTTGGTCAGAGAGAGAGAAGCGAAGGAAGTGAACTTTAGATATGGGGACGAAAGGAAGCAAGGGAAGAAGGTGCAACAAAAGATGCGCGGTGAAGACGGAGCAAGAATGAAAAAAGACAGAGCAGGGAATTGTGAGAAACGGGAGAAGGAAACCGGTTGCGATAACGTGGAACGATGGAATATAGACGAGCGTAGAAAGGACGAGATCTTCCTGGAAATAAAATCAATGTGACGCCTGAAAACAAAGCGCAATGATCTTGAATTCAGCTTGGTGTAGGAGGACTAGGTGATTCGGTGGGAGGCTCAGGAAAACCTGAGGAACGTTAAGATAAATGCGCTAGGCGAACTGCGATTCCTTCAAGAAGCAACAGTGGTGTTTGTGTTCTGTGTGAAACAAACGGTGTTTCTTCTTTTTAGGTCATGTTGGTTGATATTCGTCGAAAGCAAAGGAGAGAAAGGAAGACTTTGTAAGATGCTAGTGATAAGAGCGTTAATATGCAGATGTCTTTCTTCCAGCTGCGCTGCCCTGAAAACTGCTTTGCGACACCGCAGCTTACACCACCACTCACTTGTACTTCTCTTGTATAAATATAAAAAACTTGTTGGAACTTCTGGCTATGTTTACCGCTCCATGAACTGTGTCTATGTGCAGCTACGTACTCTAGACAGGAACACATTACAAGTAATGTTGGTCCGTTGGGGTCGCCGGCTGCTGGATGCTGCCACAATTGACTTAAATGCCCCTATTTGGTTTTGAGATTGATATTCAATGTCATTGGGGCAGTTCGTCCCTGTGTCTTGTCAAGGCGTGCCCTGCTACGCCCCAAGCGTATTCGGTACGTACCTTTAATATAGCAAAGTTTTTGTTAACATGTTAGACGAGAACACCGTAGCAATGGATTTGACGCAGTCGGCTTACGAAGCCATTTCGGTAATTGAAGCAATTAGCGGGAGCCAGTGTAAAGGCTTGTTTTGCGTCCTAGGACTGCTGGTGGCCGTGCATTATCGACGATTGTGAGGTCGATCCAGGCTTCCGTTTTCTGACATGTACATCAGTGAGCAAATGTATACGGACACCGGGCCCGCCGCAAAAGACTGAATTCGCACTTCAGACGCAGGAGCTGAAATGGCCGATGCACAAGTTGAACTTTACGAGTGGACTTAAATGTTTATAATGCCAAGTTTGGGCTGTAGTCCTCGATTTCGTGTTAGATTCATAGACGAGAAAAAATTCTGTTTCATCATGGAATCCCACGTACGCCTACTATTTCTAGAAGAAAGGAGGTCAACCAGACGAGCGTCTGGTTTTCTCCCTTACACTGGGGTTTACAGAGCGACCGAGGGGGTTGCGGTTTCAAACGCGTTCATACTTTAGCATGCGGTGACGATATACGTATACCTACATCTGAAACGCCTAACGCCCCTGCACCGATACTTCAAGTTGGGGACGCCGTGCGCTTAACGCAGTGCACCCACTGGCTCGCAATTGTCAGTGAGTCCAACGCTCCTTTTGATTATCAATACGCAGCTACGGCGTCAGCCACCCCGCACCACGACAAGATTGAGAAACTGCAGGTAATAAACCAGGCCTTGAAAGCGCTGCTATACCTCGCAACATACCAACCATAAGATCTACGGCAGCGGTATAGCTGCAGTCTACACGGGTTCGGCGATGGCCGTGGAAATTTTGACTGGCCCGCCGGACCAGCGCTGATGGCCGCATTACGTCAAACGTCCCGCTACAAACTTGCAGGAGTGCCATACTATCCCGATGCGGGTGGAGTGGGCCCCGGGCACGCAAGTGCGCTTCTGAGAGTACGCTCGCTCGACCGGGACCTCCTGGTTCCTAACGCTGCTCACCTGCCGGGCAACACGGAGATACGCGCACACGTTTAAGAAGAGGCCAGGTGACGATTACGCTCAACCATGCCGCCAAACAACCATCGCTTGCCTCATTGCCTCCCACTCGAAGCACAAATACTCGTACACCTGGCGCGAACTGGTGCAATGAAGACTGCAGATATACTCGAAAAGATGGAAGCACTTTCGGAGACGCGCCTTCGATGGTGCTCCTAGTGAAGGTAACGTTTGCGCCTTGTGTGGGTATTGTTCTCCGGACAGCCGCCCGAGGATATTGGAAACTTGCTGTGAGAATGTTCGGGCCTCAATAGAATCGGGGACCAATACAAATCCCAAGACAGTGTTCACCCTTAACGACTGGATATACCCTGCAGGCTACTCACGCGGTGCTTTAATTGAGCTGTGAAGCTTTGTCGAAGAGGCTGGACTACGGGGTCAATAATAGTAGTGATGTACCCTGACCTTCTTTCCCCTCACACCATTAAGTCATTGGGCCATCCGGCCCGAATAATGCTGTATCCATCTATCCACCTCTTTTTATTGCGATAGCAATGATATGGACACTCCAAGCGAATTTTCACCGTCGTCGTCGTCGCTGTCGGCGTCGCCGTGTTGCTCCGCATATATTTAGGTACATTTATGCGATATACTTATTCAGCCATGTACCGGGTGTCCAAAATTAAGCTTTACGGAATTTTTAAAAATCGCCGGTTGCAGGTAGCATAATTCTTATTGTTCAGCTGGGTTATTCGAAGAGGCGGACATCAGTAGCACGAGAAATCGAAACACATATTCAACCAATTACCAAAAATTGACTAATGAACTTTTCTAAGTTAATTACGTTACGACACACATTGCAATTTGTGAATTGTAGCCGGTGAGTTTGCAAGACGCCTCCACTTGAAATTAATTTCCAGGATGACACCAGTTTCGAGATATTATTTCCCAAAGTGTGGAACGAAATACATGGGCGTTCCAGTTACTTTTGTGCTTTAATGCATAAAACAGCATTTTCGTGAAAAAGTAAGTGGAACAACAGTGCATTTTTACGGCGAGATCGATGGCGCATATCTCCAAACTGGTGTCATTCTGGAAATTCATTCCAAGTGGATACGCCTGACAAGCTCACCGGCTACAATTCGTAAATTGCAATATGTGTCGTAAAGTATTTAACTAAGAAGTTAATTAGTGAATTTTTTTCGATTATTTGAATATGTGTTTTGATTTCTCACGCTACTAATCTCTGCCCCATCGAATAACCGAGCTCACTGATAATAATTATCCTACTTGCCACAGGCTATTTCTAACAATTCCGTAAAACCTAAAAAAAAGAAACACCGCATATCCATGAAGTGAATGAACATGAGTGGGCGAAGCACCGGGGGATCATTCGGGTAACCATGAATCCCCCGTGCATTGCCCACTCGAACATGCAAATGAGTGACAACACATGTGTACAGTATATACAATGTTGCTTTATTGGTCGTATATGGTATTGAGGGGCGGACTTCGTTTTCCCTTCATTAAGACTGCCTTGTGATCAGTGCAGCAGCACGGCAACGCCGGCAAGCAGACCCAGAGGCGGCGAGAGCGCGGGAAGCGGCGGCAAAACGCCGGAAGCGTTCTCTACCTGAGGTTGGTGGCGCGAGTTTCGCGTACATATATTACACACACACACACCACACACACACACACACACACACACACACCACACACACACACACACACACACCCACACACCCACACACACACCACACAACACACAACACACCCCACACACACACACACCCCACACACACACACACACACACACACACACACACCCCACCCACACACACACCCACACCACACACACACCCACCACACACCCCCACACACACACACCACACACCACACCCCACACACACACACACACACACCCACACACACACACACACCACACACACACACACACCCACACACACACACACACACACACACACAACACACACCACACACACACCACACACACACAACACACACAACACACACACACACACACACACACACACACACACACACACACACACACACACACACACACATATATATATATATATATATATATATATAATATATATATATATATATATATATACAGGGTGTTTCAGCAAACATTTTCAAAATTCTTAAAGGTTGCCTGTATCAGATGGCACAATTCTAGTTCATGAGTTGGTCTACTAGAAGACGCGGACATTACTTGCACAAGAAATTCAACTGGATAGTCGAATAATTAACCAAAAATTACCAACTAAGTTTTTAACTAATTACCTGATGGCCCATATTGCAATTTACGAATTGAAGCCGTGGAGTTCGCAAGGTGGATCCACTTGGAACGAATTCTCGGGATGACACCAGTTTCGAGATATTAATTCCCGAACTTTGCGCAGAAATACATTGGCGTTCAAGTTAATTTCTTAACAAAACGTCGCTTTATGCGCTGAAGCACAAAATTAACTAATGCGTTCCTTTTTTGATAATTTTTTTTGTTCTCTTGTTTTCTTACCTTTTCTTGCCTTACCCCATCCCCCTGTGCAGAGTAGCCAACCGGACACTTAACAGGGTTAACCTCTGTCTTTCACCTCTTATTTTCCTTCCTTCATATATATATATACATATATATATATATTCATATATATACTGTACATGTGTACAATATATACAGTGCTTATATTGCCCTTGTGCGCCGCAGCACCCCTAGCGGACTCCCTGCAAACCAGAGCTACGGACAACTACGAGGGGGGGATAAGGCTCGGACATAAGGTGCTTCGCCCCTAAAATGAACACCCTGCATAAACGAATCTTCACACACTCCAGAGCATGCAAACCGAAGTTCTACGGACGTGCCTCGGGCTCCGTAAATGTGCATCCACAGCCGCCACAATCGCCATAGCACGTGACTACCCTATATCAACGTACATTGCAGTCGACGTTCTAAGAGTGCACATTCGACATGTATAGCAAGGACGGCCTTTCATCATTTTGCTTCCCTGACCCACAACTAGGCCTGATACGAGTTTTAGCTGTCTCCTGACTTGTCACGGAGCATCGCTACCATCGAATTACGTCCCAGCACCATGCCCTTCGTTGCCACTTTGGTCTGTGCATTCACTTCGAGTATGCCTCACCATTCCAGGCGTCAAGAAGAAGGCACTAATGACGTCAGCAGCATTGAAGCAGGCAGCATTATTGCTGTAAAACTTCATTTGGGCCTAGTGTGGGCATGGCATGACAAGAACTTTATTTTGGTCCAGAGAAACTAGGGCCCGAGGGCAAAAGCCCCCAGGCTAGGTCGGTGGCTCCACCCACGTTGGCACCGGTAGGCCAAAGGGGCGTTCCCGATGTCGTGAGCTCTCCGGGCGGCCAGGAGTTGATCTTCGAGGACTTCGCTGGATATGCGTTGACTCCATTCCTCCTCACTGTTGAGGTCTGAAGCACTTTGGTTGGGGCACAGCCAGAACATATGATCAAATAGACACGGAGTGTGTCCAGAACTTTTACACTCCGCGCGAAAATTCTGGTCAATTTTGTTAAGCACAAAAGGTGTGGGATAATATTTATTTTGAATCATTCTTAATGGGACTGCCTAAGCTCGGTTGAGCTTTTGATGGGGGGGGGGGGACACACACCTCCTGCGTCCCTATAGTGGGAAGTGATCTCGTAAAAGGTACTATATAAGTGGGTCTTTGTAGGAGCCGTAGTCACCCTGGAGCAGTTCCTGATCTGATGCGCGGCATGTGAGATCTCGCACAGCAGAGTGAGCTTGATCGTTAGGATTGCAGCCATTGGGGCTGACCGAGTGGCCCTGATGAGCCGGAAACCAGACTAGGTTAGTAAATAATTCTGAACTTAAACTTACAGCGCAAACACCTAATATGGACACACAAAAGAAAGATACGACAAACACACAAGTGTGTTTCGTATTCTTCTTTTTGTAGTCCGTCTTAGGTGTTTGCGCGGTAAGTTTAGGTTCAGCATTATTGCTACTACATGAGATCCACAGTGACCGCTTACACGTTTGCATCGATGGGTCAGTCATGCACTCCAGTTAGGCAGCTGCAGTATTTGTCTCAGCAAAATCTACAGTGATAAAATTCCGTACATCGCACTTGACATCGACGACGGCTGTCGAACTTGCAGGTATGCATGCAGCTATGCAATTGATCGATCAGGAACCGCCCGAGAAATGGTCTATCTTCTGCGATTCCAAGGCCGCCCTCCAGAGTTTGTTCTCTGCATTACGCCGTGGACCCCACGAGCGACTTGTCGCGGACACACGCGAAATTTACCATCTGGCAGTTGATAAAGGATGTGAAATCATCTTCCAATGGCTACCAAGTCACTGCGGTATCCTTGTAAACGAGCAAGCAGACGCAGCCATTTGATCTTCACATACCGGTGACGATTGCGTCGCTATCCATATGTCCAGAACAGACGCAGCGAGAAAGCTCCGTGCGCTTGCTCGCCAGCTTACGTTAGTCCAATGGAATTCGACAGACTTTAAAAACCAGCGCCTCTGTTCCCTGGATCCTGATCTGAAGCTCCGCGTTCCACATGGCTTACCATGACGGGAGGCAACTCTCATTTGTCGCCTATGGCTTGGAGTAGCTTTTACCGACGTGTACTCCTAACTTATTGGAATGGCCACAAGTTCAGATTGTGAAGTTTGTGGTTGCAAAGAGACGATAGTACATCTTCTGTGTCATTGTCGTCGGTTTAGTGCACAAAGAAAAGTCCTCAGCACCACGCTCGACAAGATTGACAGCCGTCCCCTTACGAAAGCCAGAATTCTCGGTCCCTGGTCCCAGCCGAAGTCGGCACGAACTGCTTTAAAAACGCTGGTACGTTTTTTTAAAGAAACAGGACTTATTCAAAAACTATAAAATGTGCGAAGTGCTGTGTTCGTTTTTTTTATAATTTTTTTATCTTCTCTTATTTTCATATCTTTTCTGCCCTTACGCAATCCCCCTGTGCAGAGTCGCCAACCGGACACTTAACCTGGTTAACCGCTTTGTCTTTCACTTCTTATTTTCCTTCCTTCAGCAATATATGCTGTTCATATTGCTACACTATTCAATCACTGCATTTGCTCATACCAGGTCTTATGTTTCTGATTAAATAATTGCTCGAAATTTTGAAAGTGGCAGCCCACAAACAAAAGTCATGAAACATGCCATTCATAGTGCGCGCCCCTTATATTAAATCTTCTCAGGCTATTAAATATTAGAAGTGCAAAACAACATTCGTGCCCAAGCCTGAAATGGTGTAATTTTACTTGCGCGGCTCTTTACGGGCAGCGTAGTGGCGCTAGTGCGGTGTCATTACCAGCCCCACACGGCATGCTAAAACTTTTAAGGGTGTCAGAAATTTTGGCACACCCGCATATATCGCGTCCACGTTAGTCTGATCATGGCCTCTGAGATTTGCGCGCACCTGATGATTTTTCACAACATTAGCCTGTTCGCGCAAATCTCGGAGTTCATAGTCGGACCCGTGTATAGCTAGGACGTCGTCCGAGAAGTTCAAGCGCAACGCTGACCTTTATTGTCGGCATCAGGGCTTCGTCCTTCGAGTGAAAATTGCAGAGGTTTATTGATACCATATCGAGAAACAATTAAACGCGCGCAATATGTCAATAAATAGGACGCCCTAAAATTCCACACTTTTAGGCTTTTTCAGGATGGACAATAAATAGCACATGCCTGATTCAACTCGATGCACGCGGCATGCTTCTTATACTTGGAAACAAAATAAACGTGTCGCTTAAGTTTGAAACTTTAAATTTGAGGACTGGCAAAAAAAAAAGCCACCCTTGTTTATCGGCAGTGTCGACTGGCATGTTCATGTGACCGGAGTTTTGAAGGGTGCATAGATGCCGCTAATCGAGCAAGTAGGCAAAGAGAAGCGCTAAAACTAAAAGAGGTCTCGGGGCGCATCTTGATATAACAGTAGCCTCACTGTCTCTCGTCAGACGCTACGAGAAAACTTTACGAAAAAAAAAAAAGTGTCACTGACTTCATTCCTGCAGGGACTGCTTGAGGCAGCTCATCGCAGCAGTCGATAGTAAGACAAACAGTGGGACGAGGTGACAATAAGGTGATTGAGAAAAAGTGGGAAGCGCCACTGCCTCAACGGCACTGCTAGCCGTAGACGAGAGAGAGTGGAAGACACCAGGAGAAAGGGGAGAAGCTGTTCGCGCAGCATCTCTTCTTACTGTTTTCCGGGACTTGACAAAGTGTCGCCTGTGGCCCGCGTACTTTGGAGCGCTGCCTTGGCCGGCGGCGCGTTATGTCGGGCCAGCTGATCAAGATTCATTAGGGCGCCATTAGGGCATCCATTAAGCGCACGAGCCGGAGGAGCTCACGGACCGATGCGCCCTCTGTGGGAGCACAGCCGGCAGCCGCCAGCGTCGGCCGCGAAATGACGGCTCGCGCCCTTGCGACAATGATTACGTCAACGACGGTTGTGTTTCGACAAAAAGAAAGAAAAAAAACATGCGACAACAGGGTAGTTTAGTCAGGATTAGCCGGGACGCCCGGGATTCGGTGCTAATACCTTAACGGAATATCAGGAGATGAGCGCGAGCCGGATACTTAAATGCGACGATGTGTGACGCTGTGTTCAAACTGCAGAATGCGCTTAAACGTTCTTCTTTCTATCGTGTGACATTTTTTTTTGTTTAGGGAAAAAAGTGAAAAAAGTACACT